>NC_053493.1:217329490-217671990 GCF_905171775.1 Rana temporaria | reverse complement strand
ACTGTAATAAAGAGTGGCCCGGATTCAGGTAGATTTGCCCCTTATTTACGGAGGCGCAGGGCAGCGTTTTTGCCCTGTGCCCCTGCAAATTTACTGCGCCACCCGCGATTCACGGAGCAGTAGCTCCGTAAATTGCGTGTTCGCTGTGTAAACTTGCCCTGCGTAAGGGCGCCTAATGTAAATGATCCCGTAGGGGGCGGGAATCATTTAAATTAGGCGCGCTCCCGCGCCGAGCGTAGAGTGCATGCTCCGTCGGGAAACTTTCCCGACGTGCATTGCGGCAAATGACGTCGCAAGGACGTCATTTGCTTCAAAGTGAACGTGAATGGCGTCCAGCGCCATTCACGAATCACTTACGCACATTACGTAAAATTCGAACATCGCGACGTGGGAACGACGGGTATACTTTAGCATTGGATGCCCCTGCTATTAGAAGGGGCAGCCTTACGCTAAAAACGCCGTACGGAAACAACGTGAATTGCGTACGCAGGGCTCGCGCAACATTGTGAATCGGTGTTAGTATGCAATTTGCATACTATACGCTGACCACAGTGGGAACGCCCCCTAGCGGTCATCGCAAGAATGCAGCCTAGATATGCGTGGCATAAGAGCCTTATGCCACGCAGATTTTAGGCTGCAGTCGGCGTTACGATGTTCCTGAATCAGGAGCATTCGTAACGCCGGGGCAAGTAAGCAATTGCGCTGTGTAACCTATGGTTACACAGGCGCAATTGCTACTTGAATCTGGGCCAATGAGTATAGAAATAAAATATAGGGGGGAGGGGGTAAAAGAGATGGAAGGGGGAATGGAGAAGGTGGGGAAGCTATAGTTTAAGGAGTTTAGCGTATGAAGGTTTTTCTTGTGACAGTAAAGATTCATATGTGTAGTGTGTTTGTGCTAAAGCAACTTCTTCTGTGGTTGTTGGAATAGTGTTTGTTCTCCATCATCTAGCTGTAAGTAGTCTGGTTGCCAGGAGTATGTGCGTAGTCACTGATCTGAAATTTAGTGGGAGTGATTCTATGTTTATGTTTAGGATGGCTAGCTGTGGAGTTATGCCGCGTACACACGATCGGCCAATCCGATGAGAATGGTCTGATGGACCGTTTTCATCGGTTAACCGATGAAGCTGACTAATGGTCAGTCGTGCCTATGCTCCATCGGTTAAAAAAACGATCGTGTCAGAACGCGGTGACGTAAAACACAACGACGTGCTGAAAAAACAAAGTTCAATGCTTTCAAGCATGCGTCGACTTGATTCTGAGCATACGTGGATTTTTAACCGATGGTTGTGCCTACTAACGATCGTTTTTTTCTATCGCTTAGGTATCCATCGGTTAGATTTAAAACAAGATTGCTTTTTTTTTAACCTATGAATAAATAACCGATGGGGCCCCCACACGATCGGTTTGGTCCGATGAAAACGGTCCATCAGACCGTTCTCATCGGTTTGACCGATCGAGTGTACGCAGCATAAGTGTAATAGGAAGATGTAATATGTGCCTGTTTGGTTACATTCTCCCCAGCAGGTATGTGGGGAGTTTGAGTGGAATTTGGCCAACCTCTGTAGTGTCGAGTACCATCTCATTGATATGTTTTGTGTTAATTCCCATAAGGAAGTACAGTTAGTGGCTCTATATATTGAGTTACAGTAATAGCTGTTTGCCCTTGTTGTTTAGAAAAATATGCATGCAATTCTTCCTTCCAATTTTAAGGGGTTAGGATTTATGAAAAACACTCTTTTCTTGGAATCTATACTATTCGAGAATTAGTAATTCCATATTCTGGTACATATTGCACCTGCATATGACAATAGTGCTAATGGTTATTTTTAATATATCAAGTTAGCTGCAGTACCATACAAGCCTATGGGTTTATTATGTGTAAGCAGCAAGGATAATAATTAACATACCCTCTGTGAATATGTTATACAGGTTTATATTTTGAACACGCAGAAGATTAGAGGAGCTGTGAAAAAAGGGCATGCACTGAGGATTTTTATTGACATCCAATTTTCTCTGTGCAAACTATCCATCGTTGCAATGTAACCTTGGTTCAGAGATATAAACATAGGTAGATGAATAAGGTGTTTTTTTTTTTTATATAAGAAATAGTTATATGGTTTAAGCCATTTGCCTGGAAATTGTGCCTATATTTTTGCTATATACATTAAAAAAAATCCTTAAATGTATTTTTAAACATGGCAATTATAGGTCCATATTATGCCTTTATTAATTTTCTGGAATCTATTGGTCTACAGGAGATTGTCAGAGTGTCAGCACAGTGAACCAGTCACCCCCTACTGCAGTGAAAAGTGCTTCCCCTTAAATTGAGAGCTTGCTGATAGGAGGAAAGAGGAAAATGAGCAGAGCAGTGACTTTATCAGTGTGGTGAACCTTCAGTAGGGTGGGTTATTGACTAAACTGTACTGCAGTGGAGCAAAGTAAGGTACCAACCTTGCTGTCTTGACTGAGATATGTGAATTGTTTACCTGCCAAATTGTTTGTTAGGGCTCATGTAGGTGGGTGTTGTTTTCCTGCATTTAACCACTTCAGCCCTGGAGGATTTGGCTGCCAAATGACCGGGCCACTTTTTACTATTTTTGCTTTAAATGAAAATTGTGCAGTCGTGCAACGTGGCTCCCAAACAAAATTGACGTCCTTTTTTTCCCACAAACAGAGCTTTCATTTGGTGGTATTTTTTTTTTTTTTTTTAAGTGTATTTTGTGCGTGTACTCGAGAGAGGAGCCGGACTGCAGGAGTTGGGAGTAGGCAGGCCTCCCCCAGAGGCAATCTGCCACCTTTCTCCATGCCCCGGGTGGCAATGGTGGGTGTGTGAGGGGGTCCTCCCACACAGCCCGCCCTACCTGCTCCGCTTTGAAGCCCAACGGGGCAGAGGGACTCCCTATAAGGGAGTGAGAGCCCGCTCAACCAGCCCCATTAGTCCTTCGCCTCTCTTTTAGAGACCGCGTGGTCAAAGTGCGTGTGTTAACCCAATTTAGAGTGCGTGTGTAGGTGTGGTGGTTTTTGTGGGAGGGGGGTGGGCGTACTGAGCACAGGCTTACCTTGCACAGCACACCCACCGGGAGCCGGGCTGAGACCACCAAACTCAATTCACATGAAGCCGAGACCGGGATCCAAACCTCTAGCTGCAGAGGTGAATGGCTTGTCAGCGCAGTGCCAATCGCGTTGAGCCACCGCAGCTCCTATTTGGTGGTATTTGACCACCTCTGCGGTTTTTATTTTTTGTGCTATAAACAAAAATAGAGCAATAATTTTGAAAAAAAAAGCAATATTTTTTATTTTTTGCCATAATATCCCCCAAAAATGTATAAAAAAAATTGTGAAATACCGCTAGACATGAGTTATCAAGCGCATTATAAGCGACACTTACAGGATATTTGGCAAAGACAGGCTGAAGTAAAAAACATCCGAGTCCGCTACTGTATGACGTGCATTCCATGGAGGCGGAAATTGCATCACTGGTTACCACGAACCGGAAGTACGTCGATGTGTTTCGTCCCTCCTTTTTAGCAATCAGCGTGCGTTGACATACTTCCGATTCGTGGTAACCAGTGATGCAATTTCCGCCTCCATGGAATGCACGCTATACAGCGGCGCACTCAGATGTATTTTATTGAAGCCTATCTTTGCCAAATATCCTGTAAGGGCCACTTATAATGCGCTTGATAGCTCATGTCTAGCGGTATTTCACTATGTGTTTTTTCTCTGTTTTTTAATCTATTGGGTGTGGAATATCCTTCCTGCTGTAAAGTATTTTCTTGGAAAGAACTTTTATGAAGAACCCTTCTACACATCCCCAGGTCATTAGATCATTGCTTTATTTGATCCCAGACTGCGAAGCTGAGGATCCATTATTTCTGGGGAGTGGGGTCACCAAAGGGGGAGTCACCTTACATTTGTAGAAGTATTGGAAAATGTTCTCTGTTCAATGAAGCACTGAAGAACCTTATACATTTTGGTGTATAATATAGTGTTATTTTATGTCACAAACATATTGTTATATTGGGCACTCAGCACCATGTGTACTGTTTGATATAGACTGCTAGCGCTGCTCCATACTCTTTATCACGTTTAAGGTTGTAGCACCTTTTGTGCAGCAGCTGCAGTTTTTTATTCATATATTTCACTTGATTTTTTTGATTTTGTACCTTAGCGCAAGTTTTTTTAATTAGATTTAAATTAGGATGACAGTTTTACAACAGTCGTATTGTACCAAGCCTAACACATGGATCACATTTTGCCGAGCCCTGCTGAACCTGCCTAATTTTAATCCATCTATGACCAGCAAGTGAAACATGGCCTTATCTTCAAATGCTGCATTTGCATTTAAATGTTTGCACTTGGACAGCACAGTGTTCTAAAGGAAAATGCTGTGTTTGGTTAAAAGGCCCCTCTACATGAGCCCCAAGTCTGTGTAGCCACTCTTGAGATTACCATATGACTGTCTTACCTCATATTGGGACATCACCAAGTTTTCCTTCCACCCGTAAGCAGAATAAAAACCTCTACATTATACAGCCCTTAAGAATATTTTTAATTTTACAAGGCAGAAAATCTTTTGGCCATGCAGGGAAGTTTGAAATGATAATGTAAAAAATAGGCTTCAGAAAAGGATATACCGTATTTATCGGTGTATAACACGCACAGGCGTATAACACGCACCCCAACTTTAAGAGGGAAGTTTCAGGAAAAAAAACTTTTATCGTGTTCACTGGTAATAAGAGTTAAAGTGTAACGAAATGCAAAACTTGCATATGCGTGAGGGAGCCACCATTTCCGAGATGGACTCTGATGGTCCGGCACTGTAAGTTGGACTGCATGAACTCTGAATATGTCCTAAACAGTGCAAGTTTAGGACATCCTTATTATAGGCCAAGAATGAACTCTGGTGTTCTCTCATCTATTTCCTAAAACATCACCGCCTGCACAGGCAATTATTTTGCTGTAACCTTGGGAAATAGGAGAGGACATAGAGAATAGAAAGGGTGTTAAATAGTTATGGGGGAAGGCTTGTTGTGGCCCATGGAAAGGGGTTTGTTTTGTGGAATTAATGGGGCTTCAGGTGATGGTAAGAGGATGCTCATGGAGGGGAATGTATTTAGGGAGTAAATGAAATTGTGCTTCAACTTGTGGGGATGGGATTCAGTTGTATTGGAGAGTAGTGTTGTGTTGGGGAACATGAGAGGTGTGTTTGGAGGTGATATTGTGATCAAGTTGTAGGTGAGAAGTGGCACCCTAATACATTGAGTTAATCATGCTGGACAGTTTGTCTTTAATACACAGGGGCACTCTTATTGGATGGTACTTGGGCTCTGGGGCATATTCTTTGGACTGTCTGACATGCAGATTTCTCTTACTGAAAACCTTCTATCTCTCACACCCACTACAACACTTTGACTAAAATGTCTGTCCTTCTTGTCAGAAATTGACAGTGAAAGAGAATTCAAGTTTACAAGCTGCACCAGAAATCAGGGGGAACCAAGCATGAAAAACTGAATTTTCTAAATAGCAAATGAGCTTGAAGCTCAAGTGCCCCCTCTTAGAGTAATAATCAGCTATTGATGGAGGGGGGGGGGTGGGGGTGAATACTGTACTATGCTTAGAGCTCTACATAGCATTAATCCAGCTCTGAGCAGGAGTTGTTTGCTACCTGCCTTCTTATTCCAAGTTATTTTTGATGTAGGAGATGTGGTTTATGAATTCTCAACTATTGTTAGTGCACAAGCCTATGATATTGACAGGCAAACAAATTGCAAAAAACAGGAAAGGCGTCCACAATACAGCACCAACAGTGCTCAAATTAGCAACTCAAGCAACAACCAAGCCAACGCTCAAGACTTAATTGTAAATCTCTTATCATGTGTGTTCTCCCACAGTAAAAATCAAGTACTTAATAAGGGTTTTGACCCATTATATATGTCCCTATTTATTCAGGTGAAAAGCATGAATTGGATATTGATCTGTTTCAGTTTTTTTATACCTTTAGAATAAATTGAATTCCCAGCCTTCATGACCTAGCCTCATCCCAGAGATTAATCTAGGAAGCCACTTCCTATAGTGATGCACCTGCAAGCTCCTTCCCAAGCCTGGCAGTGTGCGTCCATAAACACACACAGCATGGCTCATCTTTGCTAGAGAATGCATTAGGGTTAAACATGTATTGCCTTTACAACCACTGTAAAAATTCTGTATGTCCAGGAGCAGAAATTTTGGTAATTCTAATGCCGCGTACACACAATAATTTTTCAAGTTGTAAAAAAAAAAGTTTTTTTTTAATGACATTTTCCGGGTTCTGAAAAACGGGCCAACATTTTTTCGAACAGCTCTATTTTTTCACGACGTTTTAAACGTTAGTTGTTTTTCAGGTTGTAACAAATGGTCATGTGTGGGCTTTAACGACGTGAAAAATCCACGCATGCTCAGAAGCAAGTTATGAGACAGGAGCGCTCGTTCTGGTAAAACTACCGTTCGTAATGGAGTAAGTACATTCATCATGCTGTAACAGACAGAAAAGTGTGAATCATCTTTTACTAACACAAAATCAGCTAAAGCAGCCCAAAGGGTGGCGTCATCTGAATGGAACTTCCCCTTTATAGTGCCGTTGTACATGTTGTACGTCACCGCGCTTTGCTAGAGCATTTTTTTTTTCACGATCGTGTGTAGGCAAGGCCATTTTAATGATCAAGTTGAAAAAAAACGTTGTTTTTTCTAGAGCCTGAAAAACATATTTTTTTATAACCCAAAAAATTATCGTGTGTACGTGGCATAATAGTTAAACATTAAAAATGCAAAACTCTATTAAATGGGATGTCTGGGGGTGTCCTTACCCAGCATGCAAACTGGTGCATCTGTGCCATGTATACAACTTTTTTGGCCTGGTATTTATACTTTACATTTATTTTCTATTGAGTTGGGGAAAATAGTACCATATTCCACATTCCAGATAAGCCCCCTCATTTGCAGATCCTCACAACCACTGGTCCAGGGTAGTGGGGAAGAGGAGCTGGTCCTTTGTCCCCATGGTAGGGCGAGGATTGGGTGTAATCCAATGTTTGTTTGTTTTTTTACGATTTTAAAACAATCCCTGCTCCCTTGCTTACATGGAAGGGGATTCACGGCCATGTAAGTGAATGGGCCGGTGACATCACTAATTGTTAAGGGCAACCTCTTTAACATCCACTGACAATAGAAAGCTGTCATGTATAATAGCAGACATAACATCACTAAAATGCATGATGTTTGGCTCCTTGCAGAACACCCAAATGTTTGGATGATCGAACACCTGAAAAGCCAAGATTTGTAAGCTCAGCCCTGGTGATCAGCACTATCACCAATGGGTAAGACTTGGCATCACCATGAATGCGTGTGACCTGGAGAATCCTGATCACAGGACTAACCTCCTCAACTATGTAATAATATATACTAAAGTCACCTGCACCTATGCCTGGCCACAACTCTCCTCTATTTATTGCCTGCTCTTAGAGGATACTCTGAGAGCAGCAGGAGCCATTGGCTGCCACTGCTATCAGTCAAATCCAGTGAGGAGAGAGTGGAGGCATGACCAAGCCACATTGTTTGTCTATAGATAGAAACAGCCAGGCTTGCAAGCATGCCCATACATGTGCCATGGCTTGCTATGGGGACACATGCAGGAAGGGATGATCTAGCATGGGACTCCAAAAGAGACAGTAAGGGACCGGTCTGAGCAATACGATAGCACTGAGCAGGTAAAGCATACCCTCATTTTTATTTTAGGAAAAACATTGGCTTTACAACTACTTTAGTTACTAAATCAGGCCCATTGCAATTTGTTTAAAAGGAAACTTAGTCACAGGCAATGGAACCAGCATGCTGCAGTAATGGGACATAGGGGACACTCTAGACAAGACTCACAATAGTCTTGTGAGTAACAATAGTCACCATAGGATCAAAGAAAAGGAGGACGAATTACTGTATACGCCTATCTTTCGGAATAGGGTACTTTTCCTGGGAACCTACCACAGATTAACACTACGTTGAAAAAGAGCTACACGACTCATTTACCTGGTAAGCCTCCTTTACCCATTCAAGGGATACTACACACAGTGATGGAAATGCACAAATTAATTTGATTGATTATAAAAAAAAAAAAAAATGTACTCCTTTGCACACAATTTATAATTTTATGGGTTTTAAGATGTTTTTTGACGTTTTGCACTACACTATAGCAGAAATATTTCCCTTTTTTGAAATTTTCTGGAAGCACTTATTATTTTGCTAATGATAAAATGGGTTATGTGATGATTTGTTTCCTTTAAGCACTGGCTTGTTTAGAACGTTATAAGCTTGCAGACTCCAAAGTGCATTTGAGGGCTTCCTGTTTTTCATTCAACATTGCATCAAACCTAAAACAAAGGAGGTTCCTCCACATTTTTCAGCACAATTCAGACACAAATTTAAACCAGGAGTCTTCAAACTTTTTAGGGAAAGGGCCAGGGGCCAGGGGGGCTGAACTGTGCCCAGCGGAATAAAACAATGCCTGATCTTTGGTATTAGCAGGAGAAATAGTTAGTGTCACTGGGAGAAATTGTGCCCTATTATTGATGTCAGTGGAAGGAATTATGCCCCATTGTTGGTGTCAGTGAGAAGAATTATGCCACATTGTTGGTGTCAGTGGCATAAATAATGCCTCAAAGGCCAGTTAAAGGCAAGCAGGGCTGCAGTTTGTAGAACACTGATCTAGGCAACAAGACATTTAATAAGTCTATCCATGAGACATTTGAGTCAACCAAGAACTTCAAGCTATTCCAAATAAGCCTTCAGACAGTCTCTCTTTTTAACACACCATGCACACACTGCTCATTCCAGAATAAACTTAAATCATGCCCAAGGCCATGGGCAGTGCTTAACCTCCAGCATATTGCTAGACAGACCTACTGCTACCATCCTTTTATTATGTCTATGTGGCATCTATGACGCATTTCTACATAGTATTTGTATAAATACTGTCAAAAGTATTGGGATGCCCACCTTTACATGCACGTGAACTTTAATGGCATCCCAGTCTTAGTTGGTAGTGTTCAATATTGAGTTGGTCCACTCTCTGCAGTATAACAGCTTCAACTCTTCTTTGAAGGCTGTCCACAATGTTTAGGAGTGTGTCTATGGGTATGTTTGACCATTCTTTCAGAAGCACACTTGTGAGGTCAGGCACTGATGTGGTCGAGAAGGCCTGGCTCGTATTTTCTGCTCTTATTCATTCCAAAGGTGTTCTATTGGGTTGAGGTCTGGACTTTGTGAAGGCCAGTCAAGTTCCTCCACCCCAAACGTACTCACCCATGTCTTCATGGACCTTGCTTTGTGCACTGGTGCGCAGTCATGTTTGAACAGAAAGGGGTCATCCCCAAACTATTCCAACAAAGTTGAGCATGAAATTGTCCAAAATGATTTTTTAAGAGTTCCCTTCACTGGAACTAGGGGGCCAAGCCCAACCTCTGAAAAACAACCCCATACCATAATCTCCCTCCTCCAAATGATTTGGACCAGTGCACAGAACAAGGTCCATAAAGGGTGGAGAAACATGACTGGCTTGCACAAAGTCCTGAAATCAACCCGATAGAGCACAAATGCGCTTCTGGAGGAATGGTCAAAGGTTCCCATAGACACACTCCTAAACCTTGTGGACAGCCTTCCCTAAGCTGTAATAGCTGCAAAGGGTGGGCCAACTCAATATTTAACCCTACGACTAAGACTGGGATGCCATTAACGTTCATGTGAGTGTAGAGGCAGGTGTCTCAATACTTTTGTGTGTATATTTATATATATATATATATATATATATATATATATATATATATATATATATATATATATATATAATTTTTCATCCTTATGCCCGATTGCTGACAATCCCAGAAAACAACAAAAGAAAAAAATCTTTGATATATTTTCTCTTTTTAAGCTTTTCTATTTGTTAACAGTTAGAATTTATAAACTGTTCAATTTGATAGCTACCTTTTATGTTAATTGTATTACATTTATCATCAAAATCTAATCTTATACCATTTTGTGCAATTGCCCACCTGTTTCTTTAATGTTAGCTTTTCTATTTTGCTCCAACAGTTCTGCACAACTTAAGCTGATTTTCAAAATTAACATTCAGAGGAGATATAATCAAGATTGCCATTATTACATGAATTTGAATAGTCATAATTGTATTTTATTGTGCACTTTTGAATGTTTTACTGTGTAGGAGAAAGTGTGTTTGCAATATGCCTAACACCTATGGCGACAGAAAAAAAAACGTTTTACTTGCAGCACCATTTATTAACCACTTAAGCCCCGGACCATTAGACAGCCCAAGAACCAGAGGACTTTTTACAATTTGGCACTGTGCTATTTTAACTGGTAAATATGCGGTCATGCAATGTTGTGCCCAAACAAAATTTGCATCCTTTTTTCCCCAAAAATAGAGCTTTCTTTTGATGGTATTTGATTGCCTCTGTGATTTTAATTTTTTGTGATAAAAATGGAAAAAGACCAACAATTTTGAAAAAAAAATTATATTTTCTACTTTTTGTTGTAAGAAAAATCTAATAAACTAAATTTTAGTCATACATGTAGGCCAAAATGTATTCAGCCACATGTCTTTGGTAAAAAAAAAAAAATTCAATAAGCGTATATTTATTGGTTTGCACAAAAGATATAAGGGTAGATTCAGAGAGAATCGCCTATCTTTAGGCCGGCGTAGCGTATCTCAGATACACTACGCCCCGTAAGTTTGAGCAACAAGTTGTGTATTCACATAGAACTTGCGCTGAAACTTACGGTGGCGCAGTGTAACTGGGCCGGTGTAAGCCCGCCTAATTCAAGGCTAGTTGGGGGCGTGTACTATGTAAAATAGTAGTGACCCCACGTTTTTGAAGTTTTTAACAAACGGCGCATACGCCGTCCATTGACGTATCCCAGTGCGCATGCTCCAAATGATGTCGGCAAATCGTCATTGCTTTCGACGTGAACGTAAATTACGTCCAGCCCCTATAGTGAACGACTTACACAAACGACGTAAACATTTCTAAATTTGACGCGGGAACGACGTCCATACTTAACCACTTCCAGACCGCTTTACGACTTTATACGGCGGCACTTTAAAGATACATATCTCGGTAACGGCAGCAGCTGCTGCCACAACCGAGGTATCTATCTTTACTGTCAGCGGTTCTGGTAACGATAATGGCGGTCTCCGCGGCAGATGCGCCGCAAGATCGCCGTTATCGGTGGCGGGAGAGGCCCCCCCCCTCCCGCCGCTCTCCCGCGCCCTCCGCCGCTTACCGGAGCCGTCGGTAGCGGCGGAGGAGATCGCGACCGTTCGGGAGCTGAGCGGGGACGAGACTGAAGGAAAAATCTCCTTCGCCCGTCCCCATAGCTCGGCTGGGCGGAAGTGACGTCAACACGTCAGTCCCGCCCAACCTCTTAACCTCTTGACCACTGGGCACTTAAACCCCCTTCCTCACCAGACCAATTTTCAGCTTTCGGTGCTCTCACAATTTGAATGACAATTACTCAGTCATACAACATTGTGCCCATCTGAAATTTTTGTCCTTTTTTTCCCACAAATAGAGCTTTCTTTTGGTGGTATTTGATCACCTCTGCGATTTTTATTTTTTGCGCTATAAAAGAAAAAACACTGAAAATTCTGTAAAAAAAATTGTTTCTGTCATATTAGCAGGTATTGCGGAGTATTGGGTGGTATTGCGGAGTATTGGGTGGTATTGCGGAGTATTGGGTGGTATTGCGGAGTATGGGGGGGTTATTGCAGAGTATGGGGGGGGTTATTGCAGAGTATGGGGGGGGTTATTGCAGAGTATGGGGGGGTTATTGCAGAGTATGGGGGGTTAAATGCAGAGTATGGGGGGTTAAATGCAGAGTATGGGGGGTTAAATGCAGAGTATGGGGGTTAATTGCAGAGTATGGGGGGTTAATTGCAGAGTATGGGGGGTATGGGGGTATTGCAGAGTATGAGGGGTTAATTGCAGACTATTGCCGAGTATTAGGGGTTAATTGCAGAGTATTGCAGAGTATGAGGGGTTAATTGCAGAGTATTGCAGAGTATGAGGGGTTAATTGCAGAGTATTGCACAGGGAGGGAGGGATGGATCTGTGACTGCATGTGTCACAGATCCATCCCACAGCAGCTGCTGCTGCTGCCGCTCTCCCCCTCTCCTCTCACACTGTACTGATCGGTACAGAGAGGAGAGGGAGGAACCGGCGTCATGACATGACGCCGGTTTGTTTACAAGTGATCGCTCCGTCATTTGACGGAGCGATCACGTGGTAAACCGCCGCTATCAGCGGCGATTTACCGCGATCTGTGATGCGCCGGGTCTTCTAGACCCGGCGCTCACAGATGATTCCGCGAGCGCGCCCCAGGGGGCGCGCGAGTGAAGGATTCTGGGAGGACGTCCCAGGGACGTCGTCCCGGAATAACTCCACCGCGCTGTAGCAGTATTTTCGCTATGGCGCGGTGGGGAAGAGGTTAAAGAAACATTTTTTTTTTTTTGTCATTTGAAAAAATGACATTTTCCAATTTTTTATTTTTTTTTTGCATTTTAGTCTAAATATAAGATCTGAGGTCTTTTTGACCCCAGATCTCATATTTAAGAGGACCTGTCATGCTTTTTTCTATTACAAGGGATGTTTACATTCCTTGTAATAGGAATAAAAGTGATCATTTTTTTTTTTTTCCAGTGTAAAAAATAATAAAATAAATAAAAATAAATAAGAAAAAAAAAAAAAAAATTTTTTAAAGCGCCCCGTCCCGACGAGCTTGTGCGCAGAAGCGAACGCATACGTGAGTAGCGCCCGCAATGAAAACGGTGTTCAAACGACACAAGTGAGGTATCGCCGCGATCGTTAGAGCGAGAGCAATAATTATAGCCCTAGGCCTACTCTGTAACTCAAAAAATGCAACCTATAGAATTTTTTAAACGTCGCCTATCGAGATTTTTAAGGGTAAAAGTTTGACGCCATGCCACGAGCGGGCGCAATTTGTAAGCGTGACATGTTGGGTACCATTTTACTCGGCGTAACATTATCTTTCACAATATATAAAAAAATTGGGCCAAATGTATTGCTGTCTTATTTTTTAATTCAAAAAAGTGATTTTTTTCCAAAAAAAGTGCGCTTGTAGGACCGCTGCGCAAATATGGTGTGACAAAAAGTATTGCAATGATCGCCATTTTATTCTCTAGGGTATTAGAAAAAAAAATATATAATGTTTGTGGGTTTTAAGTAATTTTCTAGCAAAAAAAAATGTTTTAGTCTTGTAAACGCCAAATCTGAAAAACACCCAAAGTAGAGAAGTGGTTAACATTGCGTACGCCTCATAGAAGCAGGAGCAACGTTACGCCGGAAAAGCCTTACGCAAACGAGGTAAAAAATTCCGCCCGGCGCACATACGTTTGTGAATCGGCGTATCTAGGTCATTTGCATATTCTACGCCGAAAACGACGCAAGTGCCACCTAGCGGCCAGCATAAATATGCACCCTAAGATCCGACGACGTAAAAGACTTACGCCAGTCGGATCTTAGCCTAATTTCGGCGTATCTTGCTTTCTGAATACAGAAAGAAGATACGCCGGCGCAGCTTTGAATTTACGCGGCATATCTATAGATACGCCTGCGTAAATTCTTGATGAATCCAGCCCATAGCGTCTACAAACTAGGGTACATTTTCTGGAATTTACACAGCTTTTAGTTTATGACTATCTCATTTCTTGAGGTGCTAAAATGGCAGGGAAGTACAACCCCCCCCCCCAAATGACCCCACTTTGGAAAGTAGACACCCCAATGAAATTGCTAAGAGGCATGTTGAGCCCATTGAATATTATTATTTTGTCCCAAGTGATTGAATAATGACAAAAAAGCTTATGGGGCCCCAAAACTAAGCACCACCTTCAGGATTTCTAAGGGCGCACATTTTTTATTTCACTCCTCACTACCTATCACAGTGGGAAAATTACAAACTTTTTTTTTGCACAAAGTTGTCACTAAATTATATATTGCTCACACATGCCATGGGCATATGTGGAATTGCACCGCAAAATACATTTTGCTGCTTCTCCTGAGTACGGGGATACCACATGTATTGGACTTTTTGGAAGCCTAGCCGTGTACGGGGCCCCGAAACCAAGCACCGCCTAAATGATTTCTAATGACGCACATTTTTTATTTCACTCCTCACTACCTATCACAGATTCGAAGGCCATAAAATGCCAAGATAGCAAAATGACCCTATTTTGGAAAGTAGACACCCCACGCTATTTGCTGAGAGGCATGGTGAGTATTTTGCAGCTCTCATTTGTTTTTGAAATGAAGAAAGAAAGGAAACATTTTTTTTTTCTTTTTTCAATTTTTAAAACTTTGTGACAAAAAGCGAGATCTGCAAAATACTCACCATACCTCTTAGAAAATAGCTTGGGGTGTCTACTTTCCAAAATTGAGAGGGGGTTTTATGCCATCTGGGCATTCCATAGTCTCCGAAACTGTGATAGGCAGTGAGGAGTGAAATCAAAAATGTACATCCTTAGAAAGCCTGAAGGCGGTGCTTGGTTTTGGGGTCCCGTACGCGGCTAGGCTCCCAAAAAGTCCCACACATGTGGTATCCCCATACTCAGGAGAAGCAGCAAAATGTATTTTGGGGTGTAATTCTTGGGGTGTCTACTTTCCAAAATGGGGTCATTTGGGGGGGGGGGGGGGTGAACGGTCCTGGCATTTTATGCACTTTTTATGCACATTTAGAAGCTTATGTCTCACATCACCCACTTTTCTAACCACTTGAAGACAAAGCCCTTTCTGACACTTTTTGCCCAAATGTTTGAGAAAAAAAGAGATGATCTTAAACAAACAAGACATGTTTTAAAATTGCGCACAAACGCGCAGTGGCGACAAACTACATACATTTTTAAAAGCCTTTAAAAGCCTTTACAGGTTACCATTTTAGATTTGCAGAGGAGGTCTACTGCTAAAATTACTGCCCTCGATCTGACCTTTGTGGTGATACCTCACATGCATAGTGCAATTGCTGTTTACATATGACGCCAGACCGACACTTGCGTTCACCTTTGCGAGAGTGCAGGGTGCAGGGGTGCTTTTTTATTATTATTATTATTTATTTTGCTTTTTTATTTTATTTTTAAACTGTTCCTTCCATTTATTCATTTTTATAATTTCTATTGTTATTTCAGGGAATGTAAATATCCCCTATGATACCAATAGGTAGTGACATGTACTCTTTTTTGAAAAAATTAGGGTCTATTAGACCCTAGATCTCTCCTCTGGCCTCAAAGCATCTGACCACACCAAGATCGGTGTAATAAAATGCTTTCCCAATTTCCCAATGGCGCTGTTTATATCCGGAAAAATCGAACTCATGAAATGCTTGTAGCTTTCGATTTCTTAGGCCATAGGGATGATTGGAGCTATTCTGGTCTCTGATCAGCTCTATGGTCAGCTGGCGGAACCACCGACTGCATTCTCAGGTTCCCTATTGGGACAGGAGAGCCAGAGAAAACCATGGAAGATGGTGGGAGGGGGGGTCATTCCCTCCCACTGCTTGTAAAAGCAGTCTAGAGGATAATTAGCCGCTAGGATTACTTTTACATGAAAGCCGACCGCTGACTGAAAAGAATGATACCAAGATGATACCTAAACCCACAGGCATCATTCTGGTATAACCATTCAAAGTCCATCAACATACCAGTATGTTGGCTGAACGAAAAAAAAAGAGATTGATCGGTGGATATGCCCACTATTAGAATACCTCCCTTCATCCACCCACTTCAAATGATGGGCATACATGCACCATTTATATATGCCGAAGCATTTGGGGAAACCCTCCCTCAAAAGTTCAGAGCAAATCGCTCCTCCGCCCCTGCTGCCCCCATGCTTTGGCATATATTCTCTTTTTTTAACTGTGGCGGATAGATAAATCCGCGCTGTAGCTGAATGGCATACCTGAAAACAAAAAAATGGTTACCAATGAAACACAGTAAACAGTAAAGTATACAAAAATGACGTACCTGAAAAGAAAACATGATAAAACATAATAACAATAAAACATTGCAGAATAGAATACAGTAAAAAAGAGCAGAACAATAGAGAGAGAATAGAGAGAGAGAGAGAGAGAGAGAGAGAGAGAGAGAGAGAGAGAGAGAGAGAATAATAAAACTACAACTATTTTTCTTTTTTACTTTATATATTTTTCTTCTTCTTTTTTTTACACTTTTTTTTTGTAACTGTAACTGTAGTGGTTCAGTTTCAGATTTGGGTCTCTCAAAATGCGATGGAATCTTGGGAGACCCTGTATAAGTGTGTACTAGTCTGTGAAATGCTGTACCCTACGATAAAACTGCACTAGTGTGTGGTAGCATTTAAAACATTCACCAATGCAAAGACCAGGATTGTGAGAACAGTGTGGACAAAAATAACGGGTGTCACACCTATATTCACGCTTTCTACAGACACAACATTTTCTTTGGGGGGATCGTTGGGTAGGGGTACTAGGGATGGCACACGGAAAATGCCTCTCATGCAGCCGGCTTACTGCATTTGGTTGGGGATGGTGAGGTGCAGTACCGCCTGGATACAGGATCCAGTCCATCCTGAAGCTCTGTATAGCACATGAGCGTTCCGCAAAGCCAATTGAAATAAGTATACAGACCCTTTTTTGTACCAGCGTCTTAAAGGCTTTGGGGGCAACTAGGTACAGCGCCAACAACTGGTCGTTAAGGTCCACCCCTCCCATATTTTTATTATATTTGTGGACACAGAGGGGTTTCTCCACAACACCAGTCGCCGTACGAATTTGGACTGTCGTGTCTGCGTGAAGGGAGGACAGAACAAAAACATTCTTATTATCTCTCCACTTCACAGTGAGCAAATTATTACACCTTGAGCAGGTCACACAGTGCCAAATGTGCCAATTTGATGATCAAACAAGTGACTAAAATGTGGCACGCTTGTGTAATAATTGTCCACATACAAATAATACTCCTTTCCGAATAAGGCATCAAGTTCCACACTATCTTGCCGGCGCTCCCTATGTAATCTGGGCAGTTCTCCGGCTCTACATGACTATCTTTTCCCTCATAAGCCATAAAACTACATGTATAACCTTTGGCCCTGTCACAGCTTTTACATCTTGACCCCAGAATTGGTTTCCATTCTTTGGATTAGCAGCGATGTATTGACCATCATACAAATTACTTTGGTCCACAAAAGATCTATAGAGATCTTCCATGAAAAAAAGTGAATAAAATTCAAGTGCTGTAAATAAACTGTTTCCACCTAAATTTGGGGTTGGTCAGTGAATAGGGGAAGTACGGGTGCTGCAGAAGTGGTGGGCTCCCAATTAGGATTGGCAAATTCTGCAGGAAGGACACTATGGGCACAATGGGCCTGTCTTTGTCTTCTTGGTGGTAGCGGGACACTACTTGTGCTTGCCACCTTGCCAGCTTGAACTGCACTTATGGAACTCGCCACGTCACCAAGTGTTACTGCAGTGCTGGATGTAATCCAGGGTGTACTAGGCCGCTGGTTCTTGCCAGTTCACCAGAAGGATGAGTGGCACTAGTACTTCTCTGCTCCATACGAGAGCCCTGCCATTCTTGCACCTCAAAAACAGAAGAAGAATGGGGTCAGGCATGTCTGACATTGACAGGGACCTCAACTTCGTCGTCAGTGCTATCTGTCACGGAGCCGCTGTGAACTACAGGATTGTATTCTGAGCCTGACAGATGGGTGATTTCCTCTTTACTATCTGTCATGCTCAGAAACATGTAGGCCTCTTCACTAGTGTACCTTCGATTTGCCATTTTGAGCTTTAAATTTACTGGTACAACTAGTGAGATTCACAGGTAAAAAAGCACCTAGGCTGTCAGCAACTGAGTCAAACGCTACCAAAAAAACTGTTAGCAATAGCAGGGATCATGCCTGACTCTGCGAACGCTGCAGTTATGTGTTTAGTGTTTTGTAAGTGACAGTGATCGATCGATGCTGCACTTGGGTGGGCTGTGCTGGGCTAGCAGGTATCTGGGATGATCCCACTAACACTGCATTTTTGGGAACCCTAAACTGCTGGGAACGCTAGTATAGATCTGATTAGATCAGATATTGATCCGTTCAGATATTATACCACTAAGGGAGGTGTATGCTGCGTGCGTGGGTGTTAGCGCTACTGGCACTAATCTGACACTGCCTGTGGCGACGCAGACCTATCTGACACTAAAACATAACTGATATCACCCGCCGGGCGATCAGGGGGTTAAACCTTTATTGGTTAATAAATGGCGGGTGCCCTGAGGCTATAGAAGCAAACTAACTAACCTAACCAGCGTCATCCGTAACACTTATAGGGTGATCACTGGTCAAAGGGTTAACTAGGGGGCAATCAGGGGGTTAAAACCTTTATTAGGTAGTATATGGGTACCTGACACTATGAAAACCTGACGGTGAACCTAAATAGCTAACTGGCTAACTAGCGTCACCACCAGTGACACTTATACGTGATCACTGGTGAAAGGGTTAACAAGGGGGCAATCAGGGGGTTAAAACCTTTATTAGGTAGTATATGGGGGTACCTGACGCTATAAAAACCTGACCGTGAAATTAAATAACGAATTGGCTAACTAGCGTCACCCGCAACACTAATACGGCGATCAGAAAAAAAGATTGCTTAGTGACACTGGCAACAGGGGGTGAAAGGGTTACCTGGGGGTGATCAAGGGGCTTTATTAGGGGGGTTAGGGGGATACCCTACACCTAAAGGGGCCTACCACTAACTGTCCTGACATTTTTTACAATCATAAATGCTGTGATCAGTAAAAAAATGAACACAGCAAACAGTGACACTGTGACGGGGGGTGCAGGGGGTGATCTGGGGGGTGATCAGGGGGTTATTGGGGGGTGAAAAGTGTGCCTACACGTACTGGTGTCAGTGTACTGTTGGTGCAACTTACTATTCATGTCTTCTCTCCTTGGGCGCCGGACGAAAAGACCAGCACGGGGAGAGTGACATCACTTCCTCTGCTTCTGTTTACATTTACAGAAGCAGAGCAAGCTTCTCATTCGCCAGGAGCGATCGTGAGTGGGTGGCAATGAATCGGTGGCCTCCCCCTCATCTTGGATTGCTCCCGGAACTATGGCGACCATGGCAGGCGATCGCCCCCCCCCACCCGCTGGGAGGCAGGGACGTATATATACGCCCATCTGCCTGCCCGTGCCATTCTGTCAACGTATATCGTCGTGTGGCAGTCGTCAAGTGGTTAATAGTTTAGAATGTCTTTTAACCCCCAGTTAATATTTGAAAGCTTCAGTTTAGTTTAACCTTATAATGAAATTTGTGGGAGTTTTGGACTGTAGCCTGTTTTTCAAAAAGGTGGTAAGAGTCATAACCCAATACTAATTAGTCTTTCTAATGAAAGTGTGTTTGGTTCTAACTACTTACATAGCTACTACAGCTTAGGTCTAGTACTGTTTGATGTGCAAGCTGTATGATGAGCATGTTTATCGATTATATTGATAATTTTTTAAATCATATATTTGACATTACATTATACATGCATGGTGGGTAGCTTTACCTAGTTGAGTAGCAACCAAAGACCTAAAAAAAGGTAGGTAAAGAAAAAAAAGGTAAGTGCATACACAAAAGTAGAATTAATTTACAAATGATTTCTGCGTTGTCAAGCAACTGATGTATTTTTTTAAGAAAACAAGCATACTAATCTATATGTAATAGCACTAATCCCTAAATCAAATCCAAAACACTATTGTGATTAAATTCATCTCCTAGAAATGTAACAGAATAGTTATTTTCATTAAAGCCCCAAGGCTCTGACTCTTGAAAATGCATATTGCTTTAGCTTGTAGAAATGGAATGGAACCCCCCTGTGTTTTTGTTTTTTAGCACTTTTTCTACACCACTAAACATTAAAAGATTTCCAGTACTATGAAAAGCCTTACTGAAGTGCCAGGTTTCACACCACTTTTGCTCTTCTAACCTTCAGTTTTAGGTCTGTGATGAACTTGTTTTCTCTGTAAAAATGAATGTGTATTTACTGGCATGACATCTAAGCTATTAAAAAATATAAAAGGTACATATGCTCACTCTAAGAAAAATGAGTGCCAATAGATGAAGATTGATAGAAAAGTGGTACCTATGTCCTATCAAATGGAGAAATAGTTTTGAGGCTGTTTAATTGTACCATACAAAGGCTATACATAACCATATATTATAAAACTATTTTATTATAAAAACATTTCTTTAAAACATACAAAAACATAAAAAAAATATGCCAGAAGGCATATGTTGCACATATAGCTCTATAGAGTTTAACATTACAACAGGGGATGATAATCACCCAAAACATGTCCCATCTATATTAAATACTTATTGATGCTCTACATGATTTGTAGGGAACACCACCGCTTCTTCAGGAGCTGATAGTACAGTATTTATAGAGCAAACATCATACTTTTATTGCTACAAATAGAAGCATAGAAAAATAAAAAATAAAGTTTAATTACATAATTCCAGCATATCATTATATATAACATATATAATATAATATATACTGTATAATATACAGTTTATGCTGGAATTATGTAATTAAACTTGTTTTTCTATTAGCAAAAAAAGCATGATGTTTGCTCTATAAATATTGTACTACAAGCTCCTGAAGAAGTGGTGGTGTTCCCCGTGAAACATGTAGAGCATCAATAAGTATTTAATATAGATGGGCCATGTTTTGGGTGAGTATCATCCCCTGTTGTTAAAACCATCTGTGCTAAATGTGCAAGATATGCCTTCTGGCATATTTTTTTGATGTTTTTGTATGTTTTAAAGAGATGTTCATATATTATTATTATTATTATTATTATTTTTTTTTTTTTTATAATATATGGTTATGTATAGCCCAAATAAACACCCAATTATAAAAAATATATCACTCACATTTAAATCAGAGAAAAAAAATCCAGCTCAACTTCTAGAAGCCCATATAACATTAATACCAAAAAAAGACAAAGATGAATCCCAAGTCACTAATTATCACCCAATATCCCTCATAAACGTGGATGGAAAAATCTATGTGAAGATACTAGCAAATACGCTTATACCTTTACTGACATCCCTCATAACACTAGAGAAAATTGGTTTTATACCAGAAAGAGAAGGCCGTGATAATATGATTAAGGCTTTAAGCATCCACCACTGTCTCACATCCAAAAAGAAACAAGGCTTTTTTTTTTTCACTCGATGCTGAGAAGTCATTCGACAGAGTGCTTTGGGATTACATGTATGCAGTATTGTGCTCTATTGGGCTTCTACCTCAAATGAGAGCACACAGTTGCAATAAAAAGTATGCAAACCCTTTTGGAATGATATGGATTTCTGCACAAATTGGTCATAAAATTTGATCTGATCTTCATCTAAGTCACAACAATAGACAATCACAGTCTGCTTAAACTAATAACACACAAAGAATTAAATGTTACCTTGTTTTTTTTTAACACACCATGTAAACATTCACAGTGCAGGTGTAAAAAGTATGTGAACCCTTGGATTTAATAACTGGTTGAACCTCCTTTGGCAGCAATAACTTCGACCAAACCTTTCCTGTAGTTGCAGATCAGACATGCACAACGGTCAGGAGTACTTCTTGACCATTCCTCTTTACAGAACTGTTTCAGTTCAGCATATTCTTGGGATGTCTGGTGTGAATCGCTTTCTTGAGGTCAGGCCACAGCATCTCAATCGGGTTAAGGTCAGGACTCTGACTGGGCCACTCCAGAAGGCGTATTTTCTTCTGTTTAAGCCATTCTGTGGTTGATTTACTTCTATGCTTTGGGTCTTGTCCTGTTTCAAAACTCTTCTTCTATTGAGCTTCAGCTGGTGGACAGATGGCCTTAAGTTCTTCTGCAAAATGTCTTGATAAACTTGGGAATTCATTTTTCCTTCGATGATAGCAATCCGTCCAGACCCTGACCCAGCAAAACAGCCTCAAACAATGAGGCCTCCACCACCATACTTCACAGTTTGGATGAGGTTTTGATGTTGGTGTGCTGTGTCCCTTTTTCTCCACACATAGTGTTGTGTGTTTCTTCCAAAAAACTCAACTTTGATTTCATCTGTCCACAGAATATTTTGCCAGTACAGCTGTGGAACATACAGGGGCTCTTGTGCAAACTGTAAATGTGAAGCAATTTTTTTTTGGACAGCAGTGGCTTCTTCTGTGGTATCCTCCCATGAAATCCATTCTTGTTTAGTGTTTTACGTATTGTAGATTCGCTAACAGGGATGTTAGCATATGCCTGAGACTTTTGTAAGTCTTTATCTGACACTCTAGGATTCTTCTTCACCTCATTGAGCAGTCTGTGCTGTGCTGTGCTCTTGCAGTCATCTTTACAGAATGACCACTTCTAGGGAGAGTAGCAGCAGTGCTGAACTTTCTCCATTTATAGACAATTTGTCTTACCGTGGACTGATGAACAGCAAGGCTTTTGGAGATACTTTTATAACCCATTCCAGCTTTATGCTAATCAACAATTCTTAATCGTAGGTCTTCTGAGAGCTCTTTTGTGCGAGGCATCATTCACATCAGGCAATGCTTCTTGTGAAAAGCAAACCCAGAACTGGTGTGTGTTTTTTATAGGGCAGGGCAGCTGTATCCAACACCTCCCATCTCATCTCATTGATTGGACTCAAGTTGGCTGACACCTCACTCCAATTAGCTCTTGGAGATGTTCACATAGTTTTTCCACCTGAACTGTGAATGTAAAATCATGGTAAAATGTAACATTTAATTATTTGTGTGTTATTAGTTTAAGCAGACTATGATTGTCTATTGTTGTGACTAAGATGAAAATCATATCACATTTTATGACCAATTTGTGCAGAAATCCATATCATTCCAAAAGGGTTCACATACTTTTTATTGCAACTGTATATTTGCACTATATTCAAACCCAACAGAAATAGTACATGTCAACGGCCACCCGTCAAGCGCCTTTAATCTTTGCAACAGTACAAGACAAGGAAGTCCCCTATCTCCCTTATTATACGTTCTAACACTAGAACCCTTGCTAAATAGATTAACATCTAATCCAGACATAAAAGGGATCAAAATACATGACCATAAATACAAAATTGCAGCATCTGCCGATGACATGCTGCTGTTTCTCTCTGAACCACATATATCTATTTCAAATCTCCTACAAGACCTAGAACACTTCCAATCAATATCAAACTTAAAAATCAACCATTCTAAATCTAATGCCCTAAATATCCCTTTACCTTCAAACTCAGTGTCACTATGCCAACAAAAATGTTTCACTTTACATGGGCCACAAATTCAATAACATATTTAGGTATCCAAAGTCCCACCATACTTTAAGATCTATTCAAATCCAACTTTACCCCTGTCCTCAAAGAGACGCATTAAGACCTAAAACATTGGAATTCTTTAAATGTCTCCTGGTTTGGCAGAGCTTAATTAAATAAAATGACAATCCTACCCAGATTCTTATACATCATGCAAACTATCCCAATTCGAATACCAGCAACATGCGTTGCCTCTTTCCGATGAGCCTGTTAAATATTCATCTGGAGGAGTAAACCACCCAGAATTAAATGCACAAGACGTACTCTACCTAAGCTCAATGGTGGAATAGCACACCCAGACTTACACAAATATTATCAGGCAGCTCTGTTAGCAAGAATAGTAGACTGGAATATACATCAATCAGTCAAAGACTGGGTATTATTAGAACACAAACAACTTTCGCACAACCTAAGAGCTCTACCATGCATACATCCATATCACCACCCTCCTGCTATCAAATCACATCCTCTGATAGGCCCTACATTAGAGGTCTTTCGAAGAAACTTTCAAAACTAATAACCCAACACCTTGGTTAGGCCCACCAACCAAGAGACAATACAGGCTTCCTTCCAGGACTAGAACAAAACTTCCTTTCCAAAATCTGGCCTCATAGGGACGTATTATCCAATCACTTCTTTAAAAGAGGAGAACTCAATAATGAACTTAATCCACACTCAATTCCACAATGAAACTATATGCAAATCAAACACTACTGAACTAGAAGGAATGGTTATGCAGAATCAATATCATAGAGAAAATAGAAGAGCTCATTAGCATATCACAGGAAAACATATCAAAATTCTCTACCCCATGGTATAATTGGATACAATTTAAATCCTCTTCTGCCTATAAAGCAATTAATGTATAAATATAGAAAACCACCATTCCACAATAGAATACATTTGACATTAGGAAGAGAGAAAATAATAAAGAAAGAAGAAACAATTGGGTAGAAACTGAACCCTCAATCCTATCCCCTTACCTCCCTCCTTCTCCCCTCTCTTTTTGTTTTCTTTTTTTTTTTTTTTTTAAGTCAATCGTAAACTGGCAATTACTAAAACAAAATTATTAATGTCAAAACAACACTACCCTCACATCTACAATATAAAACCATCATATAGATAAACTATACAGTATGTATATTTTTGAAATATATTAAATGACTTAATCATTACTTGAAATATTAGGCAGATATAGAATGTTGCTCTTATCTATTGTACCTTCAAGCATCCAAATGTTAGAAATGGATTGTTGTATGATATTCTCAGGCCCCGTACACACGTCCGAAAAACTTGACGGGCAAAACACATCATTTTGCTCGTCGAGTTCCTTGTGAAGCCGCCGAGGATCTCGGCGAGCCAAGTTTTCTCATTGACTAATGAGGAAATAGAGAACGTGTTCTCTATTTGGCCCGACGAGATCCTCGTCGGTTTCCTTGGCTGAATATGTGTACAGACGACCGGGTTTCTCGGCAGAATACGGCTCCGATCGAGTTTCTGGCTGAATTCTGCCGAGAAACTTGGTCGTGTGTACGGGGTCTCATGTTCACTCAATATACATTAATCAAACAAAAAAAGCAGGAGAGCAGACCGAGACTGAGACTGTACAGCATGTGTGACAGCCAAGGATTTGTGTATAGTCCAGCATGTATCTATCTGAATGGTACCCCTGGTAGCTTCCAAGCAGGAGGCAGCTGTGCTTGATACATTGTATTTTGCACTGGTTCAGCTCCACTGCAAGTGACAAAGGTTTGGTTAATATTATAGTGCAATCTCCTAAGGTAAATGTGGAGACATTGAGACTGAACAGGTGTGTGCTAATTGCCTATCTTTTGGATATTATTGAAAGGAGACTTCCTAGACTCTGAAATACATCCTATATAGGGACTAGACGTGTCAGACAGGGAAGTTATTGCTGCCAAATAAAATACCTATAAAACTTTTAAAGAACTGTTTGTTACACAGATTCCTTCAAGTGAAAAGTAATTGTTATCATCAAGGGAACCATATAGTATATAAGGATGTTTGGTAAGAGTATGTACTGTATGTCACTTTCGGGGTCCAGAAACACTCCCTTACGTATTTAATTATAGCAACCCCTTTTTAAAGCATAACTTTTCACCATTTTACAAAAAAAGGCACAATTTAAAATTTGACACTATTTGTTATTTAATAACTTACTACCATTTAACTTTGAGATTTAGTAGGAATTCAGTAGGGTTTTTGTAAGTTATGTTGCACTCTAATAATGATTTATTTAACTAGTAGAGTGTACTAGGCTTTATAGTAACTACAAAAACAAAAGATCAGTTAATGCTTGAACTGTTTTGCCTACCAAGGCTGTCTAGCCTAAATTTATTTTAAAAGTATTTTAAAACTATTTTGAACATACTCAATAAAAAATACACCCTCTGTTTTCAGCAATTTGATCAAATTTTCTGCTAGGTACCAATTAGAAAATATGCTTAAAGTTGTCCTTTCAGTAACTTTACAGTATACATAAATAAATTCCTGAAGTGTCACAATTAGGGATAATGTTTTCCCCTACTGTGGGCTTCAGGAGAATCCTGCGGGTTCAAGATTTGTGGTTTTGGCAAATGTGTGTGCAGTTTCACTCAAACCATAATGCATTGTGTGACATTTGAACTATTAACATCAGGTTTAGAAAATGCCAGTAAGGGGGCTTAGAAATATGCTAGCCCTCTTATTGTAAAATGGGGAGGCACGGTGCAGCTATAGTGTTAGTGTATGGGAATTTTCTGTAGGGAAGTGATAAGGCAAACTGACAAACTGCATAGCGATTATATTTACGTAAGTAGCAATGCACTTTAATTCTGATTACTAGCTCTTTCAGCAATCAACTCTTTGCTGTTTTTTTTTTTGGGGGGGGGGGGAGGGGGGCATTTTCTCTTTTATTTTATATTGTGGTTCATTTAAGGTCAGCAGTTATTTTAGCTGCTGTTCCAGCCATATAAAACTTTTTTTTCTTTTTCAAAGCTTCCCTTTATGAAAAGGTGGGACTTTATTAAGTGGTCTTGCATAGCAAGAGCACTTATTGTTATCTCACATATATATTATTATTATTCTTATAGCCAAATTTGCCCCCCTAACTCCTCCCACAGTTTTTACACTACATAGACGAGTAATATATCGAATCGTGCGGATTGTTCCCGATCGGTGGGCTATTACTGTGTGGAAAATTTCGCCGAATCGTTCGCGAAATATTGTAATTTTTGCGGCAAAATTTTCCCATAGGAATGAATGGGGAGCGGTAGAGTGTGGGATTTCTAAAAATGAAAAATCATTACATGATTTGCAAACTGCGACCACACCCTCATTTTCAAGCCGACCTACACAAATCTTATATCAAAACGTTCAGCTATCCCTGCTGCCTCCACACGTGTTCACGGCTAAGTGATTGATCAAACCGTTTTCACAATATGATAATTTGTTTGCAACCTACGCCATCCATTATTTCAATGGAAGTCAATGGAGGTCAAAGTTTAGAAAACTAAAATCATCTTTGGAATTTGTAAACTGCGACTGTGCCTTCAATTTTATTATTTCAGAGACATACTATACATCAAAATGTAGGTCTGGGTCTTGTGATTCGTAAAATATAAAGATATTCGCTGTACGATTCATAGTTTTTAAAATACAACCATTTGAATAGGACAAGTATTTAAGAAAAATCCAGGATCTGAGTCTCTGCTTAGACTCAGGCTGCATGCTTATGTTTACATTGGTTTCCTAGGAGACGCTGAGGTAATAAAAACTCCTCACGCACAGCTGTAAGGGGATT
This sequence comes from Rana temporaria, assembly GCF_905171775.1. NCBI lineage: Eukaryota > Metazoa > Chordata > Amphibia > Anura > Ranidae > Rana > Rana temporaria. The sequence continues at coordinate 217,644,752 of NC_053493.1, read as the reverse complement.
CTATAGCTCCTCCCACACAGTTGTGAGGCAGTTGTGAGGTGTTTTCTGTGAGGTAAATACCTTCATACATACAGTTGTGAGGTAGTTGTGAGGCGTTTTCTGTGAGGTAAATACCTTCATACACACAGTTGTGAGGCAGTTGTGAGGTGTTTTCTGTGAGGTAAATACCTTCATACACACAGTTGTGAGGTAGTTGTGAGGTGTTTTCTGTGAGGTAAATACCTTCATACACACAGTTGTGAGGCAGTTGTGAGGTGTTTTCTGTGAGGTAAATACCTTCATACACACAGTTGTGAGGTAGTTGTGAGGTGTTTTCTGTGAGGTAAATACCTTCATACACATAGTTGTGAGGTAGTTGTGAGGTGTTTTCTGTGAGGTGTTTTCTGTGAGGTAAATACCTTCATACACACAGTTGTGAGGTAGTTGTGAGGTAGCTGTGAGGTGTTTTCTGTGAGGTAAATACCTTCATACACACAGTTGTGAGGTAGTTGTGAGGTGTTTTCTGTGAGGTAAATACCTTCATACACACAGTTGTGAGGTAGTTGTGAGGTGTTTTCTGTGAGGTAAATACCTTCATACACACAGCTGTGAGGTAGTTGTGAGGCGTTTTCTGTGAGGTAAATACCTTCATACACACAGTTGTGAGGTAGCTGTGAGGTGTTTTCTGTGAGGTAAATACCTTAATTTGAAGGACAAGTATTAAAAAAAAATTCCTCAATTTCTGATGTGTTTACAGAGAGCCTGCAAACCAAACAATTGGTTTCCTAGGAGACGCTAAGGAGTTTAATAACACCTCACAAACAGCTGTGAGGTGAGTTGGCTCCTCCCACACAAGGCTGAGGGAACTTTCCTCTGCTTGCAAGGGTCTCAAACTGGTGGCCCTCCAGCTGTTGTAAAACTACAAGTCCCATCATGCCTCTGCCTGTGGGAGTCATGCTGGTAACTGTCATTCTTGCAATGCCTCATTGGACTTGTAGTTTTGCAACAGCTGGAGGGCCGCCAGTTTGAGACTCGAGTGTGTTTGCATATGTTTACATTGGTTTCCTAGGAGACGCTGAGGTAAAATCCTTCATACACACATCTGTGAGGGCTTTCTATAGCTCCTCCCACACACTGTGAGGTGATATGGCTCAGTTTTTTTGGCTCTGCGTAACTTCTGCATGCTCTGCATATAGCAACCATACATAGCAACCAGTCCATAGAAACCAGTCCATAGCAACCAGACCATAGCAACCCTCCATAGCAACCAGTCCATAGCAACCAGTCCATAGCAACCAGTCCATAGCAACCAGTCCATAGCAACCGTCAATACCAACCAGTCCATAGCAACCAGTCCATAGCAACCAGTCCATAGCAATCAATCCATAGCAACCAGTCCATAGCAACCAGTTCATAGCAACCAGTCCATAGCAACCAGTCCATAGCAACCGGTCCATAGCAACCAGTCCATAGCAACCGGTCCATAGCAACCGTCCATAGCAACCAGTCCATAGCAACCAGTCCATAGCAACCAATCCATAGCAACCAATCCATAGCAACCGGTCCATAGCAACCGGTCCATAGCAACCATCCATAGCAACCAGTCCATAGGAACCCGTCCATAGCAACCAGACCATAGCAACCAGTCCATAGCAACCAGTCTCTAGCAACCACTCCATAGCAACCACTCCATAGCAACTGTCCATAGCAACCATTCCATAGCAACCATTCCATAGCAACCGTCTATAGCAACCAGTCCATAGCAACCACTCCATAGCAACCACTCCATAGCAACCACTCCATAGCAACCGTCTATAGCAACCAGTCCATAGCAACCAGTCCATAGCAACCAATCCAGAGCAACCGTCAATACCAACCAGTCCATAGCAACCAGTCCATAGCAACCAGTCCATAGCAATCAATCCAGAGCAACGTCCATAGCAACCAGTCCATAGCAACCAGTCCATAGCAACTGTCCATAGCAACCAGTCCATAGCAACCCGTCCATAGCCATCAGTCCATAGAAACCAGTCCATAGCAACCGGTCCATAGCAACCAGTCCATAGCAACCAGTCCATAGCAACCAGTCCATAGCAACCAGTCCATAGCAACCCATCCATAGCAACCGGTCCATAGCAACAGGTCCATAGCAACAGGTCCATAGCAACCGTCCATAGCAACCAGTCCATAGCAACCGTCCATAGGAACCCGACCATAGCAACCGTCCATAGCAACCAGTCTCTAGCAACCAGTCCATAGCAACCAGTCCATAGCAACCACTCCGTAGCAACCACTCCGTAGCAACCACTCCATAGCAACCACTCCATAGCAACCACTCCATAGCAACCACTCCATAGCAACCAGTCCATAGCAACCAGTCCATAGCAACCCTCCATAGCAACCCTCCATAGCAACCAGTTTTTGATGGGGCAAATTGGATGGTGCAGTTTTGATGGGGTAGTTTTTAATGGAGCAGTTTTTGATGGGGCAATGGACCGAACTGGCTCGAAACACTGTTGGATCACATTTACATCTCCAGGGGCACCGTCTCCAGTCAGGAGTATTGGTGGAGGCAAGACCACGCCGCACAATTTCCCCAGAAATTGTATCTTTTCTAGTTTTAATTTATTTTATTTCAGGGGTGATATTTTGTGGTTTATTTTTTTGAGGGACTTTTGTGTTATGTTTTTTTTTTATACATTTTGGGTGCTCAAAGTACAACATTCAGTTGTGAGCATATGTTCCCCTTTTGTGCATCTAAAAATATATCACTCACATTCACAGCACCCCTGTCCCAATAGATAAAGTTATGCCTCGTACACACGATCGGTTTTCGTGACAGGAAAAGTGTGATGTGAGGTTTTTGTCAGGAAAACCGACCGTGTGTATGCTTCATCACACTTTTTCTGTCAGTTTTCCTGCCAAGAAAATGTTGAGAGCAGGATCTCAATTTTCGTGACAGGAAAAATTCCTATCGCGAATTGCAATTACGATGCGCAAAAAAAGTGCATGCCTTAGAATCAAGCAGAAGAGCCGAACTGCCTATTGAACTTCATCGATCTCGGTTTGTCGTATGTGTTGTACGTCACCGCGTTCTTGACGTTCGGAATTTCAGCCAAGATATGAGTGACCGTGTGTATGCAAGACAAATTTCAGCCATTTTCCTGCTGAGAAAAAAAACTTGGTTTTCCTTTTCGGAAAAACTGATCTTGTGTATGAGGCATTAAAGAAAGGCATATAGCAGCTAGGCCTATTATCCCCTGATTAAAACTTTCCCGCCGCTGGCCAATTTTACACTGCTGTATCCCCTTCAGTGTTTTAATTCTAAGGCCTCGTACACACGACCGAGAAACTCAACGGGCGAAACACATCGTTTTGCTCGTCGAGTTCCTTGTGAAGCCGTCGAGAAACTCGACAAGCCAATTTTCTCCATTCCCGTCAAGGAAATAGAGAACATGCTTTCTTTTTGGCTCGTCGAGTTTCTCGACAGTTTCCTCGACGAAAATGTACACACGACCGGTTTCCTCGGCAAAAAAATATCTCCCAGCAAGTTTCTTGCTGGTTTTTGCTGAGAAACTCGACGGGCAAAACACATCATTTTGCTCGTCGAGTTCCTTGTGAAGCCGCCAAGGATCTCGGCGAGCCAAATTTTCCCATTGCCGTCAAGGAAATAGAGAACATGTTCTCTTTTTGGCCCGACGAGATCCTTGGCGGTTTCCTCGTTGAAAAGTGCACACACGACCGGTTTCCTCGGAAAAAAAGAAAAACCCAGCAAGCTTCTTGCTGGTTTTTGCCGAGAAACTCGGCCGTGTGTACGAGGCCTTATAGTAAAGGCCAAGCCTGTGCTTTTTGTCTCTAAAAAAAAAATCCACATAAATTTGCAGGTAGAAAAAGTGCATTTATTTTACACTGGATCGTGCAAAGCATTTCACCCAAAATCAGTAGAATTTCAGGCTCCTACAGACATTCAGTACAGCGCTGCATCTCTATAAAAGCAGACAGTTACTGAGCTGCAAGAAGAGTCAATGATCTATGATGGCACTGATCAGCATGCCTGTATTTAAGAACTATGAGCCTTGTAGTTCATTCATTCATTCACAGGTTCCTGTGAATGAATGATGTGACTATTGGGGCAGAGTGTCTGACAGTGGTTGCAGGGAGGAGAATGTAAATATTCACCAGCACATCAAGGATGTTCAATTTTGTTCAAACTGTTTATTGAAGAAAGATCACATCACAAACAGGGCATGTGACAAAGGGATCCTGTGCGGTTCCGAAACCTTGCACTACACTATTTGTGATGTGATCTTTCTTCAATTGAAAAAACTGTATAATTTATGCTCCAGTATCTAGATGGTGGTCGCTACAGCACCTGATACTTTTGAGAGCTTATTCTAGGAATGTGTGTCATATGGACTGTTATCTGTGCAGGGAGAAACAACCCTACCTGGTTTCAGAGTAAAGGGGTATTTGGGGGTGCTAAACATGTTACATCCTAAATACAGGAGTAACATGTTCAGAAGGTGAACTTATCCGTTAACCCTTTTGCTGACAGGTCTGTACATTGTTCGGACCTGACAGCAGGGGGTTTCATACACAATCCAATGAGTGCAACCACTGGGATTGTGTGTAAAACTAACAGGCAGAATTCTGCCTGTCAGGTGGAAGGGTGGCTGCGCTGATGCCTGATTGCTTCCACACACCAATGAGTAGGGATATGCTTAATGTTCGAGTCAAGCGTAAGTTCGATTCGAACATCAGCTGTTTGTTCACAGAATAAACAAACATATGGGGCACTCGTGGCAAGTTTACACACCGCAGTGCATTGACGGCTGCTGATTGGCAAAAGCATGCACCTGACCTGCATGCTTTGCCCAATCACAGCACGATGTGCTGTGAGAGCCATGACTGGCCAAAAAGCAGGGTGCCTTTGGCCAATCACACCCCACAATATATAAGGCTTCTGCTTACACTGCGGCCAATAATAGTGAATAAATAGAGATTAGGCAGGTAGTTAGTGTATAGTGTATTCAGTGTAGTATATATAATGCAGTGGAGAGTATATAGTGCAGTCAGTGTAGTATATATAATACAGAGCAGAGTATATAGTGCAGTCGTGTAGTGTATATAATACAGGGCAGAATATATAGTGAAGTCTGTGTAGTATATATAATACAGTTCAGAGTATATAGTGCAGTCAATGTAGCATATATAATACAGTTCAGAGAATATAGTGCAGTCCGTGTAGTATACAGTATGTAATTCAGTTCAGAGTATATGATACAGTGCAGAGTATATGGTGTATTCTGTGTAGTATATATAATACAGTTCAGAGTATATCATGCAGTCCGTGTAGAATATATAATACAGTGGAGATTATATAGTGCAGTTAGTGTAGTATATATAATGCAGTGGAGAGTATATAGTGCAGTCAGTGTAGCATATATAATACAGTGCAGAATATATAGTGCAGTATATACAGTATAATGCAGTTTAGAGTATTTAGTGCAGTCAGTGTAGTATATAGTGCAATCAGTATATATATATATATATATATATATATATATATATATATATATATACTGCTCAAAAAAATAAAGGAGCACTTTGAAAACATGTCAGATCTCAACGGGCAAAAATCTCATGCTGGATATCTATACTGATATGGACTGGGTAATGTGTTAGGAATGAAAGGATGGCACATCATTTGATGGAAATGAAAATTATCCACCTACAGAGGGCTGAATTCAAAGACACCCTGAAAATCAAACTGAAAAAAATATATAGCAAGCTAGTCCATTTTGCTGAAATTTCATTGCAGCAAACCTTCTGACAATGACACGTTTTGATGTGCCATCCTGGAGGAGTTGGACTGCCTGTGAAACCTTTATAGGGTCCAAGTATCGCCTTGTGCTACCAGTAGTGACACTGACCCTAGCCAAATGCAAAACTAGTGAAAAACAGTAGGGGGAAAAAAATGTCAGACACCGCCACCTGAAAAACCATCCTGTTATGGAGGTTGTCTCATTGTTGCCCATCTAGTGCACCTGTTGTTAATTTCAATTAACAGCAAAGCAGCTGAAACTGATTAACAACCCCCTCTGTATACACCCCTCCCCCTCTGCTACTTAACTGACCAGATCAATATCCCAGGAGTTCTGATTCAAAAGTGTTCCTTGAATATTTTTGAGAAGTATATATATATGCAGTCAGTGTAGTATATATAATACAGTGCAGGGTATATACTGCATTGCAGAATATATAATACAGTGTATTGAAGTGGTTAAGGGGAACTCTATGACAGAATTAAGAAACAAATTGTATGGTACCCCCCCCCCCCAAAAAAAAATCCATACCAGGCCCATTGGGTCTGATATAGATTTTAAGGGGAACTCCAAGCAAAAATGTAAAAAAAAAAACAACGTAGGGTCCCCCCCCCCGGGCCCCCCCCCCCAAAATCTATACCAGGCCCTTTGGGTCTGGCATAGAATTTAAGGAGAACTATATGGCAAAAATAAAGGAAATAGGCATAGGGTCACCCAACAAAATCCATACCAGATGCTTATCCAAGCATGCAGCCTGGCAGGTCAGGATAGGGGGGACGAACGAGCGCCCCCCCCCTCCTGAACCATACCAGGCCACATGCCCTCAACATGGGGAGGGTGCTATGTGAATGGGTATCTTGTACCCCTACCCATTCACCAAAAAAGTGTCAAAAAGTAAAAAACCACAAGAGACAGTTTTTGACAATTGCTTTATTTAAAAAAAGGTGCCCTGCAATGTACATCTTTAATCACACCACCCGACATACCTAAAAACGAAAAAAAAAACAAATTAAAAGCTCTGCCTCGATGGGAGGCCTCCCGGTGGCTACTGTCTCTTGGCTATGACAGCTGTTTTGAAGGGGGTTCCAGATTCCAGATAAGCCCGTCGACCCTGACCACCACCGGCCAGGGTTGTTGGGAAGAGGCCCTTGTCCCCAACAACATGGGGATACCCCAAAGACCCCTCTACCATGTGGAGGGCATGTGGCCTGGTAAGGTTTTGGGGAACCCCACATAATTTTTTTTTCCATTTTGGCATGTGATAAAATCCAACACCATGTTTTCATAGATGTTTCATCCATACTGTACATTACAGCCGTGAGCAAGTTTGGATTAAATGTTTTCCTTTAGAAATGTCATTATTGCTGCAGCATGTTCTACACATCGCACATATGCGCCACTTTTTCAGGCAGACTAAGGGGCCCCCCAGGCACCATATTTAAAGGAATATTTCATTTTTATAGTTTCACTTTAAGCATCATTAAAATCACTGCTCATGAAATAAAATGTATTGTTTTAAAAACCTTTTTTGCATTGATACATGTCCCCCCAGGGCAGAACCCAGGTCCCCATACACTTTTTATACACTTTTTATGGCAATAACTTGCATATAAGCCTTTAAAATTAGGACTTTTGATTTTTCATGTTTGTGCCCCAAAGACTTTAGGGTTTAGGGTTTGCTTGTTCACTAGAACTTTTTGCCTGTTCAATGTATTCTGGTGCAAATCAAACTAGGGGGTGTTCGGCCCATCCCTACTGATGAGGCAGGTGCCGGTAGGGGGAGGGCAGGGAGAAAACTGAACACACTTCCGCTCCTTGCCGTGACCCAGAAAGCGTTTTGCATGATGTATTTTCCCGGTCACTCTGTCGCGTTCAACGGCTCGCATATCCGGAATGGGATGTATTGCAATACATTTAGTGGAGCCCAGAGGAGACATGCAGTGTCTTTTAGACAAACCTGCCACCTAGAAATCATCACACAAGGGACTTTTTGTCCCCTACATGATGAAAAAAAACAGTAAGGCAAAAAATACCCCCATGTTGAGGCCCCCCCACATCTACCTATACGTATGTAAATGCAAACACCGGGGGCACCTACGCGTGAAAAAGTTGATTGCAATACACATGTTATAAAGAGTTTAGAAAAATATATAACCTCATCAGAATAGTCACAAAATGGTCAGACATGGGCATTCATAACTAAAATTTGGGGGATTTTATTACTTTATCTTTTTTTTTTTTTTTTTTTTCTTTTTTTTTTATTCACGTCAGACTCTGCTCACGTAAAGCCGAGAGGCTAGCTCACGGTTCGCCCGCCCTTAGCGTCTCTCTCGCGGCTTCGCATCATTCGTGTGTTTTTTTTTTTTTTTTTTTTTTCCTTTTATGTTTAAGTTCATCTCTTTTTTTTTTTTTTTTTTTTTTTTCTTTCCTTGCCGTTACAGATTTGACATTTTTAAACTGTTAATTAATCTTTCCCCGCTTAACAAGTCTGACTGCATTCCTTGCTAGTGTAACATAATTAGTCCCAACCCCTTTTTTTTTTTTTTTTTTTTTTTTTTTTTTTTCCCCAAACCCCCCCCCCCTCCTACCCCCCCCCGGATCTGTGTGCCATGCGATCTTCTTTATGATTTCTCAGCTATCTGCTTCTATCATTCCCTGGGCGAACTTTTCTGAGGATTTGAATACTTTCCATTTTTCCCAAACCACTCTGTATTTGTCCTCTTCTCCTGTCTCTCTGCAGGCAAGGTACTCCATCTCTTCTATATATTCCACCCTTTCTATCCACTCTTTGATTGATGGCCTCTTTGGATGTAGCCAATTTTTTGGGATCAGAGCCTTAGCTGCATTTAATAATACTGGGATCAGAGTTGTTCCATATTGTTTTTTGGTTTTTTCAGTTCCATGAAACACACAGGGCAGCGGGTTACATAGAATCGTCTCCCCTGTTATTTCTACGATATATTTCAAAATTTCTTTCCAATATTCCTGGATTCTCGGGCAGTCCCACCATATATGTAGAGTTGTTCCTTTTTGTTTACAGTTTCTCCAACATAGCTCTGAGTTTCTTGGGTGAATCTTACTCATTCTTGATGGGGTCAAGTGCCATCGCACCATACATTTATAGTTTGCTTCTATGGTGGTAATGTCTGCAGCATGATTGTATACTGCACCTATCATTTGTGTTTTATCAATTTTTTTACCGATATCGCTTTCCCATTTTTCTAAGAAGGGCAGTGTTTCTAGAGTCTCGAGTTCTGTTAATATCCCGTATGCCTTTGATATTCCATGTGTCAGGGGCTTATCCATGCTGCATATTTTTTCTATTGGGTATAGTGTCTTATCTTCCCTAATTGGTTGTGGTAGTGTGCTCACGAAGTGTTTTAACTGCAAATACTCCCATTCACTCATACTTTGTTCCTTTTCCCCTATTTTTATCTCTTGTCTTAATTTAATTTTCCCACGTGTAACAATATCTTTTAATTTTTTCTCTCCTAGGTGCTTTCCAAAACGTGTTCCATTTCCTGGTGGAAAAAAATTTGTGCCTGCTAATGGGGTTAATGGAGAGTTATACTCCCATTTTTCCCGTCTAAATATTGTGTCCCATATTCTAAATACGTTCCTTGTTATGTTATGTGTGTTCGTGCTCAATTCCCTCATTTTCGGTGGTATCCATATATTTCTATTTAGTTGTGTCTTACTTAATGTTTCTTCCATACGTACCCATTTTTTTTTTGTATATGCGTTTGTCCATTCTACCAACCTTGCTAAGTTTACAGCAAAATAATATCTTTTTATATCGGGGAGCCCCAACCCCCCTCCTTTTTTTTTCATGCTCAGCAATGAATAGCTTAATCTAGCCTTTTTTCCTGCCCATATGTATTTCAAAATTACTGTTTTAATTACTTTAAAGAAACTTTGCGGTATTTTTATTGGGAGCATTTGAAGTTTATATGTTATCTTCGGTAATATCATCATTTTAAACGCATTAATCTTACCTATCCAGGAGATATGTTTTTTTGCTAGGTTTTTCAGATCTTGGTTAATGTCGTTGATTAAGGGGACAAAATTGGCCGAGTAGAGTTTTTCAACTGTAGATGTAATTTTTATACCCAAGTACGTTATAGCTTCTTTTTCCCATGTAAAAGGAAACTCTTTCTGAAGTTCTTCTGCTTCTTTTTTATCTATCCCTAAATTCAGAATTACTGTTTTTATCGGGTTTATTTTAAAATTTGAAAGTTCACCGTATCTTTTTATTTCCTTTATGACATTAGTGAGAGAGACTCTAGGTTTGGTCAGGTATAGGAGTATGTCGTCTGCATACGCCGCCACTTTGTGTTCTTCTTCTCCCACCCTCACCCCTCCTATCCCCGGGTTTTCCCGGATTTTTGCCAGCAACGGTTCCAGGGCTATTACATATAGGAGAGGCGAGAGCGGGCAACCCTGTCTGGTTCCGTTTTCCATTTTGAACACAGACGACATACTCCCATTGACCTTCACCCTTGCCGTCGGGTGACTATACAAGTTCTTTACCCATTTCATGAACCTTGGTCCCAGGCCTATATTTTGTAAAGTTTCCATCATAAACCCCCAGTCGACTCTGTCAAATGCTTTTTCGGCATCTAAGGACATGAGTACGACTGGGGGTTTCTTTTTTGGATCCTGTTGTAACAGTAACAGGGTCCTTATGCTATTATCTCTTCCTTCTCTGCCCGCTACAAAGCCCGCCTGATCTGGGTTTATTAATTGCGGCATTAAACTTTTTATCCTAGTTGCTAATATTTTCGCGTATACTTTCAGGTCTGCGTTTAACAAAGCTATTGGTCGATAGCTGGAACACAACGTTCCATCTTTTCCCGTTTTAGGGATAATAGAAATATTTGCCAATAAAGATTCTTTTCTTATTTCCTCTTCCTCTCCTATTTTGTTAAAATAGTTGCACATCTCTGGGATCAGAAGTTCTTTAAATGTTTTGTAATATTTAATCGGCAAGCCATCAGGGCCTGGGCTCTTACCACACGGTGTTTCCCGAAAGGCTCTGTGTACCTCTTCTTGGGTTATTGGGGCCTCTAAGGATTCAATATCGTTTTGGGGAATTTTAGGTAGTTTCACTTCTTCTAAGTATTCCCTGATTTTCTTTTTTCTCATCTTTTCTTGCTCTTGGGTTTCCTTAGTTCTTATTGAATATAATGAGCTATAAAAAGTCCGGAAGGATTCCGCGATTTCGGACGTCTTATATTTCATAAGGCCGTCTTGGTTTTTTATTTTTTCTATATAATTTTTTTTTTTTTTTTCCCTAGAAATTCTAGCTAGAAGTTTCCCTGGTTTGTTCCCCCATTTATACCTCTCCTTTCTAACATTTTTGAATATGTCTCTTGTTTCTACCTTCATAAGATCTCTAAGCTGGGTCCTCTTTACAACAATTTCTTGGTATATTTCATTTTCTCCTCGCTCCTTATGTATTTGCTCCAGTTCAAATAGCTCAGTTGTTAATTTTTTCATGTTTAATTTTCTTATCTTTTTTTTCCCTGCTCCTATTGAGGTTAGTTTCCCTCTGATGTATGCCTTATGGGCCTCCCATACAGTAGCTACCCTTACTTCAGGTGTATTATTGAGGGTGAAATATTGATCCAAATCCGTTCTCACTGTGTTGTTTACCTCTATATCCTCTATAAGTTCTTCATTTAAGTTCCATGATCCTTTTCTTTGCTCTGTTTCTTTGAATCTAATTTCCACTTTTACGGGAGCATGGTCTGAGATTGTAGTTACCCCTATTGAAGTTTTAACTACCTCTTCCAGTAACTCGTGGTCTACCATTATATAGTCCAGTCTTGAGTATGTTCCGTGCACGGAAGAATAGTAGGTGTAGTCCCTTTTATTTGGATGAGTAATCCTCCAAGGATCTATTAAACAGTAGCCATGCATTTTATTTCTTAATAATCTAAGCTGTTTAATATTTTGCCTCTGAGCCCCGGATGTACTATCCAATTGATAGTCCATTGAGAGGTTGAAGTCTCCTGCTAGTATTACATGTCCAGATTTGAAGTCCATTAAGGCGTTCAAGATCCCCCTCAGATATTTATGTGGTTGGTTATTTGGGCAGTATATATTTGCTAACGTGTATTTTTTTCCTTGGAGTACTCCTTTTAGGAACAAATAACGACCATCAGGGTCTACCTTCCTATCTTCTACTGTAAAAGAGATATTATTCCCTATTCCTATGGCGACCCCCTTAGCTCTTTTCTTTGGGGAGTCCCCATAATACCAAATGGGAACTGCCCGAGAATACAATCTAACATTGGAATCCAATGTTATGTGTGTCTCTTGTAAAAAAACTATTTCAGCGGAATACCTTTCAATTTCTCTTAATACCATATGCCTTTTTTCAGGGCAACTAAGACCTCTTACATTATATGTTAGAAAATTTATGTTTGTCATATTTTTTTTTTTTTTTCCTTGTCTGTCTTTCTCGGGTTTATATGTTCATTCCTGCTGCATGACACACAGATCTGAATCCCTTCCCCCCCCCTTCCCAATCCTCCCCTCTCTTTTCCCACCCAGACTCCTCCTCCCCCTCCCTTCACCCCCCTCCCCTCATATCTTGCCCCCTTGTTCTTCATTTGGGGCTTTCTCTTCCCCTCCCCCCCCCCTGGTCTACCCCCGACCCTACGGTCATTTGGAGCTTTTTTTTTTTTTTGGCGCTCCAGGCGCTCTTTTGCTCCTCCAGCCAAGGTGGAATTCTGTTTTGGCCCGGTCTCCTATCCCCCAAGAGTGGGGAACTGTGGGTAGGGTGCTCTCTAGGTCCCCCCTCTCCCCCCTCCCCGCTCCCATTGCTTACTATGTTAACCCCTCCCGTCTCCCCCTCCGGCCCCCCCCCCTCCCCCCCCTCCACCCCCCCCCCCCCCAACCTCATTGATCTATTTTGGTATTGGAATATCCAATCTCTGACAGAATTCTGGCACTTCCTCCAGGAACCTCAGTCTTGCAGAGCTACCGTTTTTCCTGCCTATTAGGCAGGATGGGAATCCCCAGTTGTATTGAATATCATGTTCCCGTAAGACTCCTAATAGTGGTTTTAAGCTTCTTCTTCTATTTAACGTCTCTTGTGACAGGTCTTGGAATATTTGAATATTATGTTGGTCATATTTTAGTGATGACTTCCCCCTCAATTTTCTCCATAGTTGATTTTTCTCTTCCCAACTTTCAAACCGAACGATAATATCCCTTGGGTGCTCCTGTGCTCTCTCTCTGGCGCGTCTTATCCTATGCGTACGTTCTATTCTTAATGGGGAGGTTGTTTCTCTCTCTAATATTGGATTACAAATTTTCCTAATGATTTCTGGGAGGTCCTCAGCCTGTGTTGTTTCTGGAACTCCGCGAATTCTTATATTCTTCCTTCTATCTCTATTTTCTTGATCTTCTAATTTATACGCCTGCTCTCGCTGGTTTATTTTTAAGGCTTTTATTTCATCTTCTAGTTTTTTAACTGAGGTTACATTACAATCAACTTTTTTCTCCACTTCTTCCACTCTTTCCAATATATGCCCCATATTTCTTTCCATTTTATCCATTTGTGATTTAATTGATCTTTCTAAGGCGGCAAACATTCCTTCCATTTCCCTTTTTGTTGGCAAAAGTGTCATATCCCGCGTTCCTTCCTTATTTCCCTGTTCAAGGTCCATTTCTTTATCTGTCTCTCTATCTTGATCTGTTCTGATCTCTGGGAGTGTTTCTAATTCCGCCAAGGTGTTGTCTAGCCCCTTTTTCTTTTCTTTTTTTTTTTCCCTCTCTGCTTGGCCACCTCTGCCGGTTAATGATTTTTCCATCTGCTGGTTTTCTCCGTTTGTCCCGTGGGTCACAAATTTGCTCATCGGGCCTGGGCTTTGACTTAGGCGGGGGACCTTTGGGATAGCCACACCTTTCGCTACTTTTCCCCTTGTGGTCATCCTCACACCTGACTTGTATCTGTGTTACTTTAAAAAGATTTTCTAGGGAGGCCGTTTTCACTTGTGAGAGGTATATACTGCACTAGACGATACCTTTTGGTGTCTTTTATTTCCCGATTTAAAAATGTTTCAGGGCTCTACAGCAACCTTAACTGTGCTATATGTTGTATTTTTACCATCACATCTGCCAGCTTTTTAATCACATTCTCTGCCAACCCTTATGTATACTGTGGGTGATGGGGTACAATGCGGACAACAGAAACAAAAAAAAAAAAAAAAAAGAAGAAGAAAAAGAAAAGAACAAGAAAAAGTTCCGGGCATATCTTGCGTAAAAAAAAGAAAAATTCTCACTTTGTTTTTAATTAGTCCCCCTAAGAAGAGAAAATGGCAAGGGAGGACCCCCAGAGACACTGTGACATTACTGACATCTTTACAGACACCTGAATTGACGGTAATGAGTTCATGACTCTTGTGTCACGTTATTTCCTGCTTATGTCAGACACTTCCATTAGCCATTCTTCACAGAAGCAGTATCCCATTTATATATTTTATTTTCATTTATTTCATTTGTTTCATTTAGTTCCTATTTCCTTATCAGGACGTTTGTACTCACCACTTTGAAGGAGCACTTTGCTGGGTGAAGAAAAAAACGTACTCACCAATCCAATGGCTTTCAGGATGGAAAGAACATAGGAGCTGCTGCAATGGGTTTCAAACTGTTTCTGTACCTGCTTTGATGGCTTTGGTTGATGGAGCCAGCCATAAACTCAGTCCTCGCTGTGTAGTTTTTCTTTCTCTTTAGGCTGCGGGGCTACAGGACTACAGGGCTGCCCAGAACCGCGTCACTCCCGTCTCCCCCCCTCTAGAGCAGCGCGACACACCACCACTGCACACCACGAAACAGCCGCCCGTACGCTCGGGGGGGCCAGGAAGACGCTGCGCAGCCCGATGCTCACTGCGACGCCGCACCGCCAGCCCGCCAGGAGGACCAGAGAAGCCGATGAAGCCGATGACGCCGCCCGGCCCACGTGATCGGCCCGGACAGCAACTCGGGGAGACCCGATCAATGCATCAGAAAGGCTCAGCAAGTACCTGCTCCGGCGCCAGGGTTCCAGGCGGGGGGAGAGGTGGGGGAAGGTGGAGGGAGGGAGGACGCTTAGCGGAGGAAACGGGAGATCCGGCTCCCGTTCATGTCAGTGCACGTTCGGAGCAGGGCTGGAGAGCAGGCAACCCGTCTAGCTACCCCTCCACACTGACCGCGCCATCTCCAGACTCCTCCCTTTCCCGGCCCTCTCGGTTGTTATTACTTTATCTAAAGGGGTCAATTGAATTCCATACTCACTGACTCTACAAAGGACTAATTATAAAAAAAAATCATTTTCTCTTCCTCCTTCCCTTGGAGCCGTTTATTAAAGTTCTGCTTTGTGTTTTCCCTAGGAATTTTGGGCATGCAATATATGTCCTGAAAAAAATCAACAGGGGTGTATATGGTATGCCCTGTTCTTTCTCAAACAAAATGACAGTTGGGATTTGTAACTGCAGCCACTGCTATGTAAAGCAAAGCTTGTACACAATGGGGGTTATTTACTAAAAGCAAATCCACTTTGAACTGCAAGTGCACTTGGAAGTGCGGTGGCTGTAGATCCGAGGGAGATGAACATGTTTGGTAAAATTGACTCCAAAGTGAATGTCTTCTTTAAATTCTATGCATAGAAATATATTTAGAATTTTAACACATTTGTTTGAGCAGCAATCACAACATTTTGTGGATTTTTTAACAGATGGTAATCCTTAAGTGGTTGTTATTTTCTACTTTAAAGTATAAAGAATCTGATTGCGAACAACATAAAAAGCAGTGTTTCAAAATCTGAGGAAGTAGAAATAGCTTTTGGAAAAGTACACCTCCATGCTTTACCAGTTGTGCCTGGAGCACACTGCTCATTTTCATTTATTTTACTTAGGGCAGTTTGACATAGAAAAACTTAAACAGCTTAGTTAAAAACAAACTTTTAAGCACTGAAAAAACTTGCCCCCAATATAACTTAAAGTAACCCTTTATATTGAGGACATAAATCTGTAGTGCTCTAATATGCAATCATTAAAGTTGGGTTCAGACCAGTGCGAATTGGATGCAGGTTTCTCCACATCTAATTTGCATGTAAGGAGATTGTGATCGGCTCTCTATGGAGTCGATTCACACATTTTCGGAGCAGGTCTGGTGCGAATTGCACGGAAGTCCTGTGCATTTTCTGGTCCATTTCACATCCTAATTCAGCCAAAAATTTGGGTTGAAATCGGACCTGAAACAGTGAATAGAAATGCACCGGACCCCCTGCTGTGAGCCCTGCCATTCCTCTGTGTGTACCTAGCCATACCAATTTTAATGGCTAGACTACCCCCTCCAATATTCTGCTCCTTATGATTACTATTTGAATGTGATAGGCCACCTTAGTGAGGAACAGGAAGGGTTGCATGCATGGACAGAGGTCATATTACAGCTACAATAGCTACAGTTGTATATTCTACAGAATCTATCACACGCTATTTCTAAATATGTAACCTGTTAACAGATAGCATGTATGTGCCAACACAATGGACATTCGGGGGAGGATCCACAAAGAAGTTACGCTGGCGTATCTATTGATACACTGCGTAACTTCTAGTTTGCTCCGGCGTATCTTTGTTTTGTATCCACAAAACAAGATAAGCCTGAAGCTGTGCTAGATCCGACTGGCGTACGTCTTAGTACGCCGTCGGATCTAAGGTGCATATTTACGCTGGCCGTTAGGTGGCGTTTCCGTCGATTTCCATGTCGAGTATGCAAATTAGCTAGATACGGCGATCCACGAACGTACGTCCGGCCGGTGCATTTTTTTACGTTGTTTCTGTAAGGCTTTTTTCGGCTTATAGTTACCCCTGCTATATGAGGCGTATCCTATGTTAAGTATGGCCGTCGTTCCCGCGCGAATAGGGCTTTGCGTAGAATGACGTTCACGTCGTAAGCATTGGCTTGTTGCGGGTTAATTTCGAGCATGCACACTGGGATACCCCCACGGACGGCGCATGCGCCGTTCAAAAAAAACATAATTTACGTCGGGTCAAGACGTATTCACATAAAACACGTCCCCATCACATCCATTTGAATTGCGCGCCTTTACGCCGCCAAAGTTACACTACGCCGCCGTAACTTACAGCGCAAATTCTTTGAGGATAAGGAAAATACGCTGTAAGTTACGGTGGCGTAGTGTATCAGAGATACGCTACGCCGGACGCAACAATGCGCCAAGCTACGTGGATCTGGCCCTCAGTGTTTATATATGTTTGACAACCAGTAAAAGTCTGCTTTAGATGCTTGTACTGTGAACTAATGCATTCTTAAAAGTATTTAACAATTACAACAATAGTTCTAACATTAGGTTTCAATCCATTTCCAACAGAACTGCTGTGTGTTTACATTAGAAGACTGTCAGACTGCCAAGTTTATGTTGTAAAAGAAACAGATAGGAAAAGAGCTAATATTGTGAATGCTTATGTTCTGAAAGTTGAAGATTAAAGGAGAAGTATATCCAAAGCTTGTTTGGCTGTACTTCTCCTATGGATCCTATGGATCACAGGACTGTGGTTCATTTTGCACTCCTGTTACCCGTTTTCAATAGAGAGCGGACTTTAATTTCCCCACAATGCCTACAACTACAGAAATGAATGAGTGCATTTTTAAAGTGGTTTTACTGCTTGTTTTGCATATAGGAATATTTTGGTGTGCATAACATGGCAACAGGTTCACTTTAGGTTGCATGAGGGAATTTATGTGTGCGGTGGAATATTCCTTTTTAAGGAACAGAAATAAATAAAACATGCCTTGAATCCCTTGTGTTGTTAACCAACAGACAGTTGTCAGTTTAATATAACATATCCTTTACTGGTCATAATTGGTGTACATTTCAATACACATTTTCAATTGCAATATCAAGGATCTGCAGTAGTTTATCAAGAAGCCCACTTCAACAATTGCATAGATAAAGGGTAAAGATGAATATAAGAAAAATCATACAATTGTATCTACTGTAAATAAAATGGTGTTATGAATGACATAATGTTTTAGAGTCAGGAAGTAAAGTTTGGTAATAAGTCATATGTAGCTGGTGATACAAAAAGTAAAACCATGAAGCTAGTGGAAGACAAGCTAATAGACAAATAAAGTACATTTTTTTTTAGTAAAGGTGGGTTAGGCTTCCCTGAAGAAATAGAAAGGGTGCCCAGAGTAGCTGTGAGAGGTCCAGAGGGAAGGTGGTCAGGTGGGTATCATAAAAAAAGGTTTTGCAGCTTCCCTTGTCGTACCAGGATCATAAAAGTATAGTACTAAATGTCAATGTGATGATAGATGTGGTATGTTAGTTGTGGGAAATATCTTGATAGTGGACATATCATCACACATTGCATCAATCTTTTTTGAAAGGATTGTGTTAGGTCAAAAAAAGGAGATTAATTTGGATAGCTGAGGTAGCTGATGTGCAAACATTAACAGGGATTGAAAAACACTAAAGATTTCAGTGGGCATTTCAAAGTATGGAAAATATGGTAGCCAAGAAGAGAAGTCATTAAAAAAGTGTGACACTGATCCAAGAGCCTTATACAAAAGATGAATATGGAGAGTTTCAAAGCAGAAAAAGATAGAGAGGGATGTGAAAAAAGAACCTGAAAAGTGCTCTGTGGAGCTGAAGGATATAAACAGCACCCCTTTTCATCCATTGGATCAGGGTGAGTCCAGTGGAGACCACCATGTGATAAAGCAGCTGGAAAGGCAGAGTCAGATTCCTGAAACAAGTAAGTGAAATAACTTTGAGATAAAAGGGTTATATTAAATTTGCATAACCCAGCTCTAGACATAACCATGGTAAGGGCTAGCTAGCTAGCATTCAACCCCCTACTTCAATAATATCAGCTCACATAGCTTTCCACATTGAAGGGGCACTTTGCTATAGTTCCACCAAAAAGCAGTACTTCTTCAAAAGCACAGGCGTCTGATGCTTACAGGCACCACCTCCCTACCAACTTCAATGCACAGAAGAGAATAGCAGCAAGGTATTAGGTGACAATTGTGCCACCCATATGCCTCCTTTTGGGACCCTAATTTGTTTACCAAGCAAGTGGGCAAGTGCAAGCAAATGAAAAAACCCAGACAATACAATATTGAATATTGTTATTAAAAACTCTCCTCAAGGTTCCAGCAGAATCCCTTGGAGTGTCTCCACCTCTGGTAAAGAAGTGTGTGTGTGATCCCAGCATAGGTGCACAAGTAACCTTGGAGAGGTATCTAACTGTAATTTATGTTACATCATTACTAGTATATATTTATCATTTCAATGCAGGGAATTTTATTTTCAAATGTATTCATTTCTGCAAAGAGAATTTTTATCTTGGAGTTGAAGAACAAGATATGAGGAAAAATCTCAACTTCTGAGATCCGGGTGTAATGGAGATGATAGGATTTGAAATTTACATTGGTTCACATCTTATCATGTGCTAATGTAGCATGAAGCTCCAGGCCAAAGTTGGCAACGTTTTCTTTGCTGTTCATGAAAACTTTGTACTACTTTAAGAAAGACTCGTCATTCTGATTTTATTCTGTTAGGCCTGCTTCACCCCTGTAGGGATTTATCAAAATCTGGCATCCTCTTATAAGTGCTACACTATGATGCTGTTGTTTATGTGCAATAAACTGAGTCAGCTTTCAATCCATACTGGGTGCCTGTTTTCTTGGGACTGCCGATGAAAGCAGCTTGTGTTAGTGGTATGTGTCCATCTGTGATCGTATTGCACTGACATAAAAGTGTAGAGAATACAATTACAATTTTGCATGCTCATTAGAAAACACACTAGCAAGATGTTTGGTTGTTGAGAAGAAGAAATACAGAAATAAATCTAAACAATGCTCCTATGTGTACACGTGGGGAAAAAATAACAAGAATAAACAAAATATCAGTATAAACTTATTTCCTATGAAATGTAAGCACATTCAAATTCCTGCAGATCTATTCATCAGTATGGTCAAATGTGATTATACTGTATGTATCACTGATCTCAACCAAAGGTATGTCTAAATCAAGTACAAATAGCAGAAGAGTTGAAATCATAGTCAATATAGAACAATTCTGTGGATATACAGTATGTTGCCAAGCAAGAAGAGGTGGGGAGGAGGCTGTAGTTCAGGGATTTATCTTTAAAAAGCGTGGTTTCATCTTTACAGAAAAAATTATAAATGTACATATTCTTCCCGAAAAAAGTGTGCATTTATTATTTTTTCTGCTATCCCATAAATGTAGTATGGGCTCCTGCAGACATGTCCTCTTGCTTTCAGCCCAGACCACAATAAGGACTTTCTGTTTAAAAGCTGAAGGGATGTCAGTGGACTATGTGAGTGCTCATCAGTGCCCCTGCACCCCTTTGAAACTACACGTCTGTCTACCATGATTGTAGTTTTTTCATGCACAGAAATCTCTGAATAAATTATGGTGCTGTGTGAGTGGAGCCCTGCACAGCCACACTGTTTTTAAAAAGTAACAGCAGGTGCGGGGAGAAGAAACCTTGCCCGCTGTAACAGGGATGGGGGTGATCCCTAAATATGACCATGTTCCAAAGGTAAACTTAGCCTTAAATCTTTAATTTTACAGCCAACTAATGGTGGTTCACCAATGTCTTTTTAACATCACCTTAGCTTTTAATGGGTAATTCATCTTTAGGCCCTAGGAGTAGCAGTAGGAGTAGTAGTATTAATTACATATTAGTAATAATAGTAATATATATATTTTTATAATATGGCACAATTACTATAAGCTTTCATATACAAACACCTTTAACCTCCTTTGCGGTATTCCCGAGTGTGGCTCGGGGTGAATTTTCAGTACAAAAAACGGTAGCCACAAGCCACACTCAAGATCGCGTCACAAGATCCATGTACAGCTTACTTACCTTGTCCCCTGGATCCTGCGATGTCTCCCTGCTGTGTCTGTGAGCTGTGTCTCCACACGATTACCAGTGCTGAGCTCCGTTCCCTGCAAGCGTTGTGACGTACGGGGATGGAGCACGGCACCAAATTCAAAAAGTGAAAAACACACAATACATACAGTACACTGAAATCTTACAGGTTACAGTACTGTATCAAAGAGTCTCACCTCCCCTTTGTCCCTAGTGGTTTGTCCAGTGCCCTGCATGCAGTTTTATAATATAAATAGTGGGCCAAATTCATAAAAGAGATATCTCTGAGATACAATTGTCGTATCTATGCGCTTGATTCATAGAATCAGGTTACGCATAGATAGACCTAAGATCCGACAGGTGTAAGTGACTTACACCGTCGGATCTGAGGCTGCAATTCTAGTCGTTTGCGTAAGTCGTCCGTGAATGGCGCTGGACGCCATTTACGTTAACGTCGAAACCAATGACGTCCTTGCGACGTCATTTAGTGCAATGCACGTCAAGAAATTTTAGGGACGGAGCATGCGCAGTACATTCGGCGCGGGAACGCGCCTAATTTAAATGGTCCCGCCCCATTTGAATTAGGTGGGCTTGCGCTGGGCGGATTTATGCTACACCGCCGCAAGTTTACAGGCAAGTGCTTTGTGAATCAAGCACTTACGCTGAAAACTTGCGGCGTTGTAACGTAAATGTAATACGTTACGCCGCTGCAGCGTAGGGCGATTCTACGTGAATCTGGCCCACTGTTCTTTCTGCCTGGAAACTGGAGATTGTCCATAGCAACCAAAAAGTGTCCGTTTACATCAAAAGTGCTTTTAGACCAGCTAGAAAACAGAGATAATAAATTAGAAACACTTGCAGAATTGAGCTATGGTGATTTCTGGAAAACATTGTCATCAAACACTGAAAGTAATGACAGTGACAATTCTGCAACTGAGCAAATTTCTGTGTTTTTGATTTGATTATATTATTGAATCATTTGTATTATTATTATATTATTATTTGTCATAATTGTTTATATTTATTTATTATATTATAATTTATGATTTTGTGTTTCAAAATGGATCATACCCGGGATGTCTACTAGACTCTTGTTTAGGCAGATTTAAGAGAGTTATTTCTAAGAATTACAGGCCTACAATGTAAAATGCCAAATTTCCATGCAAAACATTGTACTGCTTTCAGCATAAAAAATCTGACATAACCATACTACCAGGTAGGTTAAACTGTGTTTTTGCAGAACTTTTAAAGATTTTTTTTAGCAGGCTTTGAAAAGAATGTGTTAGGCATGCAGGATTCATTTCACAGTGCTGGCGGGGCTGTAGCAGAAACTTTTTGGACAATCTACTAAATAGTGAATAATCAAAAATAAACCGATAAAGTATTACACATCAAAAATATATATAAAATAATCTGATACAGTGATAAATATTCTGTATGAATAGGTCCACGTGACAGTAAAAAAAAAAGAGAAAAACATATATTTTTGTTGTTCATTATTAAAAAAAGTTTTGAGAGAAAAAATGCACCTTTAAAAAACTCCCCATGCCTCTTATTAAATGCCTTAGACTGTTTACTTTACAAAAAAAGGTTAAAAATGTGGATATTTGTACTGTCCTGCCATTTTGGGTCCTCAAGAAATGAGATCAGTACATCAGAATAGACCAGTTTTTAAATACCTGTACATACCATAGTTTGTAGATGATATAACAGTTACAGAAACCAATTAATATACACTTATCAGTATAATGTTTGCTAAAATTATAATTACTGATTGCTCTGCAGTTCTATGCTAGCAATTAGTGAATAATCACAACACATATGGAACAAAGGAGTGTAGCATGTAGTATTGATTATTTGCTATTGATAGAACAGTGCTCCAAATTTGTGTGATTGGTTGCTGCTATTTGTAACTACATATGCATTGATTTCTAGTGATAAATGACAGATAATTGCAGGCAGGATTAGTGGTAAAGTCACACTAAATCACCCATGTGTACTAGAATTTAGAGTAAGCATCCAGCTCCAGTGTATGGGTACTATGTTTTGGAGATTGTGAACATAGTACACAACAGTTAAAGGTCAGATAGTGCTATCAAGTGTTTATACATAAACAAAACACACAAGTATTGGTATTATGCAAAAGTTGTCATGTTGGCATGCAGAGCACAGTGGTAGTATTCTCTGCTGACTATTGCTTGATTCTAAGCTCAGAGGCATGTTTACACATGTTCTTTGTGGTTGTCATGTAGCCTATGTCACCTCCAAAGCTACAGGGGGCATGCAGGAAAGGGTCCCTGCATTCTGTACAAGATGGTAGCCAGTGAAGGATGTTGCTATCTTGCATGTTTATATGCAAGTTTTATGGCATTTCTGCACCAGATAACAGTAATACCTTTACACAGTGCTACATCAAGTCATGTCCTACTAATCCAGTGAATTACAGAATATGCAGTTTGAACTAAATATATGCAAAATGTAACTTTAACAATATATTTTGATGTTAAGGTGTTAATATGTTTTCTCTTTTAGGAGTTATCAGAACAGCATTACCTAATATGGATAGAGAAGCAAGAGAGCACTATTCTGTTGTTATTCAAGCCAAAGATATGGCGGGTCAAGTTGGCGGACTATCTGGGTCAACTACCATCAATGTTACACTCATCGATGTCAATGATAATCCACCAAGATTTCCTCAAAGTATGAAGGTCCTTTTTCTTTGTTCTACTTAATTATTTTACTATTATAATGTATTAGTTAAAAGGAAAAGTTTAGTGGTACTATTATGGAGATTAATGAATGAAAATAACACACACATAAAAAAAGTACATTGCCCTATTTTCAAGGTCAGATTCTTTGTATTTGTAATTGATTAAGATTTTCAACATGTCCTCAAAAACTAAATGAACCTGATTAGATATTTTAGCTTTGGTGATACTTGGTCAGTTAAACCAATGTCTTTATTTTTTATGAAACTCTAGTTTTAAGTTCTGTATCCTCCTTCTGAGCATGCATGCTTGTACTTTGGACTAAATTCTGATGGACTTCTGTACACATGGTAGGACTATGCACCGTAGGACTTTTGTTGCCGAAAAGTTTGTCCGTTTGCAGAGTGAACTTTTGTTCGAAAACCAAAAAAGTTTGTCCGTTGGAGCGTACACAGGGTCGTTTTTTTTGAAAACCTGCTCATTTTGAAGTTTGTTGTCAAAAAGTCCGACCGTGTGTATGGGCCTTAAGTCATTCCAAAACTAAAGCCTCATACACATGGTCAGACTTCAAACAAACATTTCCGTTGGTTTTTGTTTGAAGGGCGTTGGCCGTGAACTTGGTATGCATACACATGGCAGGACTTTTTGAAAAAACGTTCCCAAAATCACATGGTTTTTCAGCTCTTTTCTGCTCTTTTCTGCTCTTTACTGCCACCCTTTGGTCAACTTCTGGTATTGCTTGTTGATTTTAACATTGGTTCTAAGCATGCATGCTTGCACTTTGGACTAAAGTCCGATGGACTTCTGTACACACGGAAAACCGAAAAAGTTTGTCCGATGGAGCGTACACATTTTGAAGTTTGTTGTCAAAAAGTCAGACCGTGTGTATGGGCCTTAAAGGATTTCTCACTTCTGCAGCTTCATTCTTATAATGTAAACAAAATAGGAACTCCATCAGAGTCTCTATTTTATTTCATCTACATTAATCTACATTAATAATTTCTTGTAAAATAAAACAAGATTCTAATTATATATTACAATTATATTTTGATCAGTATTTCATCATCTAATTTGGAAGGATTTATCATTAAATAAGTCAATTGGCTTCAAATATAGCTGTATTGTACAAGATGGTATATGCTGTAAAAGAGGTGGGGGGGGATTTTAGGCAAAGAACTGATACCTGATGACCCCAGAATTATCACTGAAGCCTCGTACACACAACCGTTTTCCTCGGAAAAATCCATCAAGGAAAATGCTGGCAGAGCATTTTTGCAGAGAAAAACTGTTATGTGTATGTTTTTTGTCGAGAAAACTGTCGTGGATCTCGACAAGAAAAAGAGAGAACATGCTCTCTTTTTTCTCATCGGGAGTCTCGATTTCCTCGTCGTGTTTCTCGTCGGGCTGTTTTACGACGAGAAACACGTTTGTGTTAATGCCTAGAAACCCACGCATGCTCAGAATAAAGTATGAGACAGGAGTGCACCTTCGATAAAAGTAGCGTTCGTAATGGAGATAGCACATTCGTCATGCTGTAACAGACTGAAAAGCGCGAATCATCTTTCACCAAACTTTTACTTAACACGCAGTAACATGAGATTAGCAAATGCAGCCCCAAGGGTTGTGCCAGTGAAATCGAACTTCCCCTTTATAGTGTCGTTGTACGTGTTGTCCGAGAAACTTGACGGGCAAAACACATCGTTTTGCTCGTCAAGTTCCTTGTGAAGCCGCCGAGGATCTCGGCGAGCCAAGTTTCCTCATTGACTAACGAGGAAATAGAGAACATGTTCTCTATTTGGCTCGACGAGTTCCTCGTCGGTTTCCTCGGTCAAAAGTGTACACACGACCGGGTTTCTCGGCAGACTACGGCTCCGATTGAGTTTCTGGCTGAATTCTGCTGAGAAATTCGGTCTTGTGTACGGGGCCTGAGAGTTTTCCCAGAAAAAGCAACATGTCATGCAGTAAAATCTGGACATGCATAGCATCAAAGATACTATAAACTTTACCAGGTACCAGTACTTGATCTAAAACCATTAGATTTTACCTCTGAAGTAACACTTATGCTTTCCATTTGTAAGTCATTTTTGCTTTGGAGTTAGAGTGTTTCATGACCGTGATTTTTTTTTTATGTCATTAAAAATGATTGTGTGAGCATGTGAAAAATGGGCATTAAAAATTTAGAACATGCTCTAAATTTTTGCGTCGTTTTTCACATTGTCGTTTTTCACGTTGTCGTTTTTCACGTCGTGAAAAATGATAGTGTGTAGGCTTTAACGACGGGAAAAAAACACACATGCTCAGCAGCACTTGTTCTGGTAAAACTAGCATTTGTAATGGAGATAGCACATTTGTCTTGCTGTAACAGACTGAAAAGCACGAAGACTGAAAAGCGTGAAACGTCTCTCACCAAACTTTTACTAACACAAAATCAGCAAAGGCAGCCGAAAGGGTGGCGCCATCTGAATGGAACTTCCCCTTTATAGTGCCGTCGTACGTGTTGTACGTCACCAAGTTTTGCTCGAGCATTTTTTTTTTTTACGATCGTGTGTATGCAAGGCAGGCTTGACAAGAATCACGTCGAGAAAAACTTAGTTTTTTCTAGGACAAGAACAACGGCCAAGTGTACGCAGCATTAGATTATACTGTTTCTGACATGGCACCATATGTACACCCATTTTGGAAAAGTCTATGGGCTAGATTCAGTAAGAAGTTACATCGACGTATATAGGATGCACCGGCGTATCTTTTTTCTGTATTCAGAAAGCAAGATACACCAGAATTTTGCTAAGATACGACCGACGTAAGTCTCTTACGCCGTCGTATCTTAGGGTGCATATTTACGCTGGCCGCTAGGTGGCGCTTCCGTTGATTTTGGCGTAGAATATGCAAATGAGCAAGATACGCCTATTCAGAAACGTACGTGCGCCCGGCGGATTTTTTTACGTTGTTTATGTAAGGCTTTTTCCGGCGTAAGGTTACTCCTGCTATATGAGGCGTATCCAATGTTAAGTATGGACGTCGGGACAGCGTCAAATTTTGCGTTGTTTACGTCGTTTGCGTAAGTCGTTCACAAATAGGGCTTTGTGTAAATTACGTTCACGTCGAAAGCATTGATTATTTGCGATGTGATTAGGAGCATGCACACTGGGATACGTTAACGGACGGCGCATGCGCCGTTCGTTAGAGACGTAATTTACGTGGGGTCATGTTTTATTTACATAAAACACGCCCACCTCGTCAAAATTAGAATTCGAATGCCTGCAAACTGTAGATTGTCCATAGCAACCAAAAAGTGTCCCATTATGTCAAAAGTGATTTTAGATCAGCTAGAAAATAGCAATAATAAATTATAATCACTTACAGAATTGAGTGATAGTGATTTGTGGGGAAATTTGTCATAAAAAAATAAAAGTAATGACAGCGACAATTCTGCAACTGAGCAAATTTCAGTGATTTTGAGTTGATTACATTATTGAATAATTTTTATTATTATTATATTATTATTTGTTATAATTATTTATTATATTATAATTAATGCCCAGGAAGAGCACAATGGCAGTGAATACATCCAATGCATCCCTGCACCCAGTTCATCCAACTGTAATGATTTTTAGCAATGCCTCAACATTTTAGCAATGCTGTATCCTTTCTGCCATACTAATATTTTAGTCTTTCAGTAGCTGGCTGCCAGTGCTGGATGCCTATATCTGATGAGTCTACTTTTCTTTGTCTTCACTTCAATGAAACGTTATTGAGGTGGTCGTAACAAAGAAGTAGTTGGATCTCTTCATGCATACAAAATATATATAATTACATCCAAAAACAGGCTGCCCCCTGTAGACCCTCACATCCATTGGGACAGGGGTGTGGGAAAGAGGCATTTGTGCTCATCAACATGGGGACAAGATGTTTGTTGGGGTTGGCCCTCTCCGTGTTGAGACCATGTGGCCTGGTATGGTTTAGGATGAGTAGCACAGGCCCCCCTCCTTTTTTTCTGATCATCCACATTACCTGCTCTGATAAGGAACTTGTACTGTATGGATTTTTGGAGACCAAACACTCCATTCTTTGAGTTATGTACCCTCTTAAAATTTATATCAGATTTGAAGGGTCTGGTATAGATTTTAGGGAGACCAATGCAATTTTTTGTTTGTTGTTTTTTTTTTGTGGAGTCCCCCTTAAATTTTGTACCAGGCTTTGCCCTGGTTTACACTGGGTACGATTTGGAACGATTTGAGATGCGACATGACATGTCAAATCGCTTCTCAAATCGGCGGCAATTGTCGGCAATGGCACTGTCCTAATCAGTGCGACGCCGCATCTGCAATTTAAAAAAGTAGTTCCTGTACTACTTTTTGCGATTTCGGGCCGCGATTTACATTAAATTGCGGCCGAAATCGCGGCAAAATCGCGGCAAAATCGCAGCCGCGAAATCGATTTTGCCGCGATTTTGCCGCGATTTCGGCCGCAATTTAATGTAAATCGTGGCCCGAAATCGCGCATTTTACCGCGATTTTGAATTCGCAGCAGTGTGAACCTAGGCTAAATCAAAGATAATCTCATGATATGTTTTTTGTTTTGGAATTCCCCTATCAATTCATATTGATCTACAATAAGGGTTTGGTATACAGTAGATGAAAAAATCCCTAGCCACTACCGTATGTTTACAGAGTGAAGTGGCCAGAAAATTAAATTTAGTGGTTAGAAATGTTAATTATATTTTGTCTTTGTAAATGCCACTTTTTCTTTGACAGGCAGTTTTAAGCTTTTACTGCTGCCACTGTATGCCATGCATACCAGGGCTTTTATGGACATGCATAGTGTGAGTAAAGCTGACAACTTACTGTTGGCTGTCAGATGGAAGTGATGGTCTAGCTATGTAGCCATCTATGGAACTGGGTGATACTCCTGCGCTGTGATGGATAGGTGTGAAGACAATGGAGTGGCAAGGGAAAAAAGGGGAAGGGAAACAGTTAAACTAGGGGTGGGAACTGCAGCAAACAGAAAGGGAAGTCTTTCCAATGAAGGACAATAGTAAATGCAATAGTTGTGAGTGTCTGCGCTGTGATTAAACTAGTGGAGAATGGACAGGGAAGCAGTGGTGGTGGAAAAGGGGAGGGGAGAAGGGGGTGTTTGAATCAGGGGAATCAAACGTGTTCAAATGCAACAAAAAGTGACCTACAAAAAGGTGAATCTGATCCTGGCTGGACTGGGTGATAAAACACAAAATAGACAATGGATAGGTAAAATGAGTGATATACCTAATGTGTACTACAAATGACTGTGAGATACATGCAATTGCAGTGAGTGGGAACCCAAATCAATGGGAATCACAGTGAGGTGAAAAAGTGACTTAAATAAACAATAAGGTTGGATGCCAGAGTCCAATAAGTGAAGGAGTGCAACCCAATTCAATCCACGGATCGTGCAACCCGCACCGTTGGGTGAAATAAACGGCTTACCTCCTGGTTATCACTCACACATAAGGTAAATTGCTGGTACTACAGCCTCTTGTTTGTTGAATATCCTCTTAACAGATCACAATTTTTGACCATACATGTAGAGAAAAAGATAAATGTATATTGTAGCTTGGCCTCCTGCCACTCAAAGGAAAAAGAAAGGGTTTCTCAAGGATGCAGTGGGTAAGTGTACACTTACACAACTCACACTGTGTGTAAGGGGAAGGTGCCTGTCTCCACGAGCGCCGCGCTCGTATCCCGATCTTCTCGCTGTCAGCACTCAGCTCCTCAGATATCCGTGGAAGCGGCCGCTCATAATCGGGTAAAGGAGCAGAGAGGGGAGAGGAGAAGGAGGAGAGGGGGCGTATCGCGTGAGACTGCACAGCACAGCAAAACTTTTAATAACCAATAAAATGAAAAACTCACATTAAGCAGGGAAAATACGGTCGCATCTCCTACGAGCACCGCACTCGTCTGCCGTCCGTTAAGGTATTGCTCCCAATCAGTACTCTAGTGTCCATCTAATTGCTATCGCACATCCCCATGAGTGCAGCCCCCACACATTTACACATGCAATATTTTCCAGACTCCTATCGGGGGACCTGGGATCAGAATGGCGTGTGCTACAGGGTGAAGGGGCGGTCGATCAATGAACATCCATTTGCTGATCTCCCTTTCCAGGTAAAGACCCCATAGCACCCCAGCCGGGGAAGAAGCTGATGGAGCATGATCTGCACTCATTTGGCTTCATTGGAGAGCAAATGAGACATCAGGGATCTAAAAGACTCATTAACCACTTAAGGACCAGCTCACGTATATATATATATGTTGACACAATGGCTCCTGTGGGCAGATTGACGTATATATACGCCGCCTTTAAGAAGTGGCATTGTGGCATGCAACGCAAGCTCCTTGGGACTGACCACAGCTCCCATGGACTCGATGTCCACAGGGATAAGCGCGATCATCTCATGGAGAAGAAGAATGGGGAAATGCTAATGTACAAGCATTTCCACATTCTTCCTAGTGACAGGACACTGATCACAGCTCCCTGTAATCGGGATCGTGATCAGTTTTGTGTCACATGTAGCCCATCCCCCCTACAGTTATAACACATCCCTAGGACACACTTAAAGCGGATGTGCCATGGGAACAAAATATTAAAAGTCAGCAGCTACAAATACTGCAGCTGCTGACTTTTAATATTAGGACACTTACCTGTCCTGGAGTCCAGCGCCGATCGCAGCAGAGCACGAGCGATCGCTCGTCACTCTGCTGCTCCCCCCGCCATCCACGCTGAGGGAACCAGGAAGTGAAGCGCTGCGGCTTCACTGCCCGGTTCCCTACGGCGCATGCGCGAGTCGCGCTGTGCCCGCCGATTGGTTCACACGCTGTGTGCTGGGAGCCGAGTGTTCCCAGCACACAACGGGCGACAGACGGGATGTGACGGAATGCCCGTCTTTCGCCCGTAGCGTGTGGCCGGAAGTGGGTGCATCCCCCTCCCCCCTGAAAGGTGTCAAATGTGACACCGGAGGGGGGGAGGGTTCCGATCAGCGGGACTCCACTTTAGGGTGGAGGACCGCTTTAACCCTTTCAGCGCCCCCCTCCTGATTAACTCCTTCACTGCCAGTCACATTTACACAGTAATCAATGCATTTGTATAGCACTGATTGCTGTGTAAATGTGAATGGTCCCAAAATAGCACCAAAAGTCTCCAATGTGTCAACCATAATGTTGCAGTCACGATAAAAATCGCTGATCGCCGCCATTTCTAGTAAAAAATATATTAATAAAAATGCTATAACACTATCCCCTATTTTGTAGACGCTAGGGCCCAGATTCACAAAGGAATTACGACGGCGTATCTCCACGTACGCCGTCGTAAGTCCGAATGTGCGCCGTCGTATCTCTGCGACTGATTCATAGAATCAGATACGCCTCACTGTTGCCAAGGTAAGTCTCCTATGCCGTCGTATCTTGAGGTGCATATTTACGCTGGCCGCTAGGGGCGCTTCCGTATATTTCCGCGTCGAATATGCGAATATGAGCTAGATACGCCGATTCACGAACGTACTTGCGCCCGGCGTATTAAAATGCGCTGTTTAAGTAAGGCGTACAACCAGCGTAACTTTACCCCTCATAAAACAGGGGTAAGTCATGTTAAGGTATCGACGTCGGAAATGTCGGAACAGGGTCGTATTTTACGTCGTTTGCGTAAGTCATACGTGAATGGGGATGGGCGTAGGTTACGTTCACGTCAACTAAGCATTGAGCCGGCGTAATTTGCAGAGAAAATTTGACGTGATACTGAGCAGTTTGTTAGGCGCGTCATTTACGTGGGGTCACGATTCATTTCCATACTACATGCTTCCTACCAGCCTACTTTGAATTACCCAGGTTTACGCCGCCCCATTTACGCTACGCCGCCACAACTTACGGAGCAAGTGCTTTGTGAATACTGCGCTTGCCTGTCTAAGTTGCGGCGGCGTAGCGTAAATAGGATACGCTACGCCCAACTAAAGATACGCCATTGTATCTGAATCTGGCCCTATGACTTTTGCGCAAATCAATCAATAAACGCTTATTGCAGGGTTTTTTCACCAAAAATATGTAGAAGAGTATGTATCAGCCTAAACTGAGGAAAAAAAATGTTTTTGTACATATTTTTTGGGGGATATTTATTATCGCAAAAAGTAAAAATTAAGGGTAAAAAATTTGAGTTTTTGTCTCCTATGTGACAAAAATCTGAGTTTAGTGATTTTTTTTTCCAACAAAGTGTAAAAAATAAAAGTAATGCCCAAGAAATTAAAGCCCCCTCCAAAAAATGTTTATTCCCCTACCCTACATACACACATGCATGAATGTAAACACACATATCAGGGGCACCTATGCATGAAAATGTAGATTGTGATACACATTTTACCTATCACTGTAAATGCCAGAGTGAGAGCAATAATTCTAGCATATTGTTCATTCTTAACTCTAAACTCATGAACTGTAGGAGCTTTTAAAGCATTGCCTAGAGAAAATATAGGGTACCAAAATGTGTTGCCTTGACATGTTGAGTATCTATTTACTCTAGACATGTGTAATTAGTTTTATTCTGATTCGAAATTTGGACAAATTTTTCGTCATTCAAAAATTTGGATATATCTGAATTACTGAAATACAGTATTACCGAATTTAAATGAATCCAAAATAACTAACCTAAATTCGGATGAAATTCTAAAACAAATTTGAATTGAATTAAAAAAAAAGATCAGTAATGCAATGTGTTTGTGTGCCCTAAAATTTACTTGTGTTTCATTGCTAAAATTTAGCATTTCATAAACTGTTAATAATGCGTGATAAAAACATGTCCAAACAAGAGTCTAGTAGACATCCCGGGTATGATAAAGTTTGAAACATAAAATCATATGCAGACGATACGCAACTGTATTTTCGCATCGGCAACAAAAAGGATCATCATCCCAGTTTAGAGAAATGTCTCTCTTTGATAGAAAACTGGATGACAAAGAGTTATCTTAAACTCAACAGTTCAAAAACAGAACTCCTTATGTTTCACGCCAGCCGAAAGAGTCAACTGGCAACAACCTGGACACCCCCGCCCATTCTGGGCCAAATCATCACCCCTAGCTCCAAAGTCAAAAGTCTCGGGGTCATCTTCGACACCTTCATGACAATGGACGCACAAATAGGGTCAGTAGTCAGCGGAGCGCACCATCTGTTGCGCCTACTACGCAGACTTATTCCATTTATCCCCAAAGAAGACGTAGCAGTCGTGGTGGGAACAATCGTGAATTCCAGACTGGACTATGCTAACGCCCTTTACCTCGGACTCCCAAAGTACCAAATCTCCCGTCTGCAAGTCGTTCAGAATACGGCCGCCAGACTGGTGACTGGGGAAAAAAAATGGGAATCAATCTCACCTTCGTTGAGAACCCTTCACTGGCTGCCAGTAAAAGACAGAATTGCATTTAAAGCACTCTGCCTGACACATAAGTGCATCCATGGGAAGGCTCCGCAATATCTTTGCGACAAGATAGAACCTCACAATTCGAATCGCGTTCTGCGATCCACCGACCAAAATCTGGTCAGGGTACCAAAAACCAAATACAAGTCCAAAGGAGAAAGAAGGTTTGCTTTTCAGGGTCCTAGACTATGGAATGCTTTACCAACTAGCATTCGGTTGGAGGAAAACCACCTGACTTTCAGGCCTCGTACACACGACAGAGATTCTCGGCAGAGTTCACCGAGAAACTCGGTCAAAACCCGGATTCTGCCGAGAATCTCTGTCGTCTGTACAGTTTTGGCTCGATGGAGCCGCCGAGGAACTCGACGAGAAAATAGAGAACATGTTCTCTATTTTCTCGTTGTCCTCGTTCTTCTATGGGAGAAGCCGGCCCGCCGAGCTCCTCGGCGGCTTCATCCCAAAACTCGACGAGGAACTTGACGTGCCAAGCACGTCGAGTTCCTCTGTCGTGTGTACGGGGCCTCAGAAGACAGATCAAAACTCTGCTCTTTTGATGTCATGAGACACGAACAACTAGCACCCAGAAGCGATTCAGTTCGCATGCGCCGCGCTTTATAAGTTTTTCATTCATTCATTCATAAATGATGATATAATAAATAACTATAAATAATTATAACAAATAATAATATAATAATAATAAAAATGATTCAATAATACAAGTACTCGGGGAAATGCTCGGTAATCGATACCGATACTGATACTAGTATCGATGTCGAGACATCCCTAGTTTTTTATAATATAAAACTGCATGAAGGACACTGGACAGACAACTAGGGACACAGGGGATGTGTAATTATTTGATACAGTACTGTAATCTGCAAGAGCATTTGCTTCAACTTAGTAAATGAGGTGAATCTTCAATTTGCAAGGAATACCCAATTGCATGCAAGAAAAAAACAAAACAGCACATTTTCTTGCTTGTGAATGGATGATAGTTGGAATAGCTTCCTCTCATTTACTAAGCTCTGTGTTTTATATTTTTTGAATTTGCCACCGAACTCTGCCCCGTGCGTCGCGCCGCTCACAGGGAACAGAGCTCGGCACTCGGCAGTCACCAGTGTGAATCGAGAGAAAAAACAGCTCACACACACAGCGGGGAGACATTGCAGGATCCAGGGACAAGGTAAGTAACTTCCCCTGTATCCTGTAATGCAATCCCGAGTCTGGTTTGGGGATACCGCTTTTGTTATGAAAAATGCATCCCAAGCCAGACTCAGGAATACCGCCAGGGAGGTTAAATCCATCACAACCCTTAGTAAAAACAGCACATAAATCACACACAAAAAAATGGCTATGCATACATTTAACCCTTTGACAGCCCTAGGTGTTTAACCCCTTCCAAGCCAGTGTCATTAGTACAGTGACAGTGAGTATTTTTAGCACTAATCACTGTATTAGTTTCACTGGTTCCAACAAAGTCTCAAAAGTTTAGCAGTCCCGCAGTTGCAGTCACTGATTGTCGCAATTACTAGTATAAATTAATAAATAAATACAAATTCCAATAGATATATCATAGTTTGCAGAAGCTATAATTTTTGTGCAAACCAATCAATATATGCTTATTGAATTTTTTTTTTACCAAAAATATGTAGCAGAATACATATTGGTTTAAATTTCTGAAGAAATTTGATTTAAAAAAAAAAATATTGGATATGTTTTGATAGCAGAAAGTAAAAAATATTGGGGTACTTTCATTTGGGTACAACATTGCATGGCCGTGCAATTGTCAGTTAACCACTTAAGACCCGGACCAATATGCAGGTAAAGGACCAGGCCCTTTTTGCGATTCGGCACTGCATCGCTTTAACAGACAATTGCGCGGTCGTGCGACGTGGCTCCCAAACAAAATTGGCGTCCTTTTTTTCCCACAAATAGAGCTTTCTTATGGTGGTATTTGATCACGTCTGTGGTTTTAATTTTTTGCGCTATAAACAAAAATAGAGCGACAATTTAAAAAAAAATGCAATATTTTTTACTTTTTGCTATAATAAATATCCCCCAAAAATATATAAAAATATATATTTTTTTCCTCAGTTTAGGCTGATACGTATTCTTCTACATATTTTTGGTAAAAAAAATCGCAATAAGCGTTTATCAATTGGTTTGCGCAAAATGTATAGCGTTTACAAAATAGGGGATAGTTTTATTGCATTTTTATTAATATTTTTTTGTTTACTACTAATGGCGGCAATCAGCAATTTTTGTCGTGACTGCGACATTATGGCGGACACATCGGACAATTTTGACACATTTTTGGGACCATTGTTATTTTCACAGCAAAAAGTGCTATAAAATACATTGTTTACTGTGAAGATGACAATTGCAGTTTGGGAGTTAATCACTAGGGGGCACTGTAGGGGTTAAGGGTGACCTCATGTGTGTTTCTAACTGTAGGGGGGCGGGCCTGGACTTGTGACATCATTGATCACCTTTCCCTATATCAGGGAACAGACGATCAATGACAGCGCCACTGTGAAGAATGGGGAAGGTGTGTTTACACACACCTCTCCCCGTTCTTCAGCTGCAGGGACCGATCGCAGGACTCCGGCGGCGATTGGGTCGGCGGGTCCCGCGGTCATGGAGCTTCGGACCGGGTCGCGGGCGTGCGCCGCGGCGCGCGCCCGCGACCCGCGGCTGGGCATTTAACAATCACGTACAGGTACGTGATTGTGCCCAGCCATGCCATTCTGCTGACGTATATCGGCGTTAGGCGGTCCTTAAGTGGTTAAAGTAACACAGTGATATATTGCAAAAAATGGCCTGGTCATGAAGGAGATAAATCTTCTGGATGTCAAGTGGTTAAAGGAATTGTGTATTTTTAATGTTTCTCTTTACGTCTTCTTAAAAGAGTTGTTTTCCCTACCTAACTGTATTTCCTTTTTTTTTTTTTGCCTTTTTTTTAAAAACATTGCCTTTTAGCCTTGAAAATAGGGGGAAAGCAATTTAAGATTAATTTCCTATTAACCTCAATGGGTTTTGCATTAAAGTTTTTAAATGTATTCACTGAACATGCCCTCAAATAGAACCCAAGAAGTTTGCCTATCCCTAATTGCTAACCTTATACTCATGCTGCCAGTGAAGCTTGCAAACAGGTGTGCAGGCATGCTCAATCATTTGTCACCATCATAATTTTGAAATAAAGGAAGTCACCAGCACTCCAAGTATAGGTTTTTCAAAATGTATTATGCATTATGTCTCAGAAACGTCGTCTCTGACTTGCCCTAACGAAGAGTACCCTGTGAGGCCCCAAAATATTGTAATTTTGACCTACATAACAACATCGGGTTGATTCACTAAAGGCAAATAGATTGTTCACTTTGCAAGTGCAGTTGCAAGGGCATATGCTCCAGAGCTTAGTAAATGAGAGGAAGCTCTTCCAACTATCATCATCCAATCACAAGCAAGAAAATATGCTGTTTTGTTTTTTTCTTGCATGCAATTGGATATTCCTTGCAAATTGAAGATTCACCTCATTTACTGAGTTCTGAAGCAAATGCTCTTGCAGAGTGGAACTTGCAAAGTTCACAGTCTATTTACCTTTAGTAATCAAACTACAATGTGTAATTAAACCCCAATTTGGAAAACATATCATTGGTATGTTAGTGACTTCCTTCCTACTGATTTTATAGGATACCATCCATTGTAATGACTGTAACCATCACGTTAAATTAATCATCAAATAGTACTTCCTAAAATAAATAAAAAAAACATGGAATCTGTTGGGGATACACATTGCTTTAAGAGATTAAATGTCATCCAGTTAGGGTTTGCATCTGCATTAAGGAAACACTGTCACTTCTGTCTCTGTCTTTGCAAAGGTGCTGTCTAACTCCTTGATATTCACCTTGCCACCATTTTCCCATTGATCCTAGTTTGCTCTCAGCTACTGAAAATACCCAGTACCTGTGGGGAGCAAGTAACTTTTTTCTTTGTGATAGTGCCCAGGTCTAGTAGCCAATTGGTAGGCCTAAGCATGGTAATATGACCAATGAAGTGACATTACCATTCCTGTGTCTTACAAGCACTGACAGCAGATATTTTAGTGCCATCTGGAACAGAGGTAAGAATAGTGGAGGAGCACAGGTAATATGCATATCAGTGGATCATCTCTCCACCAACACTGTACTTTGCACTGAATTAGCAAAGTCACAGAGTGTTTTACATTTTTTTTTTTTTTCATTAATTTGCTATCTACACAATTTCTTAATCCACTACTGGACACAATTTCTTATAGCTATATAACTGCAACACCTGCAACATTATATTATTCTACGGTCATTTAAAAATTAAATGGAGAACATATGGCCTGTAGCATTATGTTTTTCAGTCTAACAAGCTTTATCATTCACAAAAACAGGCTTATAAATGCAATACAACA
The DNA here is from genome assembly GCF_905171775.1 of Rana temporaria. Lineage (NCBI taxonomy): Eukaryota > Metazoa > Chordata > Amphibia > Anura > Ranidae > Rana > Rana temporaria. The sequence continues at coordinate 217,607,452 of NC_053493.1, read as the reverse complement.
AAAAATATGGTGTGTACAGCACGTATAATTGTGTACTTATAACATAAATAGAAATATATAATTCTGAATTATACAAGGATAATTGGGTGGGGTTGGGGAACACCCAGTGGTCATGGTACACATTGGTACCAATGGCAAAGTGAGAGGAAGGTGGAGAGTCTTAAAAAATTATGGCAGGGATTGAGGGAATAGATTGAAAAGAAAGACCTCCAAGGAGGTTTTCTCAAAAATAATACCTGCGCCTCGAGCCACAGCAGAGAGGCTCAAGGAGCTTAGGGAACTGAACAAGTGACTGAGGAGCTGGTGTAGAAAGGAGGGATTTGGGTTCCTGAAAAACTGGGCTGACTTTTCAGGCGGCTACCAGCTCTTTAGTAACGACAAGCTGTACCGTAATAAGGGGGGGGGGACATAGGGTAACAGTGGAGTTACTAGCAATATTATACCCATAACAGTTAATTTCATGATAAATGAGTGCACAGATCAAAATTGCAGCCCCAGGAAACTTAAGGGGAAATTAATATGCACCTATATAAAACAGAGGGGCAAGTTCACAAATGCAAGGAGCCTAGCTAACACAATGGAGAAACTAGAGCTGCTGTTACATGAGGAGGATGTGGATTTTGTGGGAATAACAGAAACTTGGTTTGACAGCTCACATGACTGGTTGGCAAATAACCAGGGGTATTCTTTGTAATGGAGGGACAGGGAAGGTAGAAGAGGGGGAGGGGTGTGCCTATATATCAAGAAAGATATACGGGTGGAGGAGAGGAATGACATCAGGGATAGGGCAAGGGGGAGGTGGAATCTGTGTGGGTAGAACTTCCTAAGGGAAGAAGCAAGTAGGAAATTACTAGTGGGGGTATGTTACTGGCTCCCCAACCTGACGGAAGAGGAGGAGTCAGATCTCCTTTCACAGTTAGAAATAGTGTCAAGGCAGGCAAATGTCATCATAATGGGGGACTATATTGACGATATTGACTTGGCAGCAGGGACATCTCACTTAATAAAGGCCAGTAATTTCTTAAATGTCCTACAGGACAACTTCCTGTCCCAATTTGTGGATTCCCTGACTAAAAATTCTGCATTACTAGATCTATTAATTACAAGTGACTCAGTTATGATCACAGATATGGAAATATGGGACAACTTGGGATCCAGGGATCACAGGATGATCACCTGCAGCATAAATCATAGAAAAATTAGGCAGAAAGGCAATACACAAACACTAAATTTCAAGCAAACCAATTTTTCAAAACTGCACTCAATAATGCAAGACTTTAAATGGGACCAAATCCTAGATACATTAAACACAGAATAAAAATGGTAGTGTTTTAGGAACATATTAATTAAAAGTATCGCTGAGTGCATTCCAATGGGCAATAAATATAGAAGAAAAAATATTAAACCTGGGTGGCTAAACCATAACGTAAAAAGTCTTATTAAAGACAAAAAAAATACCTTTACAAAATATAAAGCAGATGGTTCACTGTCAGCTTTCCAACACAACAAGGAATGCAACAAGAATTGTAAGAATGCAATCAGAGTGGCTAAGATAGAGCACAAGAGACACACAGCGGAGGAAAGTAAAAATAAATCCCACAAAATTCTTTAAATATATGAACAATCAAAAATTTAGGTCAGAGCACATTGGCCCCATAAATGATTATGATGGGAACTTGGTTACAGATGACAGAGAAAAGGCAACTGTACTAATAGCCTGGACAATACTGTTAGTGACACGTCACAGGATGAAACCTTGTGGCTTACAGAAGTCAGTGTCCAGAAAAGAATAGAAAAACTTAACACAAACAAATCACCAGAACCTGATGGCTTGCACCTGAGAGTCCTCAAGGAACACAATTAGGTTACAGTCAGACCACTATTCCTAATCTTTATGGACAGCATACTAACAGGAATTGTACCAGCTGATTTTCTAAAAACCCATGTGGTTCCAATATTTAAAAAAGGGCAGAGATATATTCCTGGTAAACTACAGGCCTGTCAGCCTAACATCAATAGTATGTAAACTATTTGAGGGGATAATAAGGGACTATATCCAATAATATTTTTATGAAAACAGTATCATTAGTAGACCTCAATAAATTAATCAAGTGGGCAACTAGATGACAAGTGAGGTTTAACATTGAAAAATGTAAAGTAATACATTTGGGGGGTTAAAAATATAAATACAGGTTACTTACTAGGGGAGGGGCTCTGGGAGATTCCGGGATGTAGAAGGATCTGGGGCTCCTAGTAGATGACAGACTTAGCAATAGCATGCATTGTCAAGCTTTAGCAAACAAAGCCAGCAGAATATTAGCATTCATTAAAAAAGGGATTTACACCAGAGATAAAATGATAATTCTACCACTATATAAAACTCTGGTTCTGCCACATCTGAAGTATTCCATCCAGTTCTGGCCAGAAATCCTCAGAAATTATGTGCTGGAGATGTAGAGAGTTCAGAGAAGGGCAACACAATTATTAACAGGGCTGGAGGACCTCAAATACGAGGAACGACTACAAGCGCTAAATTTATTCTCCCTGGGGAAGAGATGCTTGAGAGGAGATATTATAGCCATATAAAGATATATCTCAAAGGTAAATCCTGTGTAGGTAGGAAAATATTCAATCTCAGTGAGTGTAAGAGGACACAGGGCCACACAATGAGATTGGAAGAGAAGCAGTTTAACTTTAAGCTGTGCAGGGGGTTTATCACTTTCAGGGCAGTAAGGATGTGGAGCTCTCTTCCACAATCAGTGGTGTCAACATTAAGTATTGATAGTTTCAAAAGACTCTTGGACGTGCATCTTATTGAACACATAATACAGGGATATAGGAAATACTTATCTACGCAAACACAAACACACACACACACACACAAGCATCAACATACAGTAGGTTAAACAGGATGGACTACTGTCTTTATTTGATCTTACCAACATCGTTTTTTAAAATATTAACACAAATTACTAAAGTTAAACTAAGACCCCTTTGTGGACCGTTTTGTCCATCCATTGATGAATGAAAAGGACATCAATGCATCTCTACGGAAAAGTGGATGTGAATGAATGATCATCCATTTACATCTGTTTACATCCACTTTTGTCAACATGTTTTTTGGAAGGATATAAAGCCCTATTTTTGTTCCATTAACTAAATGGATCAGACGGAAAATGGACCTCTTCCCGACAACCCTAGGCTGTGGTTCTGGGGGTCTGCTGGCGGGGGTCTTATAGGAATCCAGAAGCACCCTTTAACAAGGGGGACCCCAGGTCCCACTCCCCCCATTTAGCCAAAAAAGCAATGAAATGGTAAAAAAGAGATGGTTTTTGACAAGTCCTTTATTAAAAAGAAGCCCCCAGCTGCCTTCTTTCCAAGCTGTCTTCTCCCTGAGCTGTCTTCTCCATGAGCTGTCTACTCCATGAGCTGTCTTCTCTCTAAGCTGTCTTCTCCCTGAACTGTCTTCTCCCTGAGTTGTCTTCTCCTTGTGCTGTCTCCTTCCTCGCAGCCAGTTACCTGCTAAAAACAAAAAAAAGGCCACTCTTTTTCTAAGGCTGTCTTCATCTGTTGTGTTGTTGCCTGCTGTCTGGTATTTATTATATAGCTACTTTTACAACACTACTTTTGGCAATTTCAGGTGCGCCTTTCTTAGACATCTGCATGAAGTTGCACAGATGACAGCAGAGTTGCATCCAAAGTCAAACTGACATGCAGCTTTAAAATCGTGCAATTTCAAGTGAAGTCATACAATTTCAAAGCCACATTCAGTGTGAGCCTAGACTAATTCTCAACCTATATGGCCCAAGGACTGTTGGCTCCTGGCTGTTCTCCTGCACACTCATGTCCATTCACAAGTACAGAAAGCCAGAGCTCAACTATAAACTTCAAAACCTTAGCTGAATAAAAATGTGCATACACAGAATAGCTATGACTATGGGTTTTTAGCTGCAATACATTAGCAGTCTTGTCACTGTCCAGTACTGTGAACTTTTCACCAATAAAGGACAAGCGCTTGGGAGGGGGTAGAAAAATACATCAGCATTTAAAAATGAAAAAAATGAAACTTGGGTTTTTATATTACTTGGTTGGGTTTCAATTTGTTTCTAACAGGTTAAAAACACAAGATGCATGTTTACATTAGAAGGCTGGCATGCTGACAAGATAATGTTCTCCATTGAAATAGCTGCAATTTTAGTGCCTCTGTTGTGAAGTTTTAAAATGCTTGTTCAGAATATATTCATATTTTGGTGTGCAAAGTCTGGGCACATGTTCACTTTAGGTAGATGTTAGAAATTAAACAATCATAGTTTTACTGACCCTGCCATTTCCAATTACTGTTAAGACAAAATTGTTTTTTTTGTTTTGTTTTTTTCCTTTTTTGTATGTTGCCAGTCTTCTCTACAGTCATGATTAGGCCTCGTACTCACGACCAAACATGTCTGCTGAAACTGGTCCGCGGACCAGTTTCAGCGGACATGTTCGTTCGTGTGTAGGCAGTAACGTACAGAATTCCAGCAAACAATCGTCGGCCAGACCGTTTTCCAACGAACAACTGTTTCCTGGTCTTGCTTTAAAACAGTCTGCTGGAATCGTGTCCGTCAGACATGTTCGGTCGTCTGTACACAAAAGCAGCGTACAAAAACCCCGCGCATGCTCAGTCCAAATGAGGAGACGGGAGCGCTCGTTCAGGTAAAACTCGCGTTTCTTTGGGATATGGCACATTCGTCATTAGAAACCTTTTATTCTAGCAAGAGAACAATGTCTTAAAAAGGCGCACTAAACCACATTTTAAAGCCTCGTTTTATTAATTCTTCTCTTGCTAGAATAACCCCGTTCTCTTGCTGATGCAATTTCAATAGAGTTGTCCCATACTGAAATGTCACATTTCTTGCTTGTGATGTAATCCTTTAATAATGTTTTCTATGCCAGACGTGTGTTTTGGTTGGTGGTCCTCCATAATTTAGAGTAGTCATTTTTGTAAAGGAATGTTCATTTTGTTTTAATTTTTTTTTTTGTTTCTAGTTATGTCACCATTTAAACTATTTTTTTTTTACATGTTTTTTGAAAATTTTTTTTTTTTTTTTGGTGTTTCATTAGAGAATATTAAACCATGTTGGCACACCAAATGTCCCCCCCCCCCCCCAAGGAGTGTGTCCTTTGTAAATTACCCATTGTATATTTATTAAAGGTTTGCTGCCTAATAATCCCCACAGTATATCAAACAATAGACATGTTTTCAAATGAAAGCAAAAGGCCTTTTATTCAGGCAAATGTCATCACAAAAAAATAAAAAGAACGGCAGCACTAGAATAGATAGCAAACTATATGCAAACTTGCATTTCCAACATGGTGAAGGATAAACTTCCAAGCCTCAGTAGCCAAACACAAAAATATGAAGCAGCAGCACACAAACAAAGGAACCCAAACTGTGGTAGTACAAACACGATGTCCTTTATGTGGAAGGAAATGGAAGGCAGAAAATCAACGTTTCCTCCTCTTTCCAGCCTTCCCTCCAGGCAGCCTTCCAGCGGATCGAACACGGGGTCTTGCAGGTGGGGTTGATGTGGCAGCAGGAGGATGGTGTTCCGCAAGCCGGGCCGGGTCACATAGCCCAGTGTCTGGGGTCAGCAGGCCCCTCTGCATCCACCAAAGGACCTGGTTCATCAGGGCCTTTGCCAGTCTTCTCTGGTCCTCCTCCCCTTCATTTAAATCATGGGCCAATGAGGCACTGAAGGCCTCTGTGGGGTTGAGGGGGGCCCTCATGATGGCGCTTGCCTCCTGGATCATGCGGAGGCTTGCCTCCTCCACAGGCCTCAACTGCCTCCTTCGGCCTGATGGCCTCACCTGGGGGGGAGAAGACTGGCTGGTGGTGGTTCTCCTGGCCGGGTGGACCTGCTGCAGGCCACTGGGCCCAGCCTCCTCCTGGCTGCCACTGACCCCGGCCTCCTCCTGGCTGCCACTGACCCCGGCCTCCTCCTGGCTGCCACTGACCCCGGCCTCCTCCTGGCTGCCACTGACCCCGGCCTCCTCCTGGCTGACAGACACCTGAGGATCTGCCACCTCCTGGCTGATCTCTTCTTCCTGTGTGGAAAAAAAAAGAATTTTTTTACAATTTCGCTAAATAAAACCACACTCATTTTCATGTTTTTCGTTCAGTATTTTCTGTTCATTATTACTTGAATACACTCTACTTCTGACCCCTGCAGTTGTCATCCCTGACACCTATTTGTCTGTACACCTTTTTGTTTGCTTTTTTCCAGCTTGGTTTTATTTTTACAATATCTAATCATTAATCCACCAAGAATTATTTACGCCATAAATATAGAGGAAACTACTATACCTCCTCATCGAAGGGTGGCAGATCTGCATCTCTGTCAGCCAGGCCCTCTTCCTCCGACTCTGCAGGGCTGTGGTCATCTGGGGAAGGTCCGCTGGAAGGTAGCATGGAGGAAAGGTTGGAAGAAAGACTGGACATCGTTTTCCTGCCTTCCATTTCGTCCCGCAAAAAAGCCATCTGTTTATAATACCACAGTTTGGGTTCCTTTGCTTGTCTTGCTGCTGCTCCCGATTTTTTGATTTTATTAGCTTTGTATGCTCTCCTGTATGTGCTTCTGAGGTTGGCAAGTTTATCCTTCACCATGTTGGCAGTGCATCCTGGCACCCATGTTTGCATATAGTTTGCTAGCTCTTCTAGTGCTGCCGCTCGTACATCTTTATTACAATATAATGCGTGTTTTGAATTCCACAGGATGGGCGTGTCCTGATATTTTTGTAGTAAGGCCTCTATAGCTTCCTTGGTTTGTAGTTGGTCCATTTTACTTTTTGAAATATGATATTTTTTTTTGAGTCTAGATTCAAAAAACATAAACCAAAGAAAAATAAATATTCAAAAGGATCAGCGTTGACCTTGATATAATATGTGTCTTTAAATTTATTACCTATATCTAATTACAAACACAGTCTCTCTTGTTTAAACAATGATTGTCAGCTCGGCCGCATTGGTTGTACCAAACATTGATTTGCTAGATGCAGAGCCATTGTTAACATTGCAGTAAATATTTTTAATATTGAAAAATAAACAATGCTTACAAATGACAGTATTCATCTAGGCACTCTTTCCTGTGTAAATCTCATGCCCCTGACAATGGATGACATAAAAGACACTTCCTAATGACCTCTGTACAACCAACACTTGAACAATACTTTGCCTGATCTGAATACACCATTCAAAAACTTGTCAATGAGGTACAGCATTGTTCACATCTCTATTTTGTGAGGTGTCCAAAAGCATTTGGATACCAAAATAACATTGTGGTACCCCATAGACAGAATAGCTTAAAAAGGGTGCAACCAACAGCCCAAACCCCCATCCCATGTGTCTACATTTTCAAGGCCTCTGCTGATCACATTTTTAATTTCCTTACCTTCCTGTCTCTCGCTCCTCGTTTCTCACGCTCGCCTAATTACCGCGTAAGATGCGTAATCACGGCGTAAACCTTTTAAACACTCCGCGTATTTATGAAACCCCGCCCTCGTCACCTTTGCGAGGCCCCTAATCAATGAGTTTAGGAAATATGGCGTTAACTGTGTATGTTCTGGATGCGCTCGAAGATTCTCCGCGTAACGGACGTAAACACGTTGTTTGCATTCTCTACACTCCGCGTATGTATTAAACGCCGCCCTCTTCTCCGCCCATGGCGTAAGAATTCATCTTTTCCACGCCCATAATCTCTGTGGGAAAGGAAAGATGGCGATGTCACACGAGCGGGCACGATGCTCTCATGCCACAAGTGAAGGGACAGAGGCAGGGACGTCCCGATCAAGGAAAAGAAGATATAAAGCCACTAATATGCGGTTCCAGGAAATGGTGGAGTTAGTTTACATCATGCGAAAGAAGGACTATGATGGGGAATTAGGGCCATACAAGACCCCTAACCGCCGAAAGGCACATATTATGGACAAGGTGGCGAGGAGAATGCAGAGGATGTTTGGGATCACCAGGTCCAAGGAACAGCTGAGGAAACGATGGTCAGACTTAAAATTGAGGGAGCCACATCAGATGAAGAAAATACTTAAAATTCTGCGTAAAAGTAAGTAAATATATATTGGGGTTGGGGGGGGGGGGGTGGTGATTGTCTGCAATAATGTGTTGCCATGTATATTTCACCATCTGCCTCCTTGGCCAGCTTGTAATTTTAAAGACATGTTGTTATTTATTTTTTAGAACATAAATAACTACATATTTACAAACAGTGTTCTTAGTAAACAACGTAACATCACATAGTTTATCAGAAAGGCTCGGTTATTACAGGAACAACACACCTGGACATGGCTCACTGGCCAAAAACTTTGTTTGTAAACATTGTGTAAAAGCTAGTTCTAGAAAAAAAAAGTATGAGAATGGGAAAGGCAAACAGGATTCATTCTAAAAACAGTGGTAATAAAGCAGATGTTTTCACATCTGCAATGCAGAGCACCTGTGTCTCCCCAAATCAAAAATGGGTTTTGGTAGGGTCTCCCAGAAATACAGTTTAGGGGGGACATCCATGTGTGTCACTTTGCTAAAAAGGGGCAGGATCAGAGCTTGCCATATAGAAGTAATTGCAAAATGTAGGTTTGGTGAAAGATAAAAGTAACTAAATGAAAGCATCTTCTAAGCAATGTGTGCGATTTATGCTCTCCAATATCTGTGTGCTGATGAGTCTACATTTTTTTTGGTTTATTTCAGGGGAAAGAAGTCGCCAGCATTTGGAGGAGGCAGAGAGGGCCAGACAAGGCCAAAATCTGCCATCTCAACATGTGGAGGAGGAGGAGGATGTGGAAGGAGAAGAGGATGTGGAAGGAGAGGAGAATGTGGAAGGAGAAGAGGATGTGGAAGGAGAGGAGGATGTGGAAGGAGAGGAGGATGTGGAAGGAGAGGAGGAAGGAAGAGAGGAGGAAGAAGTAATTTTGGACTTAGAAGTCATAGCAGATGAAGGGCAAGTGGCGGAAGAACAATTTGGCGAATTGAAAGAAGGTGGATTGATGGATGAAGGAGGAGTCCAAGATGATGGGGAAGTGGTGGAAGAAGGAGGAGTGATAGAAGATGATGGGGAGGTGGTGGAAGAAGGAGGAGTGATAGAAGATGTCGAAGAGGTGGAAAGGAGAAGCCCATCAGGTCAGTGTCACCCTAGCTTGATTCCAAAAAACATATGTAGATAGGCCTCATTGAAAAATAATATTGTAAATGCCATTTTTTTTTGTTGTTTTAGGGGAGGAGGATGGTGTGCCAATATTTTCACGTGCAAGTGCTGCTATAATTATTCAGCAGGTAATGGAGTGCAGCACTGAAATGCACAATATGCGTGAAAGGATGTTTCTCATGGAACAGAATGTAACAAATGTCCTTTTGGAATGCAGCACGGAAATGGACAATATGCGGCAAAGAATGATGGTGATCGAATCTAATTTTAAGAACATTATTGACATGATGGGCCGTGTCAAAGACTGAAACACCCCCCGCCCATCCCCCGCCCCCACAAACATTTTTACAGTTTGAATAATGAATACGCCAAAATTTGAATATACACACACAGTGTGCCAACATGTGCTATCTGCCATCACAGAATATCTAATGTCTGTGCTTTGTGGGTCCAACCCCCTCCTCCATCCTCAAGTAGTTGAGAGGAAGGGTTTGCTCCCACAGAACACAGACATTGATCACCCATGATGTCAGATAGCACATGTGGCCATTTGTCTGTTGAACCAATGACATTTGGCGAGTTTGCACTGAATGTGTGTATCTTCCAATTTTGGCGTGTTCCAGTGTGAAAGCACACCATGACTGACTGCTGTTGTGAGTTTTTATATTTTTTGAATTGGATTTTGTTACTTTTTGACCATGTTGAACATTTTGGGATACTATAAAGTTTAGACCATAAAGAATAAACAACGCCAAAAAATTTTTTAAATATATATATAGAATTATAAATCTCTCTAATCACTGAATTTAGTGAAGTAGAGATTTGACTTCAAATTCTCACCTAAAAATTTTCTTTTAGAAAAACACACCAAAAAAAAAAAAAATGGTTAAAAAATTATTGTTTTTTGTGCCTAAAAAATATGGCCAAAAAAAAAATTAAGGCGGTAAACACCCCACCAAATATAATCTATATATATATATATATGTAAACAATAAATCTAACTATATTTGATGAAAAAAAAAGTGAACTTGTTAATAAATGTATAATCTGCATAATATTTTTGGTTGAATTACCTGAAAAAAAAAAGAAAATTTTATAAAAATTTTGAAGACTCCTAAGTACAAAAGCAGGGAGTAATGAAAAAAATATAAAATTATTTTTGGGGTCATGAACAAGCAAAAATTAAAAAAAATTGACCTCAACATTTACAAATGGAGTTGCTTCTTATTTCTAGACTCAATACCCTGTTTGTAGATGAGTGAATAATGTGCAAAATGTGGTTAGTTACTAAAAGTGGAGAAATCAATTATGCATTACAATTGAAGAAGTTAGTTAGAGAACCAGGAAGACAGAAAAAGAGAAAAAGCATTAATGACAAACAACTGTATAAAGTCCAATGGTCTAATTATTTATTATTTTTTAGAATATTCCTTTCTTTGGGGGCCGAATTAGAAAGAAATATGATCTGGCATAGCAATGGCCCCCCGACCCATGAAGTACTCAACATATTTGTCGCGTACCTCACGAGCTGATTGGGGGGCCAAGCCAGCGCGACCAGTGTCCAGCCCGGGAAGGGGATCTGAGGGTAGTCTTGCCTCAGAACCGATGTCGGGTAGGTACGTCTGGGAGTGCCTGCGTAAAAAGTTGTGCAAAATGCAGCAGGCAAATACAACGGTGTCCAATTTATATTCCGCCAGATGTATCGATGTCCTGAACAGGCGGAACCGGTTGGTGAGTATCCCAAAGGCATTCTCGACTACCCTCCGAGCCCTGGCCAACCGAAAATTAAACACACTCCTCTCTGAGGTGAGGGTCCTCTGGGGAAAAGGCCGCATGAGGTGAGGACCAAGCCCAAAAGCCTCGTCCGCTAGGAACACAAACGGAAGTCCTTCCACATTATCTTCATCTGGTGGCAATGCCAGACCACCAGCTTGGAGACGATCATAGAAATCAGTCCGTGCGAACACTCCCCCATCAGACATCCGGCCGTTCTTCCCCACGTCCACATATAGAAACTCATACTGTGCCGACACCACCGCCATCAACACAATACTATGATAACCCTTGTAATTATAATAGTAGGACCCCGAGCGGGGTGGGGGCACAATGCGGACGTGTTTCCCATCTATTGCTCCACCGCAGTTTGGAAAATCACACCGCTGGGCAAATTGGGAAGCCACAGACTGCCATTCCTGTGGTGTGGAGGGTAGCTGTGGGGACAAACAAAATTAGAGATTTAGTACTTTGTAACAAATACATCCTACAAGCATCCTTGTGACAGTTCACAGTATTAAAATTGCATTAGAAAAATGTGCATGGAGAATTTGGGAAATGAAATATATAGGGCCACTTCATTAAGAGACTCCACAGCCCTCTGATGGGGACAATAAAAGTTTGAAGGGGGGGGGGGGGGGCACAAAAACCAAAAAGTCCTGTTAGAAAAAATGGCAAGGTGGGTTTGTCCCTAGGATAGCATGCTGGACAGGTTAATATTGGGTAAGGGACAAATATGCAGGTAGGCCAAGAATAAAACATGTAAAGCTGATATCAACATGCATAGGGAGAAAAGGTAACGTTAGTTAAACACACAGCATATCTGGGAAAATAAAAAGAAAGTTAGTTGGCCACATTATTAGAGCCAGGAAACTTACCTTAATATACTCCTCATGCATAACTTTGATGATGGCAGCACACGTGTCCGGTATGATGACCCCAAGCGCCTGCGGAGAGATGCCTGTCGAGAACTTGAGGTCCTGCAGGCTCCTCCCAGTCGCCAGGTACCGCAACGTGGCAATAAGCCTCTGCTCGGCCGTGATGGCTTGGCGCATCACAGTGTCCTGCCTCGTGATATAGGGGGACAGAAGATCCAGCAGACGGTTGAATACGGGGTCCGTCATGCGGAGAAAATTCCTAAAGTCATTAGGATTATTCTCCTGGAGTTCCCTAAGCAGAGGCATATGTGAGAACTGGTCACGCTGGCGCAACCAATTCTTGGTCCAGAAACGCCTCCGCCCCCTGTTTCTGGCCAAAGTACTGGACAAATGAACATATCCAGCAGCCATCCCATAAACAGCACCAACTCGCGAAAATTGACGCTGCTGCTCCATCATGGCTTCAAACCGGCCGGCTGGTCAGTCAAGAACACACTGAAACAGAAAGCACTCGCAAATCCAGCACTACCTGCGACAAACGCGTGACAAACAGATACGAGCGCACAGGATGCAACTGCTAAAGCAGAAACAACCTGCTTGCCTATAGCCGAATGACAACTACGTTACCGCAAGCACACGCACTGAACCCGTGAATACACGCTGTCAAAGCCTGGAGACCGAGAAGCGCGAATCAGCTCTAACCAAACCTTCACTAACACGAGCAAACACGTAACTAGCAAAAGAGGAACAGAGGGCGGCGCCATTAACTTTGGTCTTCCCCTTTATAGTGACGTCGTACGTAGTTTACGTGCACGCGTTCCGGTACGACGGGAATTTGGTCCGCTGGTGTGTACACGCCAGCGGAACAAAACACAAATCAGCCTTGTACGCCGGAAACTGTCGGGCAGACAGTTTCCAGCGCACAGATCCGGTCGTGAGTACAAGGCCTTAGAGTTGAGCGGACACCTGGTTTGACGGGTTCGGCCGAACTTCGGAAAAAAGTCCGGGTTCGGGACCCGAACTTGACCCGAACTTGACCCTGAACCCGAACCCCATTAAAGTCAATGGGGACCCGAACTTTTCAGCACTAAAATGTCTCTAAAACACTACTGGAAAGGGCTAGAGGGCTGCAAATGGCAGGTAAGAGCATGGCAAGTACTCTTCAAATAAATGTGGATAGGGAAATAACTTAAAATAACATAAAAAAAATTATATATATATATATATATATATATATATATATATATTTATTTTTTGCCCTAAATGGGTGTTTTTTGAATAGAACAATAGAAAAACAGTAGCTAAAGTGTTTATCTCACACGTACAGATATGGAGGAAACACTGCAAAAACTGGAGGAAACACTGCAAAATATATTTGTTTGCCCTAAATGGGTGTTTTTTGAATAGAACAATAGAAAAACAGTAGCTAAAGTGTTTATCTCACACATACAGATATGGAGGAAACACTGCAAACACTGGAGGAAACACTGCAAAAAAATGTTTTCCCTAAATGGATGTTTTTTGAATAGCACAATAGAAGGAAAGTATCTAAAGGGTGTATCTCACAGTAACAAGAAAAATCAGGAACCTTTCCCTAAAGTATCTAATGCAGAGTATCTCACAGGAACATATGCAGCGCTGGTGTAATATGATTTCTGAAGCAGGACTGACTCCTATATATTTCTGTCCCTATAAACACAATCAGGAACCTTTCCCTAAAGTATCTAATGCAGAGTATTTCACAGGAACATATGCAGTGCTGGTGTAATATGATTTCTGAAGCAGGACTGATTCCTATATATTTCTGTCCCTATAAGCACAATCAGGAACCTCTCCCTAAAGTATCTAATGCAGAGTATCTCACAGGAACATATGCAGTGCTGGTGTAATATGATTTCTGAAGCAGGACTGACTCCTATATATTTCTGTCCCTATAAGCACAATCAGGAACCTTTCCCTAAAGTATCTAATGCAGAGTATTTCACAGGAACATATGCAGTGCTGGTGTAATATGATTTCTGAAGCACGACAGTCTGACTACTATCTAATTATCTCCCTCAGATCAGATCAGCAGCAGCAGTCTTTCCCTACCGTATCTAAAGCAGAGTGACAAGCTGTGCTATGTGCCTCTAGCTTATATAGAGGCTGGGTCACATGCTGCACTGGCCAATCACAACCATGCCATTAGTAGGCATGGCTGTGATGGCTTCTAGGTCACACGAGTAAAACAAATGGTGATTGGCTGCCCTGCAGCACGCCATTACATTGCCGAACACCGAACCCGAACCCAAACTTACAGCAAATTGTTCAGGTTCGGGTCCGGGTACCAAAAACCCAAAAGTCCGGTACTTTACGGTTCGGGTTCATTCAACCCTAGTCATGACTTTTAAAGGACATGCAACACGTCCTCTAAATATGCTTTATTAATCATCAAAAAAAGAGAAAATGCATCAATGCATAAAAAATGCATAAAATTACTGACATAGGACATGAAGTATAGGACATGTCATTCTACCCTGATAAATAATTTTCATTTTGTGATGAAAATTTTGGGAGATTTACGAAAAACCACTATAAATGTAGCATTGACTAAACTTTTCAGTTATTAACAGCTAATGCAAAGTTTTTAAGATTTTATTTTGGGTGCTTTTAGCAATAACAATGTGCTCAAATTAGTTTTGTTACAGACTGCTGTTACTGTTTTCCATTGTTACAACAATCTAACACATTTTCTATCTCTCCTATTCATTGTTAAAAGTTGTGTTGTGAAGTATGTTACAGTTAATATATTAAGTATATTTTGTCACCATTTGGTTAATTGAATCTTTTGCATTATTTCATTAAAACATGTCTATTTTCGTTCTATCTTCATTCATTATACAATGTTTATTTTAGTTCTAATTTAATTTCCTTCTGTTCTCCCCGAAGTTGGTAGCAATGTAAATGTGTCTACTTTTAGGATGAAGTAAATATTTGGTCTGTTTCTCAAAGAAATTCCTGCAACTTAAAGCTAATAGACAGGTCTTGAAACTCTAGTTAGTTAATACCGATGGCTAAGTCAGTGGTGTAGAACCAAAAATGATAGATCAAGCAACCAGTTATAGAATCTTGTGAAGTCTATTAGTTGTTAACCTCCCTGGCGGTATGATTCTGTCAGAAAAAACATGCTAAAAGCGGTACCATTATTTGCAAGGAAATTTGGCGTTTTATATTGTAGGTCTGTAATTTTTAGAAATAACTCACTTAAATCTGACCAAACAAGCTTCTAATAGGCATCCCGGGTATGACATTTTTTTAAAAACAAAATTATAAATTATAATATAATAAATAATTATAAATAATTATAACAAATAATAATATAATTATAATAAAAATTATTCAATAATGTAATCAAATCAAAATCACTGAAATTTGCTCAGTTGCAGAATTGTTGCTGTCATTATTTTTTTTTTTTTATGACGAATTTCCCCACAAATCGCTATCGCACAATTCTGCAAGTGATTATAATTTATTATCGCTGTTTTTTAGCTGATCTAAAACTATTTTTGACATAAAGGGACACTTTTGGTTGCTATGGACAATCTACAGTTTGCAGGGAGAAAGAAACGTTTTTATTATATAAAATGACATGCATGACACAGGACAGACCACTAGGGACAGGGGGGGGGTGTTTTTTTACATACAGTACTGTAATCTATAAGATTACAGTATACTGTATGTAAGGTGTTTGTTTACTTTTTTGAATTTGGCGCCGTTCTCCGTCCCCGTGCGTCGTAACGTCGCAGGGAACGGAGATCGGCGTCACACGGAGGCACTGTGTGAATCGAGCGAGGACCCACTCGCTCACACAGCGCGGTGGCATCGCTGGATCCAGGGACAAGGTAAGTAACTTGTGCCTGTGGATCTAGCGAGGCAAGCCCGAGTCTGACACGGGGTTTCCGCTCGCAGCAGGAAAATCTAACCCCGTGTCAGACTCGGGAAGACCGCCAGGCAGGTTAATACTAGCTTGTGGGTCTTATTTACTATCAATAGGCCAAGCCTGCCAAAGAAGAGCAATAACACTGCAACAGTATGTTCTAAACTGCATTAATAAAATTGGGGTGGGGGGCATTTCTTTGCTGCAAAAGAAAATTAAGCAAATCAAATATTAATGTTGTTCATGACAACCAGTAATAATATTTTATCAATATTTTTTCTGATTAACAATTGTAACATATGATGATAATTATTATTATCAAACAGTGGTATTTACAATTTTGATGAAAAGTGCATTTTAACAAGAACATTGGCAATGAGAATTGTAGTTTACAAGTTGTCAGTCTTGAGTCAGTCAGTGGTGGAGTAGGGCGCTCCGGACCTTCCGCTTCGAGTCTGCTCTCACCCAGGGACCAGACAGACAGACAGACAGCTAGGCAGGCAGGCTCCTGCAAACCCCTTGCTGCATAAGACAACCGCAGCTCCTAGGACCAGCTCCTTCCTCCCCTTGGGCCCCCTCTTCTCCGCAGGTAGGACCCTGTTTCTCAGGGCTATCCACCTCCCCTGGAACCGTTGGCGGCCGTCCTTTTCAGGACAAGCCGCTACATCGGCCTAACACTGCGGCTCTCCCCCTCTCCTTTACCCCGCATCGTCGCCCACACTGCCACCCACAATTAAGGCATCCCCCCGCCACCTCCTTGGCTCAGTTCTGCGACATTTCCGCGATTCTCTGGCATCCGCGCCAGCCTATATCATATTTGCGGCCGCCGCGTCTTAGGAAAGACCGCGGCTTCAGCCGCGGCCTAGCGGCGCGCCGCACATATACGCCCAGCAAACAACCCAGAATTGCCCAGAATACCCCCCTACCCCTGGAGGATCCCATCCTCCTCTGGTTAACAATCCAGCTCAGCACGGCCAGCAAATCCACCCAGCTGACAGCCCCCCAACCTGGGTCCTGTGTCTCGGTCGGCGGCCATCTTTGTACACCCCAGCAACAGAGACACCTCTCACCCCCTCTTCCTCCTTCACAACCAACAGTACTTGATCCATGGTTTTGTCCGATCGCCTCTCAGGGATCAAGAAGGAATTTTTTCCCCTGCCTTCCTCTGGACCAAGCCAGGAGAGAGGATTCAGTGAATCTTCCCTCCATCGCCATTTAAACACCTTCACCCCCCCGGTGACTGGCGACTATGGCTAATCTGCGATACTCTGCATAAACCATTTGGGGTCTGAGGCGATTCACCACAGTATTACCAGCCGTCACCAAAAAGGCCTTAAAAATAGAGCAACTATTGAGAATCGATCGACGATCCACTATCAAAAATTTCAGCCATTCACCCCAGCTTAAGCACATATCATGTGCTTTGATCAACACAAGATCGGCAGTAAAACACAGATTAGAAATCCATGATTTCACACTACAATACGACTTAGACTGCCTCTTTATTACAGAAAGCTGGCTCTCAGCCGACTGTAACACCATTCTAGGACAACTGGTGCCAGAAAACTATCGTATTATAACGGAAAACAGAATGGGGCAAAGAGGAGGAGGCCTGGCGGTGATCCACAAGATTCACCTTGCAATCACTAAACCAGTCCTTCAAAACCCTCTTCCATTCATGGAAACCCTTACTCTACAACTGCAAACAAACCCCCAGGAGACCGTCCACATTCTTCTCTGCTATAGGCCACCCGGGACAAAATCACAGCTTCTACCACCATTGACAGAGTTTATCTCCACTTATACCCTTAACAGCAAACACATTTTGCTGCTCGGGGACTTCAATCTCTGGGCCAACTCCTCACAGGATCCCGTTGCCGACGCCTGTATTGATCACCTGGATGGATTAGGGCTACAGCAACTAGTATGTGGGCCCACACATGCTTCAGGTCACACGCTCAACCTAATTTTCAGACAAAATCTGAAAATAAGCATTTTGGAAAATGAATAGAGAGAGCAGACTGCGCAAAGGACAAAACAATAACAAAGCTGCTGAACACTGAGAGTCAATAAGTCCTTGGTCAGAGTATGTAAAAAAAGCAGTGCAGCGCTACTAACAAAATGATGAAAGTCCAAAAAACAAATAATTAATCAAAATGAAGAGAGGATAAGGGTGACTTCTGGAACCTCAATAGGTGATCGGATGAAGACTCCTTATAAAACAGTCAAGTATCCTTAGATAAAAGTACAAGCCGCTCACCTTAGCAGATGGACCTGTGGGTGAGCAGCAGGTCAAATGTGCTGTCCCTCTAATAAGGGGGTATTATAAGATGATAACGGTGCCTCCTCGGTCGATCCTTTTCTCCAAACCGACTTTCAGTGACGGATGGTCATCTGGTATACTCTCATGTAGTTGAATGGCATGAAAAAGTATAAAGTAGACACATAGTGCTCTCCGTATAGTAACCAAAATGCAATAAGTTTATTTAAAATAAAAGTACTCACAAAAGAGGCACTAAATCCTAGTGCGTAGAATATGAGCATATATCGATAAAATACCAAGTAGGTGGCTGTCCTGACATCAAAATTGAAAGCCCCCCGCACGCGTATCGTCCCAAGGTACAGGACTTCTTCAGCGGAATTTTAAATTTTCACTGAGGAAAAAGAGATGTTCTTTTTTCTTCTGTTTAAATATGATTTTTAGTAACCTTAATAATAGTAAGTAAAATTATTTCTCCTGATATGCCCTCCTCTTCTTCCTAACTATTGAGTCATTCCACCAAAACATATATTTCAGTGTATGCTGAAAAGGGAAATAACCTTACATTTTCCTATATCTCTTGGGTCTGCAAAACTGTGTGTGGCTATGACAAGGGGGTGTCTCTCTGCTGTATTGCATTTATAAATTATAATTATTGATGCATTTATGCTGTATGCTCAATTATTTATATTATACATTTTAATATAATATATATTATATGTACATTATATATTTTATAATATTTAGAATTCAGCTGGGGGTGCTCGAAAATAGAATTGTGCATTGGTGTGCCATGGTGTCTTATATTTTTGATTGCATTCCAACATATGTCCATTACAACACACAATGTCATGTGCAATATAATGCACTAAACTGCAGAGAAAGCGGCCTCCATATACTATATTTTCATTTTGAATGGTCTATCCTATAAAATTACATATAATCTTACAACCCATCTTATGTTGTAAGATGTCGGGGTTCTTAAGCTCTAGTGGTGCATGTGAGTTGAAGAAATTGTGTTAGTACCGAATGCATTTTCAAGGGCATGGCAGCCCATTTTTATTCAAAAGAAACAGAAAGTTAAAAACATAAACAGCAGATTCCCTCACAGGGGTATTCAGCATTACAGTCCTGCTTCTGAACAAACAGCATTCAGTCTTCCTGGCTAAAAACACAGCACTCCTGCTCTGGCCATACACCTAATGCCGCCTATGCATGACCAGTTTTTCTGTCGGAATAAACTCTGATGGGTTTTTCTGACTGAATTTGGCTCAAGCTGTCTTGCATACACACGGACACACCAAATGCCGGCCGTCAAAAACGTAGTGACGTACAACACTACGACGAGCCGTCAAATGGTTTCCGAGCATGGGTGTTTTTTTCTCTGTCAGAATTCCATACAGATGAACAGAATTTCTGATAGAAATTTTTTTTGTCGGAATAAAGTCAGTTAGAATTTCCAACGGAAAAAGTCTGACGGGGCATACACATGGTCAGAATATCCGATGAAAAAATTCCATCTGACTTTTTCCATCGGAAATTCTGACCGCGTGTACACTGCATTAGGCCTTGGTCTGTCTCCCCCAGACTTGGCGCTAAGCACCTCTGCTTTGTGCTGCACTGACTCCCTCTTGACTCCTAGGCCAAAAATCTTTTACAGGTTACCAATTTAGAGCTACACAGGAAGTCTGGTGCTAGAATCATTGCTCTTGCTATAACATTTGCGGTGATACCTCACATGTTTCCATAAGTGTGCACAATCTACATATGCATTGGCCTTTGTGCGTGAGCACGGGGGGATGGAGACACTTAAAAAATGTTTTCATTATTATTTATTTTTGTTTTTACAATGTCTCTGTTTTAACACTTTTATTTATATTACAAGGAATGTAAACATCCCTTGTGATAGCAATAAGCAGGGAGAAGTACTCTTTAATTACAGATCTGGGATCTATTAGACCCCAGATCTCTCCTCTGCCCTTAAAAGCATCTGATCATACCAAGATAAGTGTAATCATATCCTTTCCCAAGCCAAAAATGGCTTTGTTTACATCCGGCAAAACCATAGAGATGATCATGGATGTTCCAGTCCCCATTCAACTCTAAAGTAAGCCAGCAATAGTAAGTAAGCCGGCACCACTCCCATCACTTGTAAAAGCAATCCAGTCGTTAGAATTGCTTTTATATTACAGAGCATCGCCGGCCTACAAAAATAGATACCAGGATGATGCCTGTAGCTTCAGGCATGATCCCAGTATCTCCTCTCAAAGTCCAGGACAGCATATGACATCCTATGGGCAGAAAGTGGTTAAGGTTACACACCAGTGACATCATTTTATTCAAAACACTTTGTTCAATTTGACAGTGAACACTGAGATCCTTCTGTGGACACATACTCCTCGAACATATTTCACTTGGGTGGGTAGTCTCTACGATTAAGCCCATCTGGGTACAACACATTAGAGGGGTGAGCCTATATAGAGAGTATCTTGGTGTGCATTGTCACATTAAATAAAGGGTTTTGAAGTGAAATCACAGGTGTGAGACCTTGTCAAATTATGTCCCTTCTTTTTACTAGCACCTAAGAATCATTAGGTGAAAATGGCATTAAAGCATTTAGACCATGTATCTTAAGCTGACCATAGGCGTGCGCACAGGGTGTGCCAGGTGTGCCCAGGCACACCCTAATCACCCTGTGCTGCACAGATTCCCCCTGCTGCTTGGCTGCAGAGAAAGGGAATCAGGAATTTCTGTCCTCTGCCCCAAAAGTGAGATATCAGGGGTCGGTTTAGGCCTCTGATATCTCACCAAAGCCCCCCAATGGTGCTCCTAAAAAAATTGTAAAAGAAAATAATAAAAAATTATTGTAAAACAATATTGTAAAATATAATAAAAATAAACAAAATTGTAAAAAAGTAACAATACAATTAAATAAAAATAAACTACTGACAACAGTCCTTGCCCACTGACACCATCAACTGTTCTACTGACACTGGCCATTGTCATAAATATATATATATATGCATGGGTTTTTGAGCTTTGGGGTGCACACCCTAATTTAATAGGCTGTGCACACCTATGAAGCTGACTATAAATCTTTGAGAGACGTTTCATCTGCAGGTACAATTTGATCCAAAAATCTTTTGAGTGTAGCAAGTGCTGTTGCAATCTGATAAAATTACAAGTGTATTTAAACAGAGAGGGACATTGAGAGGACAGGAAAGCAGAGAAGAGAATACTGTCAAAATTAGAGCAGTTTTTTCTGACATGGACATGCTCAATCTGTAACATCGTGTTAATAGGAACCTCTGGTTATCCAATAAAGCCCGACACAGCAATGTAAACAAAAAGATGATAAAATAAAATAAATAATTGATTGCTGTGTACAAAAAGAAAGTTGCATGTCATTGTCAGAAGGCATATGAAAATGTGTTATATCTTTTCATATAGAGTGTACATGCCCTTTAACCACTTGCTTCCTGAGCACGTATACCCCCTTCCTGCCCAGGCGAAATTTCAGCTTCCGGCACTGCGTTGATTTAACTGACAATTGCACGGTCGTGCGACGTGGCTCCCAAACAAATTGACATCATTTTTTCCCACAAATAGAGCTTTATTTTGGTGGTATTTGATCACCTCTGCATTTTTTTAATTTTTTGTGCTATAAACAAAAAAAGAGCGCCACTTTTGAAAAAAAAAAACAACATTTTTTACTTTTTTATATAATAAATATCCCATTTAAAAAAAAACAAAAAACTATTTTTTTCTCAGTTTAGGCTGATACGTATTCTTCTACCTATTTTTGGTTAAAAAAAATCACAATAAGCGTATAGTGACTGGTTTGCGCAAAAGTTATAGGGCCAGATCCTCGTACAATTGCGGTGGCGCAACGTAACCCGTTTACGTTACACCGCCGCAAGTTTTCAGTGTAAGTGCCTGATCCACAAAGCACTTACCTGTAAACTTGCGGCGGTGTATCATAAACACGTCCGGGTCAAGCACGCCCAATTCAAATAGGGCGTGTGCCATTTAAATTAGGCACGCTCCCGCGCCGGACGTACTGCGCATGCTCAGTTTAGAAATTCCCGCCGTGCTTTGCACGATGTGACATCATTTTTTACAACGGCAACGTGCGTAGCGTCCATTCGTATTCCCAGACGTCTTACGCAAAAACAAAAAAAAATTGAAATTTGAAGCGGGAACGACGGCCATACTTTAACATGGCTTGTGTAAAGTTAAGGCATGGTAAAGCATGACTAACTTTGCGACGGGAAAAAATGACTAGCGACGACGTAACGAACGCGAAATCCGTCGAGGATCGCCGTAAATGCTCATTAGCATACCCGACGCAGGAAAACGACGTGAACTCCACCCAGCGGCGGCCAAAGTATTGCATCCTAAGATCCGATGGTGTAAGTCAATTACACCTGTCGGATCTTAGGGCTATCTATGCGGAACTGATTCTATGAATCAGCAGCATAGATACAACAAGAGATACGACGGTGTATCAGGAGATACACCGTCGTATCTCTTTTGTGAATCTGGCCCATAGTGCCTACAAAATAGGGGACATAATTATTATTATTTTTTTATTTTTTTTACTGGTAATGGTGGCGATCTGCGATTTTTATTGGTACTGCGACATAATGGCGGACGCATCGGACACTTTTGACACATTTTTGGGACCATTCACATTTATACAGCGATCAGTGCTATAAATATGCACTAATTACTGTATAAATGTGACTGGCAGTGAAGGGGGTAACACTAGGGGGCGAGGAAGGGGTTAAATGTGTAACCTGGGAGTGATTCTTACTGTGGGGGGAGGGGACTGACTGGGAGAGGTGACCGATCTGTGTCCCTATGTACAAGAGACACAGCATCTGTCTCCTCTCCCTGACAGGACATGGAGCTCTGTGTTTACACACAGAGCTCCACGTCCCTGCTCAGTTACTGGGCAATCGCGGGTGCCCGGCGGCCATCGCGGCTGCCGGGCACGCGCATCGTGTTCCCAGTAACACGACGGGTGCGCTCGAGCGCCACCCCCTAGCGGCTGTGAAAGATAAGGACGTCATATGATGTCCTGTCAGAACAATAGGACTATTGTGCCGCCGTCAATTGACGGCGGCCAGTAGTGTAGTGTCTAAAGGGGTTGTAAAGACATTTTTTTTTAAACTAACAAACATGTTATACTCACCTCCACTGTGCAGCTCAAACCTGGTCTTCTGGGGTCCCTCGGCAGGGCTGTCTCGGCTCCTCCCCGCAAGAACTTAACACATTCATGCGAGCAAGCTCGCATGTGTTGAGTTCCTGCGGGCACGCTCCCGTGATACAGCCGGCGGCTTTTGCCGCTCACTGTATCACTCGGCCCCGCCCCGGCGCATAGCGTCATTGGATGTGATTGACAGCAGTGCAAGCCTATGGCTGCGCTGCTTTAAATCCATCCATAGTAGCCAATCAACAGCCAGGCTCAGAAACAAAGAGGATGACGGGGGCAAGTGCAGGACTTTCGAGGACTCAGTTAATTAAAATGGGGGGCCAGGGGGGGGCGGTTTTGTCGGATGCAGTACAGGAACAGATAGACAGATGCTTCAGGAACGTAATAGACCAAATGGCACCGTTTCACAAATCGCCTTACCCGTACGGTGGCTCCCTTAAGAGCCATAGTGATCAATGCCAGACATGGGAGGGGGCATGAGAGCCAGAACAGGGATTTGTGTGTGTAAACAGGGGAGGAGGGGCAAATCGTAGGAACAGCGATCTAGCTCCTCCTCTAGTTAGTCACAACCCCCCACAGTTAGAAACGCCTAGGAAACACAGTTAACCCCTTGATCGCCCTAGTGTTAAACCCTTCCCTGCCAGTGACATTTATAGAGTAATCAGTGCATTTTTATAGCACTGATCACTGTATAAATGTCAGTGGTCCCAAAAAAGTGTCAACAGTGTCCAATCTGTCTGCCGCAATGTCGCAGTCCCACTAAAAATTGCTGCCATTGCTAGTAAAATAAAATAAAAAATGCCATAAAATTACATAAATCTGTTCCCTATTTTGTAAACACTATAACTTTTGTGATAACCAATCAATATACGCTCATTTAGATTTTTTTTACCAAAAATACGTAGAAGAATACATATTGGCCTAAACTTATAAAGAAATGTGTTTGTTTTACATTTTTGGGGGGGGGGATATTTATTATAGCAAAAAGTCAAAAATATTGTTATTTTTTTCTTAAATTGACGCTCTTTTTTGTTTATAGCACAAAAAATAAACCACCAAGATCAGCAAATACCACTAAAATAATTCTCTATTTGTGGGTAAAAAAAGATGTCAATTTTGTTTGGGTACAACGTCGCATGATCGTGCAATTGTCAGTTAAAGTGGTGCAGTGCCATAGTGCAAACATGGCCTGGTCATTAAGGGTGTAAATCCTTCTGAGGCTGGAGTGGTTAAATAGCCTGCCTGGTTCCAATGCACACTCACGCCTGTACGTTCACTAAACAGCCACAAACAGGGCTTACGGGAACCATGAGACTGTGCACATGTATGCATCTTTTCCTGACAGAAAGTCACGTTGAGGTGACTTTCCCATTTAAGTAGGGAGGTCTATTGGGGTAGGATACAGTTTAGATGAGGCTATAAAGGCTATAAACAAGTCTTAAGTGGCAAGTCATAAGGGCGGCTTAATGATATAATAGTAAATGGTGGCGATTCATGCCTCGTTAATGTCTGGTTCATGTCTCATAGTGAATTCTCGAAGAGAAACCAGCCCAGATGTATTGCAGGAATGAAGATTTTAATGAGCTAAAAAAGGAATGGGCTAGGTTTAATGACACCATTTGAAAAACACAAAGGGTACAAAGTAGGGTGTCCATTGTTTTGTGACATCCTTCCAATCCACAAGTGTTTAAGACACAACTACTCAGGGCCGGATTAACAATGGGGGTGATGGAGCTGCAGCTCCAGGCCCCTTTCTCAAGATAGGCCCATTTTTTTTAAGATTTTTTTTTTTAAGATCGAATTTGGGGGGTTGTAGCTCGATGACAAGAGGTCACAGAAACCCCACATTTGGGGGTAGGCATGGTTTATGGTTCCGGAGATACGGGCCTGCTTGCACAGCCTGTCAGAAGCTACATTCAGAGCGGCCAATATAAATACAAGCTGACACACTGCAGCAGACTGATAGGATCACAGTGCTTATAATAATTATTTGTATATTACTCATGGTAATTAACCCCTTGCCACCCAGGTCAATTCTGACACTTCTCTACTACATGTAAAAATCATCATTTGTTTTTTGCTAGAAAATTACTCTATGGTGGTCTTTGCACTTTTTATGTTGCACGGTGTAGAGCTGCACGATTCTGGCTAAAATGAGAATTGCAATTTTTTTGCTTAGAAGATAGATCACGATTCTCTCACGATTGTTGCGGCGTAACATCATCTTTCACATTAAAACAAAACAAAAAAAAAATGGGCTAACTTCACTGTTTTGTTTTTATGGTTTTTATTATTCATTGAAGTGGGAAAATGCAGTGTGACATAACATATTGCAGCAATAGCCATTGTATTCCCTAGAGTCTCTGCTAAAATATATATGTTTGGCGGTTCCAAGTAATTTTCTAGCAAATAATATTGCTTTTTAACTTAAGAAACAAGTGTTGGACTTTAAGTGGTTAAATTTAGTTACAATGTTAGTTAGTTACAATGTTTCATTTTGTTTACAAACTTCGCAGACTGTCCAGATTTGTTCTTTACACACAGAAGTTTATCCCTTTGATCTAAGAAGGAAGTGTCAGTTACAATGTTTCCTGTTAAAAACTTGGCAGACTGCCCGGATATTTTCTTTTGACAGCTGAAAGTCTCTCCACTTGTTATATGAAAGAATCAGCAAACTCTGCATTGGAGATCGTCAGGGGGGTTAAATCGAAATCACGATTTTTTTAACGATTAATTGTGCAGCTCTAGCACAGTATTTGCGCAGCAATTTTTCAAACATTTTTTTTGGGAAAAAAATGTTTCATTCATTAAAAAAACAGTTAGTTAAGTTAGCACAATTTTTTTTGGTATCCTAAGCGATTTTTTACATTTTTTTAGGTTACATGTTTAGAGTTACAGAGGAGGTCTAGTACTAGAATTATTGTTCTCGCTCTAACGATCGTGGCGTATGTAACCTGTGTGTATCTGGCTCTGATACTACCAGTGCCTACCCAGCCACTGACTAGTATCTCTCCCCAGCCTGTCCCCACACACCCTCTCACCTGCTGACCTGTGGATGGGGGAATCACTCCTGCAGTGTTATTGTGTTCTGCCAGTGAGTACAATGATCAGTGTTGCTAACTTTAGCTGGCAGCACTGATTGTTTTAAGAAAAAAAACCAGGCTGGTTGTACTCAAGTTGATTAATAGATTGACTTGTGTAAAACCAGCTAGCCCATACATAGATTGACTATGGCTGGTCTCTGCATAATTGGCGTAATTTCAATCCATGTATGACCCGCTTAACCACTACTCAGTCCCTAAATATCCTTCCACTCCTGTACATAGTGCCCACTGTCATACTCTCCACACTTCTCTCCTATACATAGTACCCACTGTCATACCCTCCACACTCCTCTCCTATACATAGCGCCCACTGTCATACCCTTCACACTCCTCTCCTGTACATAGTGCCTGCTGTCATACACTTCTCTCCTGTACTTAGTGCCCACTGTCGCACCCTCCACACTCCTCTCCTGTACATACTGCTCACTGTCATACCCTCCACACTCCTCTCCTATACATAGTGTTCACTGTCATACCCTCCACACTCCTCTCCTATACATAGAGCCCACTATCATACCGTCTACATTCCTCTCCTGTACATACTGCCCACTGTCATACCCTCCACACTCCTCTCCTGTACATACTGCCCCATCATACCCTCCACACTTTTCTCTGGTACGTACTACCCTCTGTCAAACCCCCTCACTCTTCCTGTACATACTGCCCATTGTCATACCCTTCACACTCCTCTCCTGTACATAGTGCTTTTTTCCGTGCCCTTTGTACTCCTCTCCTGTACATGGTGCCCACTGTTAGACCCTCCACATTCCTCTCCCTCACCTGCACATACTTCCCACTTATATACCGTCCATACTCCTCCCCTATGTCGCTTACCCACAAAAACAGTTCTTTAAAATTATACTGAATATCCTCAATGTTACCAGCTCTAGAATGGACACACTTTTGTTAGTTCAACTAAAGGAAATATCAGTTCTCATATTTGTTCTGCCCCATTATTAGTACTCATTTAATTTTGTGATTACTACTGTGATGTATAGAGGAACATCGGGGATCTCAGCTACTCTAAATATAGCACTTATATAAAAAAGTGGCCCTGAAAATATTTTTTAAATGTTGGCAACTGTGCACTTAGGCACTGCCCAAGGGCCACCGTCCACCGGGTCAGTAGGGGGCCCCATGAGAGGCTCCTGGGATCCTGTGATAATAAAGCGGTAGTAAACTTTCCTGACATTACTACTTTTTAGAGGCCCTGGGGTAGGTTATG
Organism: Rana temporaria; assembly: GCF_905171775.1. Classification (NCBI taxonomy): domain Eukaryota; kingdom Metazoa; phylum Chordata; class Amphibia; order Anura; family Ranidae; genus Rana; species Rana temporaria. The sequence continues at coordinate 217,579,893 of NC_053493.1, read as the reverse complement.
CCACAATGTACAAGTAGGCACAGCATATTAGCACATTAGTGTACACTTACATTTTCAGACTGAGCCCTCCAGTGCTGCGATGAATCAGGCGGGGCCTGGACACTTCCATCTTCACCCGGTCTTCCTTCTGGGCTCTGTGCCTTTGGTCACTTGCCTTGGCTGGGCTGCGTTCATGTCATTCCCACGCATTTATTTATTATTTATTACACCCCATTCACACCTCCGCGACAAAACGCCCGACGCCGGCCGCTCGTGCCGCTGGAGGGGAGAATTCCCATTGCTGTCTATGAGATGGTTCACATCTCATAGACGCCGTACACCTGCGGCATGAAAAAAAGTCCCGGACCCATTTTTTCAGGCGGCATTGGCGTTCGGCCATACAAAGCAATAGGAAGGATTTGTAAAAAAAAAGTTACACTATTTGCGGCAAAATACGCCGCGTACGCGGCGTTACTTGTCGCGGAGGTGTGAATGCAGCCTAAAAGGCCCCACCAAAATCCTCAGCACCAGGCCCATGATGTTCTTATTCTGGCCCTGCAACTACTCCCTTAGTTTACTACTTAGTAGTGACAAATAAAGGTTTGTTAGTTTAAGTCATAAAGTTGTCTAGGTTGGAAAGTATTTGTATTTCCAGATATTTGATTGAGATGGGCTTCCAGGAAAAGAGAAAAAAATGCCTCAAATTATAATATGCCAGTCCCTAAAGTTAGAATTGATATTCTGTGAGCAATAGGCACCTTCCCAAGACACAAGGCACACAAATTGACTATATGCAAAAGAGATGAAATGGACAATATAATGTAAATCCACATAGGTCCTAGCTATATATATAATAACAGTGTAATGAGTAAGCATGGGTTTAACCAATGAGTAACATCTGCTATATTAAAGAAGAGGTTAAATAAAAGAAGAAGCAAACCACCCATGTGAGTGAGAGACAGCACTAATGTTTAAGAGAAACACCACTGATTAAGTGGTGTATCCAGGCGTTATATGTTATGAATAGCATTATAATTAGTCTCTCTTTGGTGAAAAATAATGGGCTCTAGGGAGGGAAGAGCCCACAGCAAGGCAGAAATGAGCTTAGAGCCAGAGCAGAGTCTCATTTTGTTTGTTTCTTTATGGAAGATCTATCTCTGAAAGCAAAGAGTCCAGGTCATCTGAAGAGTGAAGAATATAGACATGACTGTTTTTGTTGGCAGAGAAGGCAAAGGGGTATAGCCATGTCTATGGGGTGCCAGAATCCACAAGTGCTTTGGTGAGCGTTTGCAAGGCATTCCACTTCTCCAGCATTTGATTCGATAGATTTGGGTAGAGGGTTAGTTGAGCCCCATCAATAACACATATAGCCTGTGCTTTACAGAGAATTTCTTCCTTAATACAGAAATAGTGCACATGACATAACGTATCACAAGGTGGAGGGTTGTTGGGGCTGTGTTCCCTGCCCAGGTGCAGGGAACTCTATCATGCTCCAGTGGATCGGTTGGGGAGAGATGTAGCAGGGGTTCATGGCAGAAATATCTTCACTTGGCCATTGGCAGGACACGACCCCAGTATGCTTTTTGTTTTTTTTAAGAAAGTTAACAGTCTCTACTTCTTTATTATATCAGCCTCATAATATTTCCCTGTGTGCACACTAGCAGTAATAGGCAGCGCCGGTCATTTTGCAGTGTTAAACATTGTTTAAAAGAGAATTTATCAAGCAAGCCAGCTAACCAGGTCAGTTTTTTTTATGATTTGATTCAGAGAATATTTCAACATCTTTTTTCCACATTGCTGCATTTTCTCCTATATTCTTTTTGGGGGGAAATAAAACACATCTTATAAGTCATTTTGGAAAAAATGTCCAAAGAAAGAACAGCATCAAAAAGAAACCATTTTGTATGAAATGCAAGTTTTAAAACATTTTTTCACTCAGCATTTTTATTTGAAGCAACATTTTATCATTTACAGTGTATGCCAGTTGAGCTCATTTTTCTTTATCATTCAGCAGCTGATGTCTGTGGTACTATATTTTCAGATAATAGTGCTCTATTTTTTTGTCAGGATTCAGTACAACAGATCCCAATATAATATATGCAGGCTCAGTAGTAGAAAATGATTTCATCTCATCGTGAAGAGTAATTCTGGTGCATACCTCACATAGACTTTAAGGCTTAAAGTTAATAGTGTGATTGCAATTCATGGCTAGTCACAGTTGGTATCAATGCTGATTTGGTACTTTGTTCTTGGTTTAACTGTGAGGAGAGGAAGCTTTCAAGCAATACATCAAAATAAAAGTATTACCTAATGGCAGTTTTATTTTTTTGCTTTGTAGGAAATGAAAATGTAGCAAATAAAGTAAAACTTGTCCTCAACTAGCAGCTTTTCACCAGTGAATAGTATAGTATTATTGATAGCATATCTGTTAGCAGCTAAACATAAAAAAAAAACATAAATAATAATAATAATAATAATAATAATAATAATAATAATAATAATAATAATAATTATTATTATTATTATTATTATTATTATTATTATTATTATTATTATTATTATTATTATTATTATTATTTGTTGTTGTTGTTGTATAATATTAACATTTTATTTTATACATTTTGTATTGGCTTTATCAAAAAAAAATAGGACTAATTTTAAAAAATCTTATAAATTATATAAATAATCACATGCAATAATATAAAGTATAAAATCAGCGAATTTCCAATTTTTATTTGCCAGAACATAAAGAAAAAAATTCAAAACATTCTGAAAGGAGAGCTTAACAATATTGAAATGTATTTTACAGAAATTATGCTTAACTGTATTTCACCTAATTCAACATCTCAAGGCAGCACCTAGGTACAAAAAAAAAGTAAAATGGCATCACTACAATAAAACCATTAATTTTAAAATGGACAAGGAAAACCTGTGGAGGAATATGCGGTAGCATTGAAAAGTATGAAACTAGGGAAAAGCCTGGACTTCCGGTGCAATATTTTAAAAGCTTTTTAGACCTCCTGTCTCCAGGCTTCCTTAGAGCCTTTAATTTGCTTTCCACTAATTCTTGTACTTTGGAGCATTTCCTCGAGGCATATATCACTGTTATCCCCAAGCAAGGTAATTACTGGCTGATATACCTCCTCAACATGGACATCAAGCTATTTTCTAAGATCTTGGCAACCTGTCTATCCTACAATGTACCAGTCTGTATTGACCTTGATCATGTTGGGTATGTCCCTGGCAGAAAGGCCAGGGACATACCGTAAAAGCCCTGGACATGCATCATTGGCTTATCTCCAACCAACAGGAAGGATTCTTTCTCGCAATGGATGCAGAAAAGGCTTTCAATAGCGTGGCCTTGGACTCTATGGAGGCATTGTGTGGAGCTTTGGGGCTTAGACTGATCATGCAAGCGTTCATCATGTCGCTGTACGCAAATACCAGAGCCAAAGTCAGAGTCAATGGCCACCTATCGAACACCTTCTACATCCACAATGCTACCAGACAAGGGTGCCCATTATCCCCTTTGCTTTAAATTCTTACACTGGAACCTTTGCTGCTTCACATCTGGGGGAACTTTGATATTAAATGGGTGTTGGTAAGGAATTTAAAGTTCAAGGTCACAGCCTTTGCGGATGATGTTCTTATTTTCCTCTCTTCATCCCTGATGTCTCTAACCAACCAAATTCAGGACCTTGAACACTTTAACCTCCTTGCCAACCTGAAAATTAATTACTTAAAGTCCTTTGCTCTAAATGTGTCTCTACCATCTGAGTTGGTTGAACAATATCAGGCTAATTTTCTCTTCCAGTGGAAAGTGGATACTATGATTTATCTGGGATTACAATTGCTGAAGATATATCAGAACTCAATACTAGGAATTACATGAAGTTCGCCAGGATCTCCATAGGTGGAATAAACTCACCATCTTCTGGCTTGGACATGAATTCATTCTAAAGATGACGGTCCTCCCGTGCCTTTCTTACAAACTTCAAACTCTGCCGATACGCTTGACTTATTCTTTCTTTGCTTATTATAATAATTAACCTGCGCGGAGAGAGTGGGCGAAGTTTGTGATGCCCAAGGCTAGCAGAGGTATTGGTCTACCAAATTTACATTGCTATTCTTGGGCAGTCCACCTAACCCAGATGGTGGACTGGAAGGTTCATGCTCGCGGTAAATGGTGGGTGGGCTTGGAACATTTAGTATCGGGGCTTGATTTGTGCTTGGTTCCCTGGTTTTCCAGGGAGCATATGCCCCCTCACATCCCCTTATTGGGGCCACTTTTCATGCCTTTGACAGGGCCTGTGACTCTCATGCGGTATATTTAAAACTATGCCCTACCATCCCAGTCAGAGGTAAGCTGGAGTTCTCCTCCAACCAATCCAAAGCCTTTTCAGCCACTGAATGGCTGTACTCAGAGGTGCTGGCCAAACTTTTTTTCCACATAGGCCATTTATCGTGGGTCACTGAACTGGTGGAGATTTTTAACACTGCTTTATTTCATTTCTGGCCTTATCTCCAACTTAAACAATTCATAGACAATCCATTACACAGGGAATGCTTTAGTACTGTAGGTCACTCATGGTGTTGGAGTCTCTGTGCTCTCGAACCACTCCCCAGAGTCATGTAATCTTGACTCTACTGTATATGCTTCTCTGTTTAGTGATCCTCCAGCTAGCTTGCGCTCTGACCATACCTAATGGGAGACTGAACAAGGCATAGATATAGATGATGAGGGTTGTGAGCGCATTCATTTATATATTCATAAAGATCCTTGAACATCTCCATTCAGGCGAATGGTTATAAGATAAAAACTTGCTGGTACAAAACACTGTTTCTGCTCCACAAAATCATGCCTACAGTTTCCGATCATTTATAGAGGTGTTATCAGGAAGCGGGTGCCTTTCTCTATGTTTGGTGGATCTAGTCGGTTATCCAGCCTTTCTGGCGTAAGTTTCATGACATGACAACATTTTCTCGTTCCCAATGGAGTTTTCTACAGCATAATACCTTCTTCATTCTTCCAGGATCCCTAAATGACAGTATCACAAATCCATTGCTATGCACATGATTAACGCTGCTAGGATTTGTGTGCCAATTCACTTGCAGTCAATCTGTCCTCCTTCTATGAAGGAATGGCTTCAACAAATTAGGGCTCTTTCACACGTCAGCTCAGTTTTTTAGATCAGTTTTTTTTTCATCAGTTGATCCGTTTTTCCATCAGTTTTTCGTCCGTTTTTCGTCAGTTTTTCATCAGTTTTTCCATCCGTTTTTCCATCAGTTTTTCCATCCGTTTTTTCATCCGTTTTTTTTTTGTTTTTTTTGGGGCTTTTTACATATTTTGATGAAAAACGGATGTTAGCGGATCGGATGGTAAACGGATCATCCGCTAACGTCCGTTTTTCGTCCGTTCCGTTTTTTTTGACGGAAGAAAAATAGGGTTTTCTTCCATCCAAAAAAACGGAACTTAACGCAGACGGATGCTAACGGACGTTAGCGGATGCTCATCCGCTAACGGACGTTAACCCATAGGGAAGCATTGCGGTCCGTTAACGGACGTCCAAAAAAGACGAACGGAACGGACGTGTGAAAGAGCCCTTACTCGTACAGCAGAGCTGGAGAAGCTGATCCACACTTCTCATGACAATGTTTCTAAATGATCTCACACTTGGGGACTTGGATATCCTTTCAAGGCTCTCTGTTATACCACACACTCTTGTGGGATGATGTGTGAAATCTGTCAGGATACCTGAAGTGCTGTTGGATCTTCTTTTTTACTTTGACATCTACAAGCTACACCACAGGTGTGATGTTCTTGGATTTGATTCTGTAGGTGGAGATGGAGATGACAGATGGTGCTTTCTCCCTCTCCACTACTCCTTACTCCCCCTCTTTTTTTCTTTATCTCTTCTCCCCCACCCTTTCGGATTTCTAGAACCTCTGTTCCATTGTCCACCTTTTTTTCTGTGAGCTCTTCCATGCCCTTGCTCCTTAAACCCATTTTGTGTTTGGGGCACATGGTTGTAAAGGGTGGGGGGGTGTAATTTGATTTTGGCTAATTTAAGACCTAATAATCTGCTCCTCTGTATTCTGTTGTATGTGACTCCTTCACCCACAGGTCTGCTCTACTACATATTACTCAAGTACATATTCCCAAATTCAGTTGACATTACATGATACAGATAGTTTTTTCCTTTTTTGTGATTCTGTTTATTCACCCCCGCATCTTTACAGATGTTGATGCTACATTCTGTACCTACTATGTGAATTTGTTCTACATTTGGAATGTATCCATTGTACTTTCTTACTCAATAAAATGTTTATGCAAAAACAAAAACAAAAAAACAAGCAAAATAGGGGCATGCTAATACAAAATCTGATCGTAGTATACTACAAAACAGTTTAAACCTTGTGTCCACACAAGAAAAATAGGCCCTTGTGACAATTTAAAGAGGTTCTAAACCTCCAAACAAACCTCCCCTCCAAAAAAAAACCTGCAAGACAAAGGCATAACAAGCTAGTATGCATTGCATACTAGCCTAATATGAAATACTTATCTTAGAACGATGCCCTGAATTTGCACAGACACACCGAGTACATGGCCGATGACTTCCATGATCGCAGGCACCAGCGATATCATTGGCCAGAGCCATGATGACACCACCGGTCATGGCCGGGCCCTGGAGAAATGGCACCAGCGCTACGTTTCTTCAGTGCGCATGTGCTGTTGACGTTGCCAAAAGTGTATATAGTGAATACTACCTAAACTGTGAAAGTTTAGGAGGTATTTACAGTACCTATAGGTAAGACTTATTATAGGTTTACCTGTAGGTACAAGTGGTGCACCAGAGTATACAACCCCTTTAAAGTGTGATCACTATGTGTTGTTGGATAATATTAGATGCTAACAATAGACTTGAACTTAATAACAAATTGTACAAGAATCACTGTGGAATATACAGTATATATACTAACGGGATATGCTGGCATGATATAGAACTCCAAGATTATCAACCCAAACTGGATATAATTGGCTAAAATAATCTAATCTTAACCCCTTCACGCTGACATAACACATATATGCGGCCTCATTGCACTGGACTTTTTTATGCTGGGCCGCATATATGTGTTTCTACCTTTGTGCTGGGAGAGCGATGCACACAGAGACCAGGTTCTCACCGAGAGCCCCAGGCCCCACACTAATGATTTGGACCCGGATCTCCCAAAGAAAAGAAGAAGAAAAATATTTAGCTCAAGGTCAGTGACAGGGTTAGTGTTTGGGTCAAGGTCAGGGTCAAAGGTCAAGGTCAGGGTCAGTATATGGGTCAATGTCAGGGTCAGTATATGGGTCAATGTCAGGGTCAAAGGTCAAGGCCAGGGTCAGTATATTTTGGACAGGATTTTTTTTAAATTAGCATCAGTGTCAGTTAGTGTCGGTGTGTTTTACTTAGGACTAACACATGTCAAATTTGTGCTCAGAAATTTAGATTTGTTTTACCCTTAGGTGTGAAGGGGTTAATTTAACAACAACAACACAAAAACACATTAAGATGAACTTCAGAAAGTATTCTTATTTATTTCCTGATGTAGTAATTATTTTAATAGGTATTCCTTTACTGGGTAATCAGAAGAGAAAATGGTTCATTTCAGAAAAACATTAAAATTAATGTAGAACTAAAAATACTTCTGCAGAATGCTTCCAGGGTAAACAGAAGTGCTTTTTTGTTAAAAGATTTTACCCTTAATTTGTTCATGTTTTTTTCTTCTTCCTGCTAAACACATCCTGTGATTTTTCTATAAATTGTGGGGTCAATTTACTAAAACTGGAATATTCAGAGTCTGATTTAGCTGTGCATGGCAGCCAACCAGCTTCTAATTGCAGCTTGTTAATTTAAGCTTTGACAATAACATCTGGAAGCTGATTGGTTTCTATGCAGAACTGCATCCGATTTTGCATGGTGCAGTTTTAGTAAACCCTTTGTGTGGATGTATGTGAACTCCAGTGAAGGTTAACATCACCATTTTACTGTAGTGACTACTACAGTATGTTGTAATGTATTCTACATCGTAACAACAGTCTCTGGTACAACTTAAAGCGGTTGTAAAACCAAAAATTAAAAAAGAAAAAAAATCTGCAAGACAAAGGCATAATTTGCTAGTATGACATCTCTCCGGAAGGTTACTTCCAGGTATCGCCGCCCCGGCGATGTGATTGGCCAGATCGGCGAAGACGTCACTCCGTGCATGTGTGCGGGAGCCGTCAAAGCCAGCATTAGCCATTCACAAAACCGACATTCTCAGTGCGCCGTTGTCTATGGCGTACATGCGCCGAAGACATGGGTGCATTCTTTTTGGCAAATATCTCCTAAACCGTGTAGGTTTAAGAGATATTGCAAACTCCTACAGGTAAGCCTTAATCTAGGCTTATCTGTAGGTAAAACATGTCAAACAGGGTTTACAACCACTTTAAGAGCATACAGCAAAAGGTGACAACAATGCAGATGTACTGAGCCATTGTCACCCTAGAGACAGAAGTGCCTGTGAGCACACCTTTTTGTTATGATTAAAAAAAAAGGTTATACTGTTTGGTCTAGGTGTTTTGCTTAAAGCGGATGTGAGACTAAAAAAAATTATTAAAAGCCAGCAGCTACAAATACTGTAGCTGCTGACTTTTAATATTAGGACACTTACCTGTCCTGGAGTCCAGCGCCGTCCGCAGCAGAGGACGAGCGATCGCTTGTCACTCTGCTGCTCCCCCCGCCATCCTCAGTGAGGGAACCAGGAAGTGAAGCGCTCCGACTTCACTAACCGGTTCCCTACCGCGCATGCGCTAGTTGGGCTGCACCGCTGATTGGCTCCCGCTGTGCTTTGGGAGCCGAGTGTTCCCAGAGCACAACGGGGGGAGGACGGGAGGTGAGGTTCTGGCCGCAGTAAACCCGAAACTGTGTGGCCGGAAGTGGGTGCAAATACCTGTCTTTAGACAGGTATCTGCACCCCCTCCCCCTGAAAGGTGTCAAATGTGACACCGGAGGGGGGCAGGGTTCCGATCAGCATGAGTTCCACTTTAGGGTGGAGCTCCGCTTTAAGATTCAGAGCTGGAAGATGCTTGTTTACATCAGCATCTCCCCGTTCTTCCTTACCATTAGACAATCGGGGGTATCCCCGCGGCGATTGAGTCTGTGAGACCCGCGGTCGGGTTCATAGAGCTCATGGCAGGCACGTGCATATGTATATAGTTGTGCGCTGGTCGGCAAGCAGTTAAAATATAAAATCCTTGCATTGTCTTTATTTTTATCTGCCTGAACCTATACAGTATATGAAGTCTACAGAGATTCATATGAATTACCGTATTTATCGGGGTATACCGCGCAACCGGCGTATAACGCGCACCCCAAGCTTAGAAAGGTAGTTTGAGGTGTCCGTCTGCGGCCTCCATCCAGGTGTCCATCTCCATCCAGCGTGTCCGTCTGCGAATCCATCCGCACCTTGGGGTTGCATCGGTGTTTGTTTTTGTATTTGGCGCCTCGGCCGAGTGGAGAGGAGCCGGATTTCCTGTGTGTTCGGCTCCTCTCGGCTTTTCTCTGCTTCTCTCGGCCCCTCTCACGTGGCTGTGAGTGGAGCCGAGGGTGGCCGAGCCTAGCCTAGTGCGCAGTACACTCGGCTCGGCTCTAGGCTGCGGCAGGCGGAGACGAGCATGGCCGAGCCTAGCCGAGTGCGCAGTACACTCGGCTCAGGTCGGCTCTAGGTTGCGGCGCTCAGAGACAGCGGGGATCAGCGTATATCGCGCACCCACGATTCCCCCTGATTTTAAAGGGAAAAAAGTGTGCGTTATACGCCAATAAATACGGTATACATTTCAATTTCCTAGGCCATTAATTTGAGCTATTCTCTGCTAATCTTATTGATTTTGATTTTGCATGATTTATTTCAGTAAATTGATGGATATTCTACTCTTATTCAGGTAGATCTCTCAATTTAAATGCTACATGAACTATGTATTTGAATTGGTTTTACTGATCTTATGTAATGTGGGTATATTTCTAAACTAATTTTCTAATAACTAAAATCCAGCAGCAAAGAGCTATTTGCATTTTACTTTAACAGTCAGAGATTTAAACCAAGACCCAAAAGAAAAAGTTGTTTTTTCTGTATGTGATTCAGACGACAGCTGAACAGCCTGTGAGTTATGCGTTTGCAGAGAAGTCCATTTTGGCCTCTTTCATCAAGATCAACAGCTTTGCTTGTGAGCTTTTACTGAGCTGTATGCGGCGACTCTCACCCGAGAAGTCACAGCATGATTATCTGACTTTGGTTTCAGATATTAAACAAAGATCTTCCTCTTTCTCAGCTGCATCTGTGCTGAATTTGTTACACAGCAGAACGTGACGTATTTAATAGAAATTAGTATTTTAGTGCAGTTCACACAGCCATTTCGCAGGATAGAAAAAAAAAATAATGTCTCTTCACCTCAGCCTAAAATATTTATCTGTATTACAAACTGAAAATGGGAACAGCGTAATGTAAAAAGGAGATGTGATGCTGGAGCTACAAAATGCTACATCAGTCTATTCCTATAATCTGTAAAGTTTTTTTTTTTTTTTTTTTACTGCACATCACTATGACAGTATAAAATAGGGCATTATTTACTAAAAGAGCATACATAAGTCTAGAAAGAAATCACTATGAGAACTGGTAGGCCTTGCACACACGACCGAGGAACTCCTCGGAAAAGACACATTGTTTTCCTCAACGAGTTCCTTGTTAGGCTTGTTGAGAAACTTGACAGGCTTTCTTTGTGTACACACAGTCAAGACCAAATCTCCTCGTTCTCAAACGCGGTGACGTACAACACATTCGACGGCAGGGGAAGTTTGATTCCACTGGCACAACCCTTTGGGCTGCTTTTTCTAATCTCATGTTACTGCGTGTTAAGTAAAAGTTTGGTAGGAGACGATTTGCACTTTTCAGCGTGACAAATGTGCTATCTCCATTACAAACGCTACTTTTACCGAAGGTGCGCTCCCGTCTCATACTTTATTCTGAGCATGCGCAGGTTTCGAAGCATACACATGAATGTGTTTCTCGTCGAAAACCAGCCCGACGAGGAACTCGACGAGGAAATTGAGACTTCCGTCGAGGAAAAAGAGAACTTGTTCTCTTTTTTCCTCGTCGAGTTCCTCGGCAGTTTTCTCAATGAAAAGCATACACACGACCGTATTCCTCGTGCAGAAAAGCTCTGCCACCATGATGGATTCTTGATGGATTCTGTCGAGGAAAGCGGTCGTGTGTACAAGGCCGTATACTTGAGCTGCAGGTTTGCATGAGTGCACGGATGGACCAATAAATGCAATCCCTTAAAGGGTAAATAAGCAAATTAAGAAACAAATAATATAGCACATATAAATGTGACACTAATTATATTGTAATTGAATGTTATTAAAAATGATCTTTCCTTTTCAATCTGCAGCCACTGTAATTTTATGAGAATGAATTGCAATATGGCTACATGGAGTTCTTCTGTACACAGAATGTGTACTGACCACTCCCCAGAAACATAATTTCCTTCTTGTGTCATTGGCTCACCAATTTTCCCAGAAGTATGCTTAAGATACAAGTCAGATTTCAGGCATCCCCTGCAACAAAAATGTCATTTTTGGAGAGATACTTTCAATTGGAGCACATCTAAAGGGATGCAGACCCAGCAGATTTTCTAATTAGTGCCCTGCAGCTGCACACCTGACAGTTCATTATGAAACCACTCCCATTAGACCCACTTTGTACAGAGGCACAGACAAACACACATGGTTTACTTCAGAATAACAAAAGGTAGGAATCTGCAACAAAGGTTGTTGTAATCCTTGCAATGTACATAGGTCACACAGAGGGGAATGTTTTTTTTCTCAACAAAAGTGAAGTTATGCTTTAACTTATCTGCTAATGGTCACTGCATATTATGGTCACTTATGGTCAATGCATATATTGCAACCCCCCCGCTTTTTCTGACCCTACCTTCAAGAAGAATGTCATTAAAATAGGCAATACTTGAGACAACAAACAACAACAAACACTGGACTATGTAGCATGCTACACAGTATACAAAGTGCAGTGGAAAAAAGTATGTAACAGTGGGGTAGATTTACTAAAAATGGTGCACAATGAATCTGGTGCATTTGTGCAAAGTAACTAATCAGCTTCTAACTATAGCTTGTTCACTTAAAGCGGCATTCCACCCAAAAATTTAACTTCCGCTTTAATTGCAAGTGACCCCCTGAGACATGCCAAATTTTTTTTTGGGGGGGGGGGCAGATACCCTCTTTTTTACAGGTATCCAGCTTCCACTTCCTCCTGGGTCACTGTTGCGCCAGAAGGAAGTCCACCTCCCCTCCCTCTCTGCAATCTTCTGGGACACGTCACTGATTGCCCGGCAGTCATGGTGCTCAGTGCGGCTCGCGCATGCGCAGTGTGTGCCCGGCTGTGAAGCCACAGCCAGGGTCCCTCAGTGACAATGAGAGAATGGGGAGATGAGCGGGTCTTCACACGCCTGCATCGCTGGAACTTTGGGACAGGTGAGTGTCTGATTAATAAAAGTCAGCAGCTACACTTTTTGTAGCTGCTGACTTTTATATGGGTGGAACTCCGCTTTAAGCTCTGACAATAAAACCTAGAAGCTGATTGGTCACTATGCAGAGCCACACCAAATTCTGTGTGCACCAGTTTTAGTAAATATCCCCCCAGTGTCTCTTATACTACTGTCAGTAAGAGCAAAAATCTTTCCTATTGTTGGTGTCAGTAGGCAATGATTCCAGCACAATTACAATGATGGAAAGCTTTTTGTTTCTGTATCTTGCACTTTATAGATACGTGAAAGATTTTCTGTTTACAAACTATGCCCAAAAAATATTGACAGTTGGCAACTAGGGATGAGCCGAACACCACCCTGTTCGGTTCGCACCAGAACCTGTGAACAGACCAAAAGTTTGTGTGAGCTTTAGAACCCCGTTAAAGTTTATGGGACTTGAACGTTTGAAATCTAAAGTGCTAAGTTTAAGGCTAATATGCAAGTTATTGTCCTAAAAAGTGTTTGGGGACCTGGGTCCTGCCCCAAGGGGCATGTATCAATGCAAAAAAGAGTTTTAAAAATGGCTGTTTTTTCGGGAGCAGTGATTTTAATAATGCTTAAAGTAAAAACAATAAAAGTGAAATATTCCTTTTACATTTCGTACCTAGGGGGGTATTGAGTATTCCTGTGAAGCAGCGAATGTTTCCCGTTCTTAGAACTGTCTCTATTTCTGAAGGAAAAAAAGTCATTTAAAATCACTCGAGGCTATAATGAATTGTCGGCTCTGGGCAATTCAGAGAAAAGTCATTCATAAAAAAAAAAATAGCATGTGGGTCCCCCAAAATTCAATTACCAGGTCCTTCAGGTCTGGTATGGATATTAAGTGAAACCCTGCCGTCAATTTAAAAAAAAAATGACGTGGGGTTCCCCCCAAATATCCATTCCAGACCCTTCAGGTCTGGTGTGGGTTTTAAGGGGAACTCCACCCCCCAAAAAAAAATGGGGTGGAGTTCCCCCAAAAATCCACACCGGACCCCTTATCCGAGCACACAACCTGGCCGGCCATGTTGATGGGGACAAGGGCCTCATCCCCACAACCCTTGCCCAGTGGTTGTGGGGGGGCTTATCGGAATCTGGAAGACCCCATTTAACAAATGGGACCCGCAGATCCCGGCCCCCCCATGTGAATTGGTAATGGGGTACATTGTATCTCTATCATTTCACTAAGAAAGTGTACAGAATTGTAAAAATAAAAAAAACACACAGTGGAAAAAGTCCTTTATTAAAAAAATAAATAATAATCCAGCGGTGGTAATCCACTCTCGGTCCCCGCTACAAAGTTGTCGGTATCCTGCGATGGGTGATCTCCTCTCCGCCAGGGTCCAGCAATGAGAAGATCTCTTCATCCAGGTCCGGGATCCAGAGCGCACGCATTTCCGGCTGCCTGTCTCCACCAGAGACAGCCCAGCAAATGACGCGGCTTGAGCCAGTGACAGTTTTTATATAGGTGAGGCGGGGCCACCCATCACGGGACCCTGCCCCCTCTGATGCAAGGAAAAGCCTGGGCTTCAGAGGGGGACGGGGTCACGTGACTGATGAAGAGATATTTTCTTTGCTGCACCCCCGGTGGAGAGGAGATCACACGTCGCAGGATACCGACAACGTTGGAGCGGAGACCGAGAGTGGATTACCACTGCTGGATTTATTTTTTTACAATGTACCCCATTACCAAGTCACATAGGGGGGGGGCGGGATCTGGGGGTCCCCTTTGTTAAAGGGGTCTTCCAGATCTCGATAATTCCCCCGCCCGCAGACCCCCACAACCACAAGGGTTGTGGGGATGAGGCCCTTGTCCCCATCAACATGGGGACATGGTACTTTGAGGGGTCACAGACCCCAAAGCATCCTCCCAATGTTGAGGGCATGTGGCCTGGTATGGTTCAGGAGGGGGGCACCCCCCTCTTTTTCGGTGGCCGGCCAGGTTACGTGCTCGGGTAAGTGGTCTGGTGTGGATTTTTGGGGGAAATCCACACCATTTTTTTTATTTGGGGTGGAGTTCCCCTTAAAATCCACAACAGACCTGAAGGGTCTGGAATGGATATTTGGGGGGAACCCCCCGTCATTTTTTTTTATTTGACGCCGGGGTTCCCCTTAATATCCATACCAGACCTGAAGGCCCTGGTAATTGAATTTGGGGGGACCCCGACGCTTTTTTTTTTATGAATGACTTTTCTCTGAATTGCCAGGACCCAACAATTCATTATAGCCACGAGTGATTTTAAATGATTTTTTTCCTTCAGAAACAACACTTTGTGCAGAGACAGTTATAAGCACAGGAAACATGTGCTGCTTCACAGGCATACTATACACCCCCCTAGGTACGAAATTTAAAGAAATATTTCACTTTTATTGTTTCACTTTAAGCATTATTAAAATCACTGCTCCCAAAAAAACTGACATTTTTAAAACTTTTTTTTGCATTGATACCTGTCCCCTGGGGCAGGACCCAGGTCCCCAAACACTTTTTAGGACAATAACTTGCATATTAGCCTTTAAAATTAGCACTTTAGGTTTCTCCCATAGACTTTAACAGGGTGTTCCGCGACTTTTCGAATTTGCCGCGAACACCCCAAATTGTTCGCTGTTCGCTGAACAGGCGAACAGGCAATGTTCGAGTCGAACATGAATTTGATTTGAACTCGAAGCTCATGCTTATTGGCATCCCTGCAAGCAGCATATGAAATATGAGTACCCGCTGTTGTCATGGCCAAAATTTATATATTATAGACATGTGAATTTGTTTTAGTCCGAATGCATTTTCGTCCGAATTTCAGGTATTTTCTTTATCGTTTTAACAAAAACGAAAACGAATTCTCAGAAAACAAAAAACTAAAGATCCGACATAAACAAATGCTTTATTTTCGTTGCAACAGCAGTTCGATATAGATAGGAGATTCTACATGACGCTGACAATAACAATCTGTGTCTATCGAACCTGTAGTCGAATGTGCCTAACCTTAACTCTATTAGTCCAATATTATTCTACATAGAGGAAAGATTCGACATAGAGAGAAAAGATTCGACATTATAGAGAGAAAAGATTCGACATTTTAGAGAGAAAAGATTCAACATTATAGAGAGAAAAGATTTGACATAGAAAGAAAAGATTCGACATAGAGAGAAAAGATCGCTGCTGGAACTGGATGGGGGAAGTAAAATAAAAATAATGATGATGATGAATGATATTGGCTGATTGTAACCAAAGAGGAGGAGCAGAAAAATAGCTAGAACTAACTTGACAATTCAACATAAACGACGAAGATTCGACAAAGCTTCGAAAAACATACAAACGTTGAATCTGTCATTGAAGGCTTATGGTGTCTGTCGAAAGTTCTAAGAAGATTCAAAGGAGCAGCTAAACTGCTGTATGACGCTGCAATCTTACATTTCCGGTCAAATGCTCGGACCATAGGCTATATAAAAATTCTAATGTTGGTTGACTAGTAATAATAACTAATAAATATAATTATTACTCTATTAGTTCTCTATTTTGTCGCCGAGATCCTCGTCGGCTTCCTCGGCAAAAAGTGTACACCCGCCCGGGTTTCTCGGCAGAATTCAGCTCCGATCGAGTTTCTGGCTGAATTCTGCCGAGAAACTTGGTCGTGTGTATGGGGCCTAAGAGCAAAATTGGTCATTTGGTCTTGCTTTTTGATGCAAAAACAAACACAGATTTTCTTTAGTAAATCAGGCACAAAGGCTTTAGTGTTTACTTTTGTTTTGTTTGGGATTGTTTCTGACCATTTATTGTATGCCAATCATTTTTTTAAATATTTTTCAACAGAACATTATCAGCTTTATGTTCCTGAATCAGCTCAAGTGGGCTCAGCAGTTGGCAAAATCAAGGCAAACGATGCAGACATTGGACTAAATGCTGACATCAGATATGCAATCGTCAATGGAGATGGTGTTTTCTCCATATCCACTGATAAAGAAACAAGGGAGGGAATCCTGTTGCTCAAAAAGGTAAACTATTTTCTTTGAATGTGACCTTATTATATGTGTGACACTATTTTCATCAAAATATTTTCACTAAATGATGTTTCTGGACTATACATGAAGACTTGAATCTAAAGTGTTGGCCATTGGTATACAAATAATATAAAAACAGCCCTTCCCTGAGTTTGTTCTGATCTGCTGTCGTAATCCAACTTCAATCAGGCTGTCAGTCATGCTCTTTGCTTGTTCACTTTCTTTTTTCCCATTTTTATTCAAAACTAACTTTTTTTTTTAAAGTAATGTTTTTTGGTCCATTTGTTGTATATATATATATATATATATATATATATATATATATATATATATATATATATATATATATATATATATATATATTATATATATATATATATATATATATATATATATATATATATATATATATATATATATATATATATATTATATATATATATATATATATATATATATATATATATATATATATATATATATATATATATATATATATATATATATATATATATATACAACAAATGGACCATTACACTGTATAAGTTTATACGTATGTGTAGAAACTGATATTTTGTAGTATTTTTATTTTATAATTTGACACACAGTCTCATTATGAATTAATTTATGGTCTTGCAACTACTAATGGTGGACACGGTCTTTGTTTATTATTATCTTTGAGCTGAAAAATGGTGTAAAGAATCTGAGATATTATATCTGAAAATGATTTTCTTCCTCAGTTCCATGGCTTTCATGAAACATTTTTGGCAGACAAACTGACAAACTTAATATTTGATCAAAAACTACTCTTTCAGCCTTTAACCTCCCTGGCGGTCTTCCCGTGTCTGACACGGGGTTAGATTTTCCTGCTACGATCGGTAACCCCGTGTCAGCCACGGGCTTGCCTCGCTAGATCCACAGGCACAAGTTACTTACCTTGTCCCTGGATCCAGCGATGCCACCGCGCTGTGTGAGCGAGCAGGACCTCGCTCGATTCACACAGTGCCTCCGTGTGACGCCGATCTCCGTTCCCTGCGACGTTACGACGCACGGGGACGGAGAACGGCGCCAAATTCAAAAAAGTAAACAAACACCTTACATACAGTATACTGTAATCTTATAGATTACAGTACTGTATGTAAAAAAAACACACCCCCCCTGTCCCTAGTGGTCTGTCCTGTGTCATGCATGTCATTTTATATAATAAAAACGTTTCTTTCTCCCTGCAAACTGTAGATTGTCCATAGCAACCAAAAGTGTCCCTTTATGTCAAAAATAGTTTTAGATCAGCTAAAAAACAGCGATAATAAATTATAATCACTTGCAGAATTGTGCGATAGCGATTTGTGGGGAAATTCGTCATAAAAAAAAAAAAATAATGACAGCAACAATTCTGCAACTGAGCAAATTTCAGTGATTTTGATTTGATTACATTATTGAATAATTTTTATTATAATTATATTATTATTTGTTATAATTATTTATAATTATTTATTATATTATAATTTATAATTTTGTTTTTAAAAAAATGTCATACCCGGGATGCCTATTAGAAGCTTGTTTGGTCAGATTTAAGTGAGTTATTTCTAAAAATTACAGACCTACAATATAAAACGCCAAATTTCCTTGCAAATAATGGTACCGCTTTTAGCATGTTTTTTCTGACAGAATCATACCGCCAGGGAGGTTAAATAAAAGAAAAATTAAGAAATAAACCAGAACTTTCATAGATTCAACCACAGATATTGATATGAATAAATCAAAGCAAAGCGTACAATGTAATTTCCACCTCTGCATATTTTGCGTTAGCACCGACGTAATTTTTTGAACGGCGACGTGCGTTACGTCCTTTCCTATTCCCGTAAGACTTATGCAAAAAAAAACTTTCAAAATTTGACGCGGGAATGACGGCCATACTTTAACATGGCTAAATATAAGCCATTGAAATAGCATCCGTAACTTTACGACGGGAAAAGCCTACGTAAGAGAATGTGACAAGTGCGCATAGCTTCGTGGATCGCCGTAAACAGCTAATTAGCATACCCGATGTGAAAAACAACGCAAACTCCACCCAGCGGGCGCCAAAGTATTGCATCCTAAGATCCGAAGGCGTACGAAGCCGTACGCCTGTCGGATCTTAGCCAAATGCCGTTGTATCTTTGTTTGAGAATTCAAAATAAAGATACGACGCAGGAAATTTGAAAGTACACCGGCGTATCAGTAGATACGCCGCATACTCTCACTGTGAATCTGGCCCAAAATGTCTAATATTTTAGAAGCTCTGAAGTCAGTCAGCACCAAATTGGGTAAAAGGAAACTATCCATTGTTTGCATATGTGTTTTGCCTCAGAAACATATATTGTCAAACCACAAACAATCTTTTGATTAATCCAAAAATTTACAGTGTTGCCTAAACAGACCTTACCATAAAAGAGAGATCTTTCTACTTAGTAGTCACCCATCCCATGTGAAAACATTTAGCACGTTCTCACAACATTTGGGATCCTCAGTTTTCCCAGGATGCCACAGGAACTTTGAGCAACATCGTCAACACCTAGGCAAGAAGGCCAGAAGCCAGGGCCTGAGATAAGTATCTTTTTTTCGTATGATTTTTTTATCGGTAATGTCTTTTTTTTTTACCTATGCATTTTTACAAGAGTAGTGGAGGGTACTTAATAGCAATACATTGTACCCATTCACCTAAAAGAAAAAGTGTCAAAAATATAAAAAACACTACAAAGGTTTTTAAAGTAATTTATTAAGGAAGGTCCGGCATCTCTTCTGACTTCTTCTCCCCTCTCTACAGCTCTTCTGCCTTCTCCGCTGATGTCTTCTGCCTCTGCCGGTTCTTCCTCCCTCTCTGGGTCTTCTCCACTCTCTGCTGATGTCTTATAGCCCTCTCTGGTTCTTATCCCCCTGTACGCTGTCTTCTGCCTCTGCAAGGTCTTCTCTGCTGTCTTCTCTTTTGCTATGTACTTCTTATGATGTTGACTCAATGCTCTCTCCCGCTCTAATGCTGGGTGCGCGGTGTGCCACTACTTATAATGGCATGGGGCGGGGGCACCGGTGTGATGTCATCCAAATGCCCGCCCCTTGTGATGTCACCTCCTGGGCATTATGCTTCTGGTGACCCCATCCCATGCCAATATAAGTAGTGAAACACCATGCACCCAGCATTAGAGCGGGAGAGAGCGTCTAGCCAACATCAGAAGAAAAACAGAGGGAGAGAAGACCCCGCAAAAGAGTGAGAAGACAGCAGAGAAGACCCAGCAGAGGCAGAAGACAGTGGACAGAGGGATAAGAACCAAAGTCGGAAGTGATGCCAGAGCTGCCTTAATAAATTACTTTAAAAATTTGTGTAGTATGTTTTATTTTGACCCTTTTTTTAGGTGAATGGGTAGGGGTAAAATGTACCCCATACTCATTCAAATAGGGTGGGGGGCTTGTTAAAGGGGGCTTCCAGATTCCGATAACCCCTCCGCCTGCATACCCTGACAACCAACGGCCAGGATTGATAGGATAACAGTGCTCCCACCCAGCTGTATTTTTATAATAGGCCATTTTTACTCAGTGGGCTTGATATACTAAAGGAATAAAGTATGTTAACAAAATGAATACCATAACGCTGTGTTTACTTCTGTTAGCTAAACAAAACAATATCTTTTTTATTTTTCAATTTCTCTGCACATAATTGACTATTTAAAGTGAGCACAGTTTCAATTTGTTTAGTGAACACTAGCACCTTGCCTAACTGTACCAACATCAGGATATTGTTTAGGAAAAAATATATTTTTCCAGAATGTTAAACTGTTACTTATCTAATCTAATCTAATGAAAACCTTGGTAAATCACAAATGTTGAAATTTATTTTACATAATTTTTTGTATACCTGCAGTAATTATTTTCCTCAGTATAAGTAAAGTATCTAAATAGTTCTTACATTTATTTTTAGCAAACCTAGTTTAGTGCTAAAGCATTTATTCTGTCATGCTGAGTCTGTGTTGCTTTGATGGTTGTTCTTTCATTGGAAAAGCTTAGTATTTAAAAAGATATTCCCAAAATACTTTTATTTATTTTAGTGTACTTTCATTACAGGGAAGGAAACGTTGTGGGGCTTTGTTTTCTTCTTCCAAAAGTTCTAGATAAAAAGCTATGGCATTTTGGGGTATACAATATCTGTTGTGTCTGCAAATTCATGAAAGCATTGTAAAGTCCTTTTTAGTAATCCATTTTTGATATATTACAGTCATTTATCATTTTATTGACATTTTTCAAGAAAATAGGCACCCATCTGTTTCTATCTGCTTCAATCCATATCTGCTAAACATCCTGTATAAATGTACATTTTCTTACAGAGACACAATTATGCTTTAATATTTCATCACATCTTTTTCGTTGTGCAGTGGTTATATACTAGGAATGTGAATTTGATTTTAATGAATTCAAATGACTCATTAGCTCAACCTTTGGCATTCTAATCATCTTCCAGCAGTATTCATGTGACTTACATCAAAATTAGCCAAATGGGCATACTGTAGCTAAGGAAATTTTTAAATTTCAGTACCTATCAGTCATTCTTGTACATATAAAAAATGTGAATACTCTTATAGATTAAACATTCAGTGAATTGACAGGCATAAAAAGGATGCTAATAATTGCTTTGTACTTCTTATTTACTATTACCAAGATCATATTTTCTTAGCAAAAGATGACTGACTAAAGCATGTGCACAGCTATATGTCTGATTTATAAATACTACACCTATAAGCATTTTCATTTGCACAGTTCAAATCACATTTCTACTGTAATATTGTCGATTATTTACAGATGAACAGGCTGCTCTCACTGTATTGTACAGAAATCAATAACTTGTCCAAATGATTTCCAATGCAGATCGAGAGAACCATTAATATCATCTCATAGCTTCCACTTTTTGGTTTCATTCATCCTCCTTTTTTTTTTATTTTAGTTCAACCTTGATTTACCATTTGGGTCACTTTTCATAGGTTGTTTAGACCTGGGGATAGCATCCTAGCTGTATTGCAGCAGTTTTACAACTCCTGAAACTTGGATAGAATTGCACCACCTGTCCAGAGATGGTTCTTTTGTTTTTATAGCTTTAATGCTAATACATGTATGAAGTTTTTTAATGTCTTTTTTTCATTTATCTTTAACACCAATAAATCATTTTTGCTAGTCATGTTTGTATAGTGGGAGAAGTACCATAGATATGTGCTACCATAGGGTTGGTTGAGCTATTACAAGTTTTTATTTCAAGTTTTTATCAATAACTGATATGATTGTGGATACAATTAATGATTATTCTACATTTGCAGACTCTTTGTTGGAAAATATTTGAATATACCTCATGGAGTGGGATTATGTAGGCAACACACAAAAAAGTTTCAAACTATATAAAAAATGATATCAATTTATTACAAAAATAGATTAAGCATATACAAAAATATCTCGAAAATTACATAAATATACAATGTACAAATCATAAATGATGCAAATACTGTCCGGCATACAGTACCATCACCAAGGTTGGGAGGTAAGTTTTAGCTGAAAGCCTCGCGTTTCGAATGCTACGCATTCTTCATCATGGCATAAACAAGTATTACATATAAAATAAATCAAGATATAATATAAATATTAAGTACATTCACAATATAACATTATACTTTCTTCATTTAAATATAGAAACAGCATATATAATAATATACCTTCTTCATCAAAACAAAGAAACATCATATATATTGATGAAAAAGAGCTCACCTATTGTTTAAAAATTCCGTGCCCAAGGGTGTAAACCAAAAGCCCCCGATATCCTGGGACATGGATGTCTCTTATTGCAGGTTGTACCATACAGAAAGTCCCTATTTGGTATCACTCATAGAGTGGATAGAACCAATTGGTTCAATTTGAGTGGCGTTGGAAATCCTATGTAGAGGAGATAGAAAATAAGAAAGAACCCCCAGGGGAAGAGAAGAGAGAAACAAAAGATTCTCATCAGTATATGTATAGAAATATACCAGTGTAAAGCATCAATTCACTGGTTGGAAATTGTATTCCAAGCAGTTCCTGAGACTTACCACCAGTGATTAGAGATTGTATGTCCAAATTCCAGGTGAATCCTAGAAAGGGTTCCTGGTTGTCCCCAGGCAGGTTCCCCTTGGGGGTAGAAAATAGCTCCTTGCTCTCCTAAATTTGGAGATGGAATACCACCACATGTCCCTCTTGACCCTCCTTAAGTACCTACCTCAGTCTGTTCAGGTGGTGTGTTCCTCCCCTCAATCGCCGAGCTAATTACGGGGATTGTTTGTATAATAATGTGTGGCTCCATTTTGCTTCAAAGCTCTGCTTCTGGGCGGCGCATTGAAGCGCCGTCATTGATTCCCCCTAGATCCGCGTCACTTCCGCAACCGTAAGTGCCGTCACGGCCATTTTACTAAAGGATTCGATTGCCCATCAGCCCGCGTCACCTCCACAACCGGAAGTGCTGCCGCGGCCATTTTACTGGAGGGTTCAGCATCAGATGTCCAAAGACATCATGACTGGAACCGGAAGTTCCCCGGTGGCCATTTTGGAAAAGGGCCCACGCTTATGCTGGAGATCTGGCATGTATCTCCCTTAGGAAGGACAGCCAGATTCATGCGGTGGAGCCTAATAGGTGGCGGGGAGGTGTGAGACTGAAGCAGTACCATTAATCACTGCTTGGGCCTCAAGGCCCAGGCTATGATTTTAAAGAAATTGCCTGGATCTATACGGTACTGTTCTCCTGCAGTTCCTTTAGGAACCACTGGGGAACAAGTGGGGAGTAAAAATCCACAGCTGCCTTAATATTTACCAAAGAAGGCATTGCTGCCACCCTATTGGTAAATTTGAGGACATTTGGGTACAAAACCCAATGTCTTCCCCGGCAGCTGATGAGTCAAAAACAAACTGCAGACTCTTTGTTTGCAAGCATAGTCACCACTAATAGAAGACACAAATATGTAAGAATTTAATCACATTATCTGTACATTCCATCATTTCACAAAAGAGAAGACACACTTGCTGTTTCACTTAAAACATTGTACCAAATGGAAACCGCAGAGTGGTATATTTACTGTAATCTCATGTGATGAGTACTTTGTATAAGTTACTTTCCCCTCTGATTACTTAACCCTAATGAGGCACTATCTGTGTATACAATTGTCATTTTCTTTATGACATCCCAGTAGATTTGAACAACTTGTTTCCCAATTACTTTTTGACATATAGGGTTGATTTACTAAAACTGGAGCTTACAGTTTTTTTTTTTTTTGTCAAAGCTTTTTCGAACAAGACAATGTTAGAAGATGATTGACTTCCATACATAGCTGCACCAGATTTTACACTCTCTGGTTTTTCATGTCTTTTAATCTTGCAGTTACTTACTGCTTTTACATGGGACAGCACAAAGGACTAAAGGAAAACTAAATGAAGAAACATCACACAATTATTTTCATGTTGGCTACAATGGCCATGGCGTTTATTAAGGGGTTACCCAAAGATGAACAATAAACATACATAACAGGAAAATATTTAATCTTAAAATTACATAACCATAAATTATTTTATTTATTAATATTATCCCGTACATGTGGTCCCCTACTTACAAACATCCAACTTACAAATGGCTCCTACTTACAAACGGAGGGAGACAACCGGAAGTTAGAGGAAAACTACCCCTGGGAAGGGAAATTCTCTCTTGTAAGTGTTAATATGGAGAACAAGGTGTCTCCACTGATGCTTTATAATCAGTCCTTGTTTCCCTAACAACCCCAAATTTTCAAAATCTAATTGTCATTGGGACAGAAAGTGAGGTGAAATCTTCTGAACAGGGGCACAGACAGCAAATCAAATGTTACAGGGGTGATGATAACCCTTCCCTATGCTATCCAAAAAGCTTAAGATTTTTTGGCTGGAGCTACACTTAAAAAATGTATCTGTTCCTACTTACAAGTGGATTCAACTTAAGAAGAAGCCTACAGTCCCTATCTTGTTTGTTACCCAGGGACCACCTGTAGTCCATCCTGAACTGAACTGGATAACAAAACCCACCAGCTGAAAGCCACTCAGAAACTGAGTGTCTGAAGCTTCCCCAACGCTGTGGCCTGCTCAATCATGTTTTGTAAGCCTAAAACAAAATGTCTAAACCAACATCTGACAGGTGTATAAAATAAATTCTGTGTAGACCAGGAAGGAAACCTTCAAGATTTATGTGGCGGTAAGAAAAACCACTATGGGAAATTACTAAATTGCGTAGTTCTATTTATGCGTTTCCTAATCCTATGTAAATAATGAAGGTTACTTGAATCTGACCAAAGGAGTCTAGGCACCATCTCTGAAGTGACTGCAAAAGGAAATAACAATTTCAAAGAAGATTAATCCCTCTAAATTTCACAAATCCAATCCCAAGTTTTATTTCTGCCCAGGTCATTAGCTCCAGCATGAATGATAAGTATATCAGGAGAAGGCCATTGTCCTAGTTAGAAAATTAACTGATCCTTTACGTTTCTCCATCTCAACCCCCTTATCCCCCCCATGATAAAACCTGAAATCATCCTTCATCCAAACCAAGATTGGTTTTGCCATTCTTGATGGAAGTTCTCTTTTTGAAGAATGTCCTACTTTCAAAATGAGACGCTTGGAAGCACCTAAGACTAAAGACTAAGCAATAACAAGGTCAGGACGAACATACAATTTAAAACCATCACTATCCCAACGCCCCAATTTTTTTAAACCATCATTAGAGAAACCAAGAAGGCTGGCTTCAGTAGCCGCACCTATCCTGAAAGAAAGTGAAGAGAAATGAAAACCAGAAAGGTTAAGTTTTTTTAAGGCAAGAAGACAGGACAGATGAAAACTGGAATCTGGTTAATTGAGACAGATTAATGTGAATAAAAAATTAACCTGAAAAGGGGGCAGACAGAAAGATATTGAGTAACTCTAAAAACTGGACAGCTGTTCTGAAAATGAGCTCTATAAAGAGTTATCCGACGACCCTTCCCTAATTCCCTTTCCTAAACAGAGCTATCTGAGAACACTAAGAAAGAGGAAGAAACCTAATAGTGCTGTGAGCTCCCCTATTCTAAAAGCACCAAAAAAGCAATGACAAAAACTGTTCTGAACAGCGAAGTTTCAAATGAGGAAAAGCAAACTGATTCCAGTGTAGACATCAGTTTTACCAATAATTCTGAAGAAATAGGGTGTCTACTGTCAACAACTGAGGAAGACCTTCTTAAACTTTCCATCACTTGTTTGACAGGAAAAAAGGAAGAAAGAGCAGGAAGTCCAGAAATTTTTAGAAAAAATAAGGCCCCTGCAAAACTCTTGTTAACTGAAGCAGGACTAAGTTTAGCTTTAATTAGAGAGGAAACTGAATTAACAGAAAGATTAGACTCTAAACAAAAATTACACCTTTAAAACTAGGCTTGAAAGTATTCTTCCCAAGTTTTAGGAGCGATGGAATTCCTTAGATTTGCCTCTATTTGTCCCAGATCAGTCCCCAGAGAAAATTTGGGCATGGGAATCCTTCTTGATCCACCTCTGGAGCGAGTTTCCGAAACTTCTGGGACTGCGAATGAGATAATGAATTAGCGATCTCATTAGTAAACCAGGGACATGCTTTGCTTTAAGCCAAATGTTAAAAGTCATACATTGCAAAACAGAGTAATTTTATTAGTAATTCAGATTTTGATGATAGACAGTTTAAAATACTCCTTTATTATCTGTATAAAGGATAACCTGTTTATTCTCATTTTTTTTTCTTTCTAAATTATTTTTATTAAAGTTTTTTTCAATGTTGTTGAAATACAAAACAGGGCCATAGGGGCATACCCCGGCCAGTCATTGCACATAACGACATGCACCGCAAAAACACCCCCAGAAAAACAGATAACATCACACCATAACATTAGATATGTCTAACTAAACGCTACCTAAACACCTCTCAGGTTACACATGTCAGGACTACAAAAGGAGCTATTGGTTCTTGTAGAACCTCATCCCATTCCTCAGTGACTGAATTGAAAGCTACAGGAGCCTTTGGTAGTAAGTATGATCATCACATTTTCTATGCTTCACCTCCGTCTACCCGTTCAGATTATGGGTCTCAACTCTAAGTGTTACAGGTGGATACCAATGGAATCTGTCTGAGCTACTCCCCAGGGGGCTGGTCGTCTGTTGTGGACTCTGAGTCTTTGGGGCATCCTCGAGACAGATACGCTTTGTAGAGGGGTATCATTGTGTTAACTATCTGCTTCCATGCGTTCAGGGTGGGAGGGATGTTTTGACTTCCACTTCAAGACTATGGCTTTTCTCACGTAAAAAAGAAGGATACCTATTAGGGTGCGTGTTGCTTTGGCAAGTGCCAGTTGCTCCACCAGGCCGAGGATGCAAACACTAATTGTCAGGGGAATAGGGATGGTAGTTACCTCCCTCCAATAGTCCTGAATCTGTGGGCAATCCTAAAACATGTGCGTGAAGTCTGCTGTACCAGAGCATCTCCAGCAGCTGGCTGACAAGGCCGGGTATATGTGATACAGGCACTGGGGCGTGTAGTAGATCCTGTGGAGGATTTTGAATTGGATCAGTTTGTCCCTAGTAGCAACCAGCTGCTGTAGTGGATAGTCCCACATATCTTCCCAATCCTCACCGTCCAGCTCCCCCACCTCCATCCACCACAAATCATACAGACCATCCAATCCCACATGGATGGACGGCAGGAGTGCACGATAAATTTGAGATAGTGGTTTGGAGAGATCAGCCTCAGCCGGGAGAATCTCCAAGCCATCAAGTTCTAGCCGAAGCTGGACTGACCTAAATTGTGAATTAAAGGTGTGGTGGAGCTGTAGGAACCTGAAGAAGAAAGAGTTTGGAAGCTGAAATTTGTCTTTAAGCCTGTCAAATGTAAATAACCCCAACTTTTACAGATATCCCTCAAATACTTGATACCCCTACTGGCCCACAAACCGGGGTCCTGCAGAGAGTGGAATTCCCACAACATGGGATTACACCAGAGAGGCGTGTTGGGGGACCATCTGGCCTTCGCCAAGTTAGGTTTGATCACTACCATGTACCATGCTTTAATTATAACTTTCATAGCCAGTGTCAAAAGCACCTGAGAACCCCCCGATCCCCTATAGAGGGTGTTGCGAAGGGCCTCAAAGGATCCCAAGTGTGCTGCCTCCAGGACGACTGATGCACTGGTATCGTCTAATACCAGCCAGTTATGTGCATGAGTGAGCATTGTCGCTAAGTAGTAGGTGTGGAAGTCTGGGCAGGCAAGTCCCTCCTGTGTCCACGGCCTACGCAGGATCTTCTTGCTGAATCTACCAGGGCATTATTGCCACAAGAAGGAAGCCACGAGGAGTCTAGCTGCTGAAAGAGAGATTTTGGAATCCAGACCGGAGAGTGCCGCAATATATACAACAAGACCGGGAGTAGCTTCATTTTAATTAAATTAATTCTTCCTATAAGAGATAATGGGAGGTTCGACCAAGCCTTCAGTTTTAATTTACACCACTGCAGCACCAGGGACAGGTTAAGTTTAAGAAAATCCAGAGTATTAGAAGAGATATTAATCCCTAGGTATCTAATAGTGTCAGCCCATTGCAGAGGTGAAGCAGGATCCCTCAGCCTCTCTGCCCCAGGGTCTATGGGCAGGACGAGAGATTTGCTCCAGTTGGTTCGGAGGCCAGAAAGGGTCGCAAAACTGTCCAGGAGCCGAGGTGCCCCGGCGAGCGAGGGACCGGGGTCCCTGAGGAAGAGGATTAAATCATCTGCGTACAATGCCAGTTTCTCGACAACCAAACCCACCTCACACCACCTCACCAGGCCAGACACCTCACTCGACCTCTGCAAGGAAAACAACGCAGGGGACAAATGACACCCCTGCCTTGTCCCCCTCCTAATCGGGATGAAGGATGAGAGCCTGTCATTTAATTTTATACGGGCCGTAGGGGCCCTGTATAGTAAGTAGATCCATTTCCGGAAAGTAGGGCCGAAGCTGAAGCCCTCCAGAACCTGCATCATATAGGACCATCTAACTGTATCGAAAGCCTTTTCGATGTCTAGGGATACCAGGACCTGGGAGGCAGTCTCCTCAGGGGGGAGTTGGAGATGGGTAAAGATTTATATCCGTGGACTTGCCGGGCATGAAGCCGGTCTGATCTATATTGACAAGTGATGGTAAAACCTTCATGATTCTGTTGGCTAGTACTTTGGTGAGTATCTTAAGATCATAGTTCAGCACCGAAATGGGTCTATAGGATGAGAAGAAATTGGGGTCCTTCCCCGGTTTGGGCAACAACACTATATGGGCCTGAAACATGCTATCCGGCAACCTACCGGATTCGAGGCAATCTGCAAATAATTGAGTCAGTTTGGCGACCAGTAAAGTAGCACGTGTTTTATACTAGTCCCCAGGTAGATCATCAGGGCCCGGAGATTTGTTGTTAGGTAAGGAGTAGATTGCATCTTCTATTTCCTGACGTGATAGGGGTTTATCTAGTGCAACCCTGTCCTCCTCAGAAAGGAGAGGCAAAGTAATTCCCCCTAGTTCCTCCAACCTGGCGTCGGCCAAGCCAGAGAAGGGGTCATCGCCCAGCGTTGCGCATACATTTCAAGAATAAGGATGAGGTACCTTCCCCCCTGGATCAAGGAAGACTTGTAGGGGAGTAGGGCAGCGACTTGTTCAGCAGAATAGTTACACCCCTTGCGTAGGAGGAATAAGTGGCATGAAACCCTGCTTAACCAATGCCCGCTTGAGTGCTAGGATCTTACTGCCCGTCAGGTGAGTTTCTTGAAGAAACAAAATGTGAGGTTTATGAGACTGCAAAAATTTAAACAATAACAATCTTTTCACCCTGTCATTCAGTCCCCTAATATTCCAAGATATCAACTTTAAATCTACTCCCATCTGTAAAAAACAAAACAAAACTACAAGGCTGGGAGACCAATGTATATTAAAATGTATATGTATATCATCATCCAGGAAGTGACCTCTGGTTGAACACACTCCCAAGGAGTGTGGGAGTGTGTTCAACCAGAGGTCACTTCCTGTATCTATATCATATATACCATTTCTCCCTTCATATATATCCTCCTCTTCCTGGTTTTGAGGATATGAGATTAGCGCACATTAAAATACATACCCCCTTTTTTTGTCTGCTTAGTTACCTATTCCTAACAGGCTTAAGTGTTCTGATTTTTCCGGGTCAATCCGTGTATATCTAATTTTATTATAATGTATTGTTCTTTTTTAACTTCCATATGTTATATGAGACTGAAGATCCTTTTTAAGATTTTTTCGTTTGTTTGTTCTTTTTTCTCTAATTTTTAGATACAGTATGACCGTCTTGCGGTCTAATGCACAGCTGGCCACATTTACCCATTGGCTTGCGTGCTTCACATCTGCAAAGTGAGTCGTACATACGCTGTTGCATTCCATTCACTGTGGAACGCAACGTGGAGTGCAGCATGTCACGTTACACAAAGTGTCATTCCAACGTCCCGCTCCGCCCACTGTCAGTGCTAGGATACGGCGTAACGTCGGAACGCAACGTGGAGCGCAGCGCGGGATGACACGTGACATGTATCGTCACATTCGATGTCCCGCCCCGCTCACTGTCACTGGTGGATACGGCGCACACACGTCGCCATGCGACGATGGTGGTGTCTTGTCCGGTGGAACACATGGTGGAGCGCAGCGTGGGAGGTCGGGTGACGTCAGCCGCGGCTCTGACGCCCCGCTCCACCCATGGCCTCCACATATGGTGTATACATGTCCTTTGGTGGAGACAGTTTATACCTGCGATCCTGGCGTTGTGGCGGACAGCCCAGCCCCCCCCCCATATGACTGTCATAGTCATGTTAGGCTTATTTTAACCCTGTTTCTCAGCGTTTTTTAAGCTTTTTAAAACATTTTGAGTCAATCTTATTGATGCCTATGTGGGGTCACTATACATGTGACCCACATGTTTTCTCCCTATTGGCCAGCATGAAAGGTTAAAACCTCACATGACAAGTCACATGATCGATAGGTATACATATCATTAAATATATTTGTGTCCACGATTCATGACCATAAGGGTTTTCCCCCTTTTTTAATTTTTATACAGCAACATTTTAATATACATTGGTCTCCCAGCCTTGTAGTTTTGTTTTGTTTTTTTCAAACAGTCCTCATATACATGTTATATCACATGACAAATCTACCCGGAAGTGATCTCGGATTGGGTGCACGCCCAGGAAATGGTTTGATGGGGTCACATTTTATATTTAAGCATGGTAGCAACAGCAGAGTTTACCCCAGATGATGCAAACTATTGCAAAACGCGTCGGGACTCTGCTGCTGCCATGCGCAACCTTTTATTGATGCCCTTTGCTTTCATCAGAACTGTAAGTGTTTTTAACCGTTAATAAATTTCATTCATATTACGGTATTACACTATGCGACCTCGTTTTCTTTTATGTGCCTTGGATACGGTCTGATTTCTTGGGAGTTACCATCAAGACGTTGTCACTCCCCCTGCTCTGGTTTAAAGTGATGCTTTCAAGTCATCGTTTCCTCTGTGTATCCAGATCCGATTGATGTGGTTCCACCAACTCACATACAGTCTATATTGACCCTCTAGGCGTACGCTTATTAGGGTTCAATATTTCCGGTAAGCCTCCCCTCCCGGTGGTGGTTATTTCCTCACATATTTATCCATTTATTTTCACTGTGGTGTTCCTAATCGTCCATCATAGGAGATCATTCACTGGCGGTGTATCTTTTCAGCGATTCACTGCTTTTTTTGAGAAATTACACATGGACTTTTTATTTTGTTTACATTGGTATACGATTCACTTTGTTATAACATTTCTAACATCATTATTTTCTAGCGCCACTTAATTGTTTTTGGGTGAAGCAGTCCAGGGAATCCGAAAAGAAAAGATGTGATCTGTAGGGATAAACAAGATGAAGACCACATAGTTCAACAAGGAAAATGGTGTGAAACCTGAGCAGGTGTGATAACTAACCAAAAGTACATGTAACACCCTACCGCCTGGCATAACCCCAACTATCGCCAAGGCAGTTTCTTACCCTAAACTTAATAACAAAATTTGCCTACTGGAGTCTCAGAGTTCCTGGAGTAACCCCAGCGTGAGTTCAACCTGTAGCAGTAGGCAAGGGCGATGGAGATTGCATCCCCTCACAGCATGGGGGACCGGGCAACCCGGAGCAGTTATTTGTTCCATCCCGCATGTGAGAGCACTCCAGATAGAGTTAGGGAACGAACACCAGGTCCTCCACTCCTAGAGAACAACAAAATAACTTGGGGGGGGGTCAATTGCGGGTCATGTGTAGAGGTACGTCTGGGGTAACTCCGGTGTCATATAAGGATCAAAGTAGAATATAGCAAACCAGGGTGTGAAAAAACAGTGGCTCTAGCGGAGTAGTGAAAAGAGTCCTTCATTGCAAGGTGGTCAGCCAGACATCAGCATCTGCTGGGTTATCAAAGAAGCGGACCGCTCGGCCATGCTGGACTCGCAGGCGGCTGGGTAAAGCATGCTATATTTAATGTCCTTTTGCCTGTGTCGTCTGTGGACATCTGTGAAGGTCTTTCTCTTTCTTTGCAGCTCGGCTGAGAAGTCCGGGAAAAGAAAAACTGAGGTGTTGCCATATTTGAGTGTGGGATGTTTGCGGGCTTCAGAGAGGATCTTATCCCTGTCCTGGAAGTTGAGGAAGTGGACCAAGAAAGGCCTGGGGACATTTCCCGGGAGTAAAGTCCAGAAGATTCTTAAAAAAACTCCTCTGCGAATACCGCCGGGTGATCCCCTTCCTCTCCTTCAGGCAGACCGAGGACTCCCACATTATTGCGCCGCAGCCTGTTTTCTGCGTCATCCGACTTTGCGACAAGAGACTAAACCGTGCATTGGAGCTCAGCAATGGAAGTGGCATGAGTAGCTGTAAGGTCCTCAGTGGCCGATACTCTCGATACAGTCTCGGACATCCTCCCTCTTATCTTGTCCAGGTCATTCCATCTGAAATTACACTCCTCAGCGAGGTGGTCAATGCGCACCAACAGCAAAGTCTTGCTCTGCTCGATTGCAGCCAGGATCGTGGCAGTGCTGTCATGAAGTGGTGGGGCCCGAATCCCCCCGACCAGTATGGGATTTGTTTGCAAGGAAGAGGGCGGTGGCACCTGTAGCTGTTCTTGGCGGCTTTGGAGTTCGACTTCCCCTTTTTGGAGGAGGACATTTGGGAAAACACCAGGAGGGACACTTATGGAGGATGGATGACTATGCCCAGAGAAACGTCCAGGTGAAGGCCAGAGACCACCCAAGCTGGCCGCAGCAATTAGACCACAGGGAATCGCCAGTGACCGGTCGCTGTGCAGAAGGCACACAGCAGTCAAAATCCCGGAGCTCCCCACAGACACAACTGCCACCATTCACATCAGGACATGCCCCCCTCAATTTATTTTGTTTGCCAAATAGTAATAGTAATAGCCACCACCACAGGGAATAATTCTAATAAAACCAGGTTACGGCTAATATCTGGTGACCTCCAAGACTCAGGCAATTTATCAGAACACCAATGACCATCTAGGAAGGCACCAAACCAACTGAACCTGATGCATCAGTAAATAAGCAAATATCTAAATCTTTAATGAAATCGCTCTGTCATACCACATGACCATTAAAGTATATCAAGAATTGGTCCCAGACCTTCAAATCCTCTTCAATGGGACGGTTAATGGAAACATGGAAAAGAGGATTTGTAAGCCCCCTGGCTAGAGAAAATCCCAAAGAAAAGATTCTGGCTACTGTGATTACTCTAGACGCAAATGCAAAGAGTACCAACAAGGACTCAACATCGCGCAAAATAATCTTTCTTCATGACAAAAAGTTAGAAATAAGTAACCTCATTTTTATAATTTTAGACATTGGCAAATGGAATTCCATGGCAACCAAATCTATTTTGATGCCCAGGAATTTGATCACTGTCACTAGGCCCACCATTTTCTCGTGATCTATGGGAATACCAAATTATTATTATTTATTATTATTATATAGGATTTATATAGCGCCAACAGTTTGCGCAGCGCTTTACATCAAGGAAGACAGTACAGTCACAATACAAATCAATGCAGGAGGGATCAGAGGGCCCTGCTCGTTAGAGCTTACAATCTAGAAGGGAGGGTCAAGTGGAACAGAGTAGTTAGCTGTGGGGGATGATCATATGGACTCAAATGAAAATACAGTTGTTAGGTGTGGGTAGGATAGGCTTCTCTGAAGAGGAGGGTTTTCAGGGATCCTCTAAAAGCTAATAGAGAAGGAGATAGATGGAGAGGTTGGGGTAAGGAATTCCATAGGCTTGGAGAGGCTCTGGAAAAGTCCTGGAGACGAGCATGGGAGCAGGTGTTGAGAGAGCTAGAGAGTAGGAGGTCTTGAGATGAACAAAGAGAACAATTAGGTTGGTATTTAGAAACTAGGTCATTGATGTAGCTAGGGGCAGAGTTGTGGATGGCTTTGTAGGTAAATGTTAGTAGTTTGAATTTAATTTGTTGGGTGGAGGGATTGACAGAGGGGAGTAGCAGAGACAGAATGGTTGGTAAGGTGGATGAGTCTGGCAGCAGCAGAGGGGTGGGGTTAGAGTGTGCAGAGGTAAGCCAATGAGGAGGGAGTTGCAGTAATCGAGGCGAGAGATGACCAGGGAGTGGTCTTACAGATGCTGAAAATACAATCCAACATATCAGAACAAACTTGAACTTTAGCTGGACCTATAAATAAAAAAAGCATATAAATAATGGATAACGCCACCCTGTGGGGAATTCTATAGCAAAACCCACTGTACAAATGTTAAAAAGGCCTCAAAATAACTACATGACTTGGAAAAACCCATGGGCATGCCCTTATCAAAATAGAAATGATCCTCAAAATAAAAATCAAGGGAATTAAAACCTATGGCAGGGGTAGTGAATTAAAATTCACGGGGGTGCGGTCAGAAATGTTTTCTTCTAGCGGAGGTCCGAGTGTCACAGACTGGTCCCCCATCAGATTGGTCCCCCCTCATCACAAATTTGTCCCCCTCCTCACAGACTGGTACTCCCCCCATTACAGACTGGTCCCCTCCCATCACAGACTGGTCCTCCCCCAGTCCTCCCCCATCACAGACTGGTCCTCCCCCATCACAGACTGGTCCTCCCCCATCACAGACTGGTCCTCCCCATCACAGACTGGTCCTCCCCATCACAGACTGGTCCCCCCATGACAGACTGGTACCCCCATCACAGACTGGCCCCCCGCCCATCACAGACTGGCCCCCCATCACAGACTGGTCCTCCCCCCAACACAGACTGGTCCTCCCCCATCACAGACTGGTCCTCCTGCCATCACAGACTGGTCCCCTCCCATCACAGACTGGTCCCCCCCTATCACGGACTACCCCCCCAATCACAGACTGGTCCCCCCCAATCACAGACTGGTCCCCCCCATCACAGACTGGTGCTCCCCCATCATGGACTGGTCCTCCCGCCATCACAGTCTGGTCCCCTGCCATCACAGACTGGTCCCCTCCTATCACAGACTGGTCCCCCTCCATCACAGATTGGTCCCCTCCCATCACAAGCTGGTCCCATCCCATCACAGACTGGTCCCCTCCCATCACAGACTGGTCCCCTCCCATCACAGACTGGTCCCCTCCCATCACAAGCTGGTCCCCTCCCATCACAGACTGGTCCCCTCCCATTACAAACTGGTCCTCTCTCATCACAGCCTGGTCCTCCCCACATCACAGACTAGTCCTCCCCCGTCACAGACTGGTCCTCCCC
Source organism: Rana temporaria (assembly GCF_905171775.1). Lineage (NCBI taxonomy): Eukaryota > Metazoa > Chordata > Amphibia > Anura > Ranidae > Rana > Rana temporaria. The sequence continues at coordinate 217,544,466 of NC_053493.1, read as the reverse complement.
ATCACAGACTGGTCCTCCCCCCATCACAGACTGGCCCCCCTCCTTACAGACTGGGTTCTCCCCTTACAGACTGGGTCCCCCTCCATCAGACTGCCCCCCCTTACAGACTGGTCCCCCCTTACAGACTGGGTCCCCCTCCATCAGACTGGTCCCTCCTTACAGACTAGGTTCTCCCCTTACAGACTGGTCCCCCCTTACAGACTGGTCCCCCCTTACAAACTGGTCCCCCCTTACAGACTGGGTCCTCCCCTTACAGACTGGGTCCCCCCTTACAGACTGGGTCCCCCCTTACAGATGGGTCCCCCCATACAGACTGGTCCCCCTTACAGACTGGGTCCCCCTCCATCAGACTGGTCCCCCCTCCCCTTACAGACTGGTCCCCCCCTTATAGACTGGGTCCCCCTCACAGACTGGTACCCCCCTTAGAGACCCCCCTAGATAGCAGACTCCTGTCCTCATAGCAGCACAGCACAGCATTTCCTCCTCCCCACAGAACCCTACCTTATTTACACAAGATGTGCAGCGCGGCCGCTCTGGACAATGGGTGGGACAAGTTCAAGGTGAGTGATTGATTAATTGCTAGGACCGCCCCGCTGCATAGCAACCAATCATGTGCGTCCTGCCCTTTGTTCAGAGTGCCCGCGCTTCTCATCTTGTGTAAATAAGACAGGTGGAGGGCGGGTGCAGCGTTCCGAGGGACAGACAATACCATGCGCGGCACGCCTGCCATGCTGTAAACATAGCAGCAGGCGGGCGAGCCAGCGGCGGGGTGAGGAGTGGAACATGCAGGCAAACTATTTGGTGATGCCTGACCTATGGGAATGACAGGTAAAAGGCGAAATGCGGATTTTATGTCCGCTTTCACCATTAAAGATTCTCTGCCAATTCGTTTTAACAAACACAAAACTTCATCAAAGGAAGCATTCGACACAAATGACTCAAATTTTGATGTTTCATCATTCAAGGAATGGCCATGAATAAAGGATAAATGATGAATCAAATGAAAGGAGCCTGGCTTTTTTTGGAACCAGGCCTAAAGGGGAGAAACTAAAATTTAAAAAGGGGGAGAGGAAAAACGTCTGACTATTCTGCTCTCGTGCAATTCTTTTAAAATCTTCTCTCTAACTATATCAGTGAAAAATGGAATTCAGCGCCAAACAAATAATAAATAAATTAAATATAAATGTAGCAGCTGCACCTCGAAAACAATACTGATTGTGATGAATGGAAATATAAATAGAGGGCGCTAGACCACTCGGTGATACTAATTCCTAATTAATATTAAACAAAAGTGATCCTGTGAGGAAAATATAAAAATCTATATATATATGTCACTACATACAATTGCAAATAAATAATACAAAATAAATAAAACAATTTATGGACAAAAACATCCAAAAGTGTCTCTGTGTCAAACCATGACATAAAGTCCCAATATTGTGTTAATCAGTGTATCACACATATATAAACAAATCTTCTTGGTTGGTTTCAATCTTGCTTTATGTGAAAAAGAAGAAAAAAGCCACCACCATAAATCCGATCTTCTTTAACACCCTCTAATTGTGCTGAAGCAAAAGGATGCGCTTACCGGAAACACTGCACTATTTTAATTAAAGAATAGTCAGTTACGCCTATGCAGGATTGTGCCTGCATGCACATTGGACAGGAGAAACAGATTTGAGCCTCGATACCAGGGATTCCAGATTAGGATATGCAACAAAAAATAGCAATGGAGATGCCAATAGTGTGATATTGCTAAATAAAATTTATTCATAAAAGTAGAAAAAAAAAAAACACAACGGCCACAATGGCCTCTTACTTTAAAAGTGCCTACCCGGCACTGGGGCTGCAGGCGTATCACCGCTGCCTTGCGGTGCGGTACATGTATGGGTCGTCTGATGCGGTGCCAACTACGTAGCACAGCCCAGCGTCCCAGCTGACAGCTTCCACGAGCAGGGGGGCACGTCACGTGATCGGGTCCGCCTCCGACATACGTTTCGTTAGATTCAACGTCTTCAGGGGGGCGTTCCACGCCCCCCTGAAGAGGCCATAGTAAGAGGCCATTGTGGCCGTTGTGTTTTTGTTTTTTTCTACTTTTATGAATAAATTGTATTTAGCAATATCACACTATTGGCATCTCCATTGCCTTTTTTTGTTGCATATCCTAATCTGGAATCCCTGGTATCGAGGCTCAAATCTGTTTCTCCTGTCTGATGTGCATGCAGGCACAATCCTGCATAGGCGTAACTGACTATTCTTTAATTAAAATAGTGCAGTGTTTCCGGTAAGCGCATCCTTTTGCTTCAGCACAATTAGAGGGTGTTAAAGAAGATCGGATTTATGGTGGTGGCTTTTTTCTTCTTTTTCACATAAAGCAAGATTGAAACCAACCAAGAAGATGTGTTTATATATGTGTGATACACTGATTAACACAATATTGGGACTTTATGTCATGGTTTGACACAGAGACACTTTTGGATGTTTTTGCCCATAAATAGTTTTATTTAATTTGTATTATTTATTTGCAATTGTATGTAGTGACATATATATATATATATATATATATATATATATATATATATATATATATATATATATATATATATATATATATATATATATATATATATTTTTATATTTTCCTCACAGGATCACTTTTGTTTAATATTAATTAGGAATTAGTATCACCGAGTGGTCTAGCGCCCTCTATTTATATTTCCATCTAACTATATCAGGGTGCGCAAGAACAGAACATACATTTTTTTTACCGGAAGACAGCCTTGACCTACAAAGGAAGGGACTAAAAAAACAAACTTGAAACCTTCATAGAGTAGATCTGCCATCTTGCTGTCTGAGTATTGATCTAGCCAGAACTGCATTTCTGACAGCTTTACTGGCGTCCATGCCTTTTGCATTAATGTCTCTTGACTGAGATGTAGTGGTGTATTTTTTAAAACAGTGGTAAGCTGCATGTGTACCCGCGCAGAGTAAGCATTCAATCCTTATACCTGCAATTAGATAAGAATCTGCATTGGGAATCATTATATGAGAAACTCCCTTACGAAAAGTAGACTGGGTACTATTTGTTGTTTGGGATCTCTAAGTATATTGAGGTCTTTGTGGCAGCATCAGATTCAGCCACAGACCTATATCTTTAACCCCCCCAGCGGAGGGATGGGTGAACTGAGAGCTTTTGTCTGAAACTCTAATACCGCGTACACATGATCGGTTAAACCAATGAGAATGGTCTGATGGACCGTTTTCATCGGTCCAAAACGATTGTGTGTGGGCGCCATCGGTTATTTAACCATCGGTTAAAAAGAGCCAACTTGTTTTAAATGTAATCGATGGATTCCTAACCGATAGTTAAAAACCGATCGTTAGTAGGCACAACCATCGGTTAAAAATCCACGCATGCTCAGAATCAAGTCGATGCATGCTTGGAAGTTTTTTTCAGCACATCGTTGTGTTTTACGTCACCGCGTTCTGACACAATCGGTCCGTTCTCATTGGATGGACCGATCGTGTGTATACGGCATCATCGTAACTAAACCAAGAAATGCTTTCAAAGTAGCAGTATGCCTCTGCCACTATATCTAGGTGTTGAAACAATCCTGAGCATTTGTTAGGAAAATGTTCACCCATCACAGAAGAAAAAATACAGAAAGCCTGAAGCCAGTTCTGAAAAGTCTGTGGAATTGTCATCCTCCTATCCTCCTCAGACCCATCATCAATTCTTTTATCAGATTTCAACAAAAATTCCTTAGATGATGGGAGCAAGGATAAAATATCTATGAATTCTCCCCACCATATTTTTTCTTTAATGGTGGTGGAAAAATGATAACCCGGAGGGGACAACTCACAGGAGAGAGCCTCCTTAAGACATGATTCAGAAACCAGAGTTTTAACAGGTAAAAAAAGTGCATAATTTGATATAGAGGCAGGCATAGTATAAACAACATTGGTATTATTTACAGGTAATTTATCAATAATAGAAACAATTGTATTCAAAGGGTTAACACTTACTGGAGTAGCGGGGTTACCCTATAAAAAAACAGCATTATCTGACATACTTATACCACCTGAGCCACCGCCATTCCTAACAGTACCAAGATTATGAGATTCACTCAGTTTAGAAAGTACATTGGCTAAAGAACTAACTACTTTACCTAATTCAACTAAATTAAAATCATTTCTCTCTCCAGAACTGTGGTCCATACTAACAGGTTTCCCAGAAGCTGCCACCTCACTGGATATGCCCACAGAAGCTAGCTGAGGTGATTCACTTCTGGCTCTGTTTAAGGAGCGTGACCTTGCCTGAAGAAGCGAGACAATCTTCCCTTCTCAACCTCTTTCCCTTGTTACCTCTGCGACCTCTCTTTTGAGCAGTAGGGGGAGCAGGGTGACTGCCATTCTCCTTATCTTGCATGGGCACAGACTGGGCATGCTCCATTTAAGCTGAAGCTGATACCGACGGGACTACCTCTTCCTCCAGACACTTTCTTAGCCACTCCCACCCTCCGCAGCTCTCGGCTTTGATAATAAGGTGGCACAGCAGTTCTTCCATGCCACAAGGTACACTGACTGCAGCAGCACAGGCTCCATCTTCAGCGGGGTCTCCTTCAGGTGGTGAATGAAGCGGGAAAGATGCTGGCTTTTTTAACCACTGCTTGGCTCAATCCTGCACGTTTCAACCAATTGGGACCGATTTCTATGACGCTCCCCAATCTGCCATCACCTGGAGCAACCTAAAAGCGGGGGCCAAGAAAAGGAAGGCAGCCCTTTATACTGTCCCATGGAGCCCAGCATAAACACTAGGGGCTCATTCATTATCATCCTGCAGGTTTAAGTCTCCGACAGCAAAGCTCAACTCCTCATAGCAAAGTACTCCACAGTAGTCACTCATTGGGGAGTCTTGGTACTTAAGTACAATCATAAAACATTGAACAGTACAGTAATGTTGGAGTTTCTTTTCTATTTCCTTTAAATTAGTGCATGGCTGTTCATCATCCCGTTATTAAGAATATCACAAGGATTATCTTTAATGAAATGCACACCTATTACTTAAGGACAATGTTTATGGATATTAGTTGAAAGTTGGTGTATATTATATTAAAGAAAGCATTGCACTAAAGTATAGACCTAATAACATCAAGCAAAGGTTAGTGTGTGAATAATGTGGCCAACCCTAAAAGGTTGCACCCTTTGTATTATATTTTCATAGTTCTAGATTACTATACATTTTCCATAATCTCAGACAAGCTTTTCTATTTTATTGAGAAGATATTTATAAATGTACATACTTACTTTGGGCTAAAATTCATTTATAGACCTGCTAGTCAGCTTAAATTAACTAATTCCTGAATGAGTACACATTTTCTAGTTGTGAAAACTGTTTCATTATAACGATTATTAACAAAAGAATATAATTTCTTATGCCTGACTTCATACTTTCAGCATACAGTCACCTAGAACCCAGCTTTACTGTTTCTTTGTTTCTTTTTAGACAGTATTTTATATAATCACCTATGCCTGTGAAAGCTAACCCATGCAAATGTATTTCACTGCCTAATTGCCTGTTTTGAAAATAAAAAGAGAAGACTCCATAATTAGCTCTACTTTGACTGCTTATTATTTGTTCTGACTCAACATTACAATAGTAGAATAAATGATGGTGTCCTACTTATGTCTTCAACTTTATAAATATGTAGTTAGTGTCACTGAAAAGGAAATGTATAGGTTGCAGACTTGATTAGAAACAGCAAAACTTACCGCTCTAATCACAGTGATTAAGAAAAGTAAGTCAAGGGGCTTGAAAACACATATAACAAACATTTCCACAGTCATTCACACTTCTATTTCCCTTTAATCAAAAGAAAGCCAAGACTATTTTTTCTCAATCCCAGAGACAATGAGATATGCTTTGTTTTGGGAAATGATCATCAGTCCCTTGTTCTGATTCTCTTTTGTCTTGATTTGTTTCCAGTGGTATGTCCCTAAATGTCTTTGACATTATTGCTTATCATTGGCTACTGGTTGGTTACACTTAAGCCCTGTACACAAGATCGGATATCTGATGGAATCTAATCCGATAGATTTTTTCGTCGGATATCTGATTAAGCTGACTTTCATCAGTCTTGCCTACACACCATCAGTCAAAAATCTGACCGTGTCCAACGCAGTGATGTACAACACTACGACGTGCTAAGAAAAATGAAGTTCAATGCTTCCGAGCATGCGTCGACTTGATTCTGAACATGCATGGATTTTTGACTGATGGACTTCCACACAGACGATCGTTTTTTTCTATCGTTTTTTATCCATAGAAATTTTTTTAAAACATGTTCTATTTGTTTTCACCTATGGAAAACAAACCGATGGGGCCCACACACGATCGGTTTGTCCGAGAAAAACGGTCCCATCGGATGAATCCTGTTTTTCACTGTACAGGGAAAATGTAAGGTGTTGTGTGGGTGAGCGGTTTGCTGATGTCAAGGTTGTTGATCGAGTAGCCTATGGTGGCGGTGGGGTTATAGTGGGGGCAGGCTTATGCTATGGACAATAAATACAGGTGCATTTTATTGATGATATTTTGAATGCACAGAGATACCATGACGAGATTCTGAGGACCATTGTTGTGCCATTCATCCACAACCATCATCTCATGTTGCAGCAAGGCAATGCACGGCCCCATGTTGCAAGGATCTGTACACAATTCCTGGAAACTGAAATCATCCCAGTTCTTGCATGGCCAGCATACTTACTGGACATGTCACCCATTGAGCATGTTTAGGGGGCTCTGAATCGGTGTATACTACAGCATGTTCCAGTTCCTGCCAATATCCAGAAACTTTGCACAGCCATTGAAGAGGAAATGACCAACATTCCACAGGCCACAATCAACAACCTGATTAACTCAATGCAAAGGAGATGTGCTGCACTGCGTGAGGCAAATAGTAGTCACTGACTGTTTTTTGGACCTCCCCAATACAGCAAAACTACACATTTTAGAGTAGCCTTTTATTGCGGCCAGCCTTAGGCACACCTGTGCAATAATCATGTTGTCTAATCAGCATTTTTTTTTAAGCAATAGATTTGTATTGAATTTTTTTTCATTACAACAAATGACAGAAGACAAGTTGAAATACATACATACAAACATATTAACAACAGTATTTGTTGTGTAATACTGAGTAGGTTTGTTTAACCATTATAGATACAATTATATGTGAAGTCATACAACAGTATCATTGTGGAAGGTATTATATTTATTACGTTCATCCAGTTCCTCTGGGAATGGCAGAGTGGGAGAGTTGACTGCCCTCCCGGGAGAGGCAACTCTCCCTCTCTCGTAGAGTATACCATAATATTGGAAGCCTATAATGTCAAAGCAATTTAAACTGTAAAAGTAACTCATTAAAGCAGAACCATACAATTCTCAACTATCAAAGTTAGGAGCAAAGAGCCTTAACTATTACTGGGGATCTAGTCCAGATTACCCATGGTTGCCACAGTTTATTGTTGTGGTCTTTGTTTTTTTGGCACAATGCTAGTATTTTTTTTATGGATGAAGTGTACTTGCGTTGTGTCCACCACGTCTCTCAGTGTGGGCGGATCAGGTTTCCTCCAATTTCTGGTAATGTTATGTCTCGCCGACAGCAACACATGTGTTATGATGTTTCGAATCGAATTAGGGTAGCGTTCTATTCCTAGAGAAAGTAGTGCCATTGAAGGGCTCATAGGGATTGTGGTTCGGGTAATTGCAGAGAGTAATTGGAAGGTAGATGTCCAATATTGTGTTAGCTTGGGGCATTTCCAGAATATATGTATCCTATCTCCTCTTTGCCCACACGATCTCCAACATTTATCATTTAGTTTGGAATCAAATTTAGATAGTCTTTCAGGGGTGAGGTACCAATGTTGTGTTATTTTGATGGACATTTTTTTTTATAGGGTGGAACAACAGGTGGCTTTATATGTGGAGTTACAGGCTTTCTCCCATTGATCCACAGTATAGGCATATCCTAGATCTGATTCCCATCTAATTAATGGGGACAATTTGGTAAAGATATTTTTTTTGTTGGAGGATATTGTAGAAGAGTGAAATCCCCTTTTGGCATGGATCGAATCAGCATCTTGATATGCCACACCTGTGAGGTGGATGGGTTATCTCAGCAAAGGAGAAATGCTCACTAACACAGATTAAGACACATTCATGAACATTATTTGAGAGAAATGGGCCTTTTGTGTACATATAAAGCTCATAATAAATAGGGGCAAACACAAAAGTGATGTGTTTATAATTTTGATCAGTTTATTTCACTGTAATTTGTTCCAGCACCCTTTTCCCTTGTGTTCTTCTATATGGCTTTGTGTGTAAAATGTCATTGTACTTTTCACCTATAAAATCAATACAAATTATAAAAAAAATGGTGGGTTACAATTTCATTTTTCAACTCTCATTTTGCTCTGCAGTATAGCTGGTATCCTCATGAAGATCTCTCCTTCCACTGTGCTGCTTCAAAACTTTAAATCCACAATGACTACCGGTAAGTTCAGTAACACATGAAAAAATTAGAGAAAGTGCCTCCTATAGTGCAGTATACGAGGGGTTAAAAATGAAACCACTCCAACCCAGCTAGCATTGAACTCACTTAAAATGACTTATGGGTGACTATAAAGTCAAAATAAAGTGCAATGTGCAAGGTGCCTAAATGTCAAAAAAACACACAATGACCAATAAACAATATTCTGGATCCTTAGTGTACTAGCAGTACTAAAAGGTTGTTGCACAGAAGAATGCAGATGTGCAAAATTATTAATTGGTATAAGGCAAATCTTAATATACTGGCTGTATGAGTAAGATAACTTGCCCTATCAGCAAGTACTATGGCAATGATAAAGTGCAGAATGTGCAAATGAAAACAAATCCTTAATGTACATATGCTGCAGCAATGGTATGGTGCAAAATAAACTGCAAAATGAACATGCAAATCATAAGTGACAGTCAAAGTGATTAACCATACTAAAAACTTAGGGGGTTATCCACAAAAGGGATACGCCGGCGTATCTACTGATACGCCGTCGTATCTACTGATACGCCGTCGTATCCCTGTTTCTATCTATGGAACTGATCCACAGAATCAGTTTACCATAGATAGGCAGAAGATCCGACATGTGTAATTGAATTACACTGTCGGATCTTAAGGATGCAATTCTAGGCCGGCGCTAGGTGGCGAGGCCATTGCGGCCGGCCTAGAATATGCAAATGAACACTTACGGCGATCCATGGACATTCCGATGGGCCCGTCGCGCTAAATCTACGTCGTTTACGTCGAGTTACGCCGTTTAAAAATAGGGCTAAGTCCTATTTGACTAAGCCCTATTAAGTATGGCCGTCGTTCCCGCGTCGAAATTTAAAACTCTACGTCGTTTGCGTAAGACGTCCGTGAATGGCGCTGGACGCCATTTACGTTAACGTCTAAGAAAATGACATCGGAGCGACCTCTGTTAGCGCAATGCACATCGGGTAAGTTACCCGACGGAGTATGCGCAGTACGTTCGGCGCGGGAGCGCGCCTATTTTAAATGGGACTCGCCCCATTAGATTCGGCACGCCTTGCGCCGGACACATTTAAGTTACACCGCCGCAAATTTCAAGGTAAGTGCTTTGTGGATCGGGCACTTAGGTAGAAATTTTGCAGCGGTGTAACTTAAATCGGAAGATTTAAGTTACGCAGGATATTTGTGGATCTGGCCCTTAATGTATTCTGAAAATTATGGGCCAGATCCACAAATATCCTGCGTAACTTAAATCTTCCGATTTAAGTTACACCGCCGCAAAATTTCTACCTAAGTGCCCGATCCACAAAGCACTTACCTTGAAATTTGCGGCGGTGTAACTTAAATGTGTCCGGCGCAAGGCGTGCCGAATCTAATGGGGCGAGTCCCATTTAAATTGTGCATGCTCCGTCGGGTAACTTACCCGACGTGCATTGCGCTAACAGACGTCGCTCCGACGTCATTTGCTTAGACTTTAACGTAAATGGCGTCCAGCGCCATTCACGGACGTCTTACGCAAACGACGTAGAGTTTAAAATTTCGACGCGGGAACGACGCCCATACTTAATAGGGCTTAGTCAAATAGGACTTAGCCCTATTTTTACATGGCGTAACTCGACGTAAACGACGTAGATTTAGCGCGACGGGCCCGTCGGGAAGTTTGTGGATCGCCGTAAGTGTTCATTTGCATATTCTAGGCCGGCTGCAATGGCCTCGCCACCTAGCGGCCGGCCTAGGATTGCATCCTTAAGATCCGACAGTGTAATTCAATTACACATGTCGGATCTTCTGCCTATCTATGGTAAACTGATTCTGTGGATCAGTTCCATAGATAGAAACAGGGATACGACGGCGTATCAGTAGATACGCCCGGCGTATCCTTTTTGTGGATAACCCCCTATATTTCTAAAGGTGAACGTGCAGATTAGAGTTCAAAGTGAAAAATAAATAAATATTGGAGTGCTAGATTTCAGTGTCTTCTATTATTTCCATGCCGTGGGTGACCCTCCAGTAATAGTGAATAGGTGGCCCCTTACCTCACTGCTGGGAGTCAAGGGAGAGGGCATGTTCAACCTCAGCGGACAATTACTAACACATGAAGAAAGGGGTCCTTGATAAAGGCTTAAAATATGCACCAACTAAGAACCTTGACAAATTTCACACTAATATTGGTATACAAATGTATATCAGGAAACTGAACATTAAAAAATACATTGCACAAGTTACTGAAATGGTTTGGTATGGTTTCCTATTACAAACTTAATACGTCTAAGTTGCAAATTCTGGACCTTAATCTCGATGCCACGTCGAAAAATTTCATACAGCTCCAATATCCGTTCGCTTGGTCAGATAAGGACATTTCTTATCTCGGATCCACCTCACGAAATCGGTTAAACACCTTTTCTCGGCCAACTATAAACCACTCCTTTCTAAATTACAATCTGACATTCAATCTATCCACAAACATGAACTAGCGTGGTCAGGCAGGCTAGCAGCATTCAAAATGCTCCACTTACCACAAATTCTATATTTATTTAGGACTCTCCCGATACCCTTTCTTAAGTACTTCTTTAAATCTCTCCAAACCTTGCTTAATAAATGCATATGGAGGGGGTCTAGACCCAGATGTGCTCACTCCACCCTTATAAAACATAAATCAGCAGGGGGATCGAGCACTATTGATTTTAAGGATTATTATACAGCTTCACTGCTAGATCAACTTACAGAATGGTTTAAACCGTGTCCCACTAAATTGTGGAGCATTATTGAGGCTTCAACACTAATACGCCCGAATCTTAAGTGGTGGGTGATGAGCACTCCCTTTAAGACTAAATTACCTTTAGCAATACCTCCCACCATGTTGGCATCGGCTTCGGCATGGAAAACATTGACCCAGGAAATTATTTTACACCCAAAAGCCCCACAGATACCATTGCCTCTAGAAGTTCTTCATCATTTATCGTTTAACCTATCCATAAATCATTGGTCTGCCCGGGGTATCATATCTATTCAAGATTTATTTAAAGACTCCCGTCTGAAATCATTTTGTCTCCTTCAAACAGAATTTAACTTACCATCCTCTGAACTCTCTACTTACTTCAAGGTTAAAAGATACCTAGGCACACTTCAATCACCTATCTACACAATACACCCAAAGGCTTGGGAACGCCTAAATAGTGATTCCCACAAAATTAAGGGCATATCTTTGTTTTATAATGTACTACAACAAAAACTCCAATTTGATAAACTATCCCCCCACACACATTGGGAAAACGATTTGGGCAGAACTTACACAAACCACAAGTGGCAACAAGCATTGCAGTATATTTATAAGGCTACCAAATGCTCCGCACTATGGGAACTTACTCAAAAACTGTCCCTCAGATGGTCCTTGACTCCAGCAAAACTGGCCTCATTTGGTCTCAATGTCAATGACATGTGTTGGAGATGTAATTCAGCCAAAGGTGATTTATTTCACATAATGTGGAATTGCAGTTCTCTCACACCTTATTGGAGGACTATCTTCCAAATTCTATCAGACATCTCGAACCAACACATTGCCCCCACACCTGACCTAGCGGTCCTCAATCTTTCTATAGATTCAGTACCCCCTATTGCCAGGCATGTGACTACACACATACTGTATTATTGTAACATCTTTGATGCTACTTCTCTCATACAGACCCAGATCTGTCCTATTCAGACAGCTGCGCTTGGTTTTGCAGGTTACCCGCGTCACTTCCGGTGCGCGGACATGTGCGTTCCACGCTGGAACGCGGAAGTGCGACCAGCGTCTCTTCCAATTTTCCCCGCGAATTCGCGGCTATTTAAACCCCCAGAGATGACGGCAGGGTGTTCTGTTATTTTGTCGGATACCTGCCGTCACCTTGGAACACCCTGCCTACACGCTCCACCTCAGTCGCCTCCAGAGACCAGTCCTGATCTACAGTCAGCAGCGCTTGGACAGCAGAGACCTCAGAGGACTTCTACCTGACATCCACTGATCCTTTCATTACATCTTCACTGCTGACAATCTCTATACAGACAGGATCTTAATCCCCATGGACTACTGCTCTCAGCAGAACCGCAAGTATCTTTGATAATCAATCTGTTCAACTGTCAGTATTATCACTAGTTGCTTAACCCATGGACTACTGCTCTCAGCAGAACCTCAAGTATCTTGGTATATAATCTGATTTCCTATCAACATTGATACTAGTTACATTGGTGATTTCTGTGGTCTCACATTACATATGTCTCATGATATAAATGGACTATACCTATATCTATGATCCACTCTATTGTGAAGTAACAATATAGTTTCTATCTATTGAGGATGTATATGCACTAATATCAATATCTCAATATCCGCTTAATAGTCCACATAAAAGAGTATACTCATTATTCCTTCCTTTTCAGCTTATGAGGTAATAAGCTAGTTTGAGTTGGTATCGGTTAGAGGATATGATGATTTAACCCCAAACTTTCTAAACTAAATTGAGAGTGACCTGGTGGTTAGACCTGACAAGCCTCTGCAGCTGCGGTCCATACACAATAAATAACATTCCACGGCAGTAAATAAAAACAATCCTTACATAATAACAGAACCCCTTAATAAAGAAAATTGTTGTAATGGAACCAGCAGAGCTTGCAAACCACCTTGTTGGACTTTCACAAAGAGTTGATAACCTTACAGCCACGATGAACGAACTTCGCCTAGAAAATGATACTTTGCGCAACCAAAATTTTGTCCAAGCTAGGGACAGGCCTGAACCTAAGGTCTGCACCCCAGAACCATTTTCAGGAGACCGAAAAATTTTCCGTCAGTTTATTAGCTCCTGTCGCCTCATGTTTGATTTGCGCCCACGAACCTATTATTCAGACAGGGTTCGCATTCTCACCCTTATCTCCTATTTAAAGGGAGAACCTAGGCTCTGGGCTGACGCATATCTGCTTGAACATGGTGAATTACTTGGTGCTTTCGAGACCTTTTTGGATGAGATGTCACTTCTATATGAAGATCCTAATAGGCAGCTAACAGCGGAAAATAATATTAGGAGCCTTAAACAAGGAAAGAGACCAGTGGAGGAGTTCATATCCGAATTTAAATGTTGGTGTAGAGAAACTCAGTGGACTGATATATCTTTACGAAACCAATTCAGACTTGGTTTGTCTGAATCCATGAAGGATGAGTTAGCACGTGTGGAACTTCCTGCAACTCTAGAAGAGCTGATGCATCTTTCACTCACCATAGACCGACGCCTCAGAGAGAGGAAGACTGAAAGAGGCAACACCTACTTACCTCCCCAATTCAGAAGGTTTAAATCACCACCAAAGGAGGTTCCCATGGAACTGGGAGCTGTCAAGGGCCCTCTGTCACAAGCTGAGAAACAGCGCCGTAGAGCTAATAATCTCTGTCTATATTGCGCAGCTCCAGATCACTTAGTCTCCACCTGCCCACTCCTAAGGAGGAACATTGAAGGTAACATATCTAATATATGTAGGACCATTCCACCCAGAAGTACCACTAATCGTTTCATTTATGTCTCCCTTACCTTACAGTGGGACCAAGATAGAATCACTATCAACGCAATGATCGACACCGGTGCCTGTGGCAACTTTATTGATTTAAATATTGTGAATGAAAATAAAATTCCCTGTGTGCTTAAACAAAATCCACTCTCTGTCACTTTTATTGATGGTTCTACCTCTTCTTCTGGCCCAATTTCCTCTCAGACTACACCTCTACTGGTCACTTCTGGGAATAACCATACAGAGACTCTAGTTTTTGATGTTATCCCATCTCCAATATTCCCAATTGTTCTTGGTCTACCCTGGTTATTATGTCACCAACCAACTTTCCTTTGGTCTAAGCACTCTCTCAATTTAAACTCCACCTTCTGTCAAAATAATTGTTACCCAAAACATACCATTCTCTCCACAGATGTAAGCTGTAAAGACTTACCTGCTTACATACAGGATTTTTTAGATGTATTCAGTAAAATTAACGCAGACATTCTTCCCCCTCATCGTATATACGACTGCCCTATAGATTTAAATCCAGACTGTCCAATTCCTACTGCTCGTATCTATCCGCTCTCACAACCAGAACTTGAACATCTTAAGCTCTACCTAGACGAAAATCTAAAGAAGGGCTTTATTAGACCTTCCACTTCACCAGCAAGTGCTGCCATGTTCTTCGTCAAAAACAAGGATGGATCTTTACGCCCTATCATTGACTACAGAGCCTTAAACACTATTACCATAAAGAATCGATACCCACTCCCTCTCATTCCGGAACTTATCGAACGTCTCCAAACTTCAAAAATTTTCACAAAACTAGATCTTGGAGGAGCCTACAACCTAATCAGGATTCGTCCAGGAGACGAATGGAAGACCGCTTTCAAAACCCGCTATGGACTCTATGAATACACTGTTATGCCATTTGGGTTGTGTAATGCACCCGCGACATTCCAGTGGTTCATAAATGACATCTTTAGAGATTTGCTTGACATCTGTGTAGTAATATACCTGGACGATATATTGATTTATTCCGATTCACTTGAAGAACATATCAAACATGTTCGATGGGTTTTAGCTAGGCTTAGAACGCATTCTCTATATGCCAAGCTGGAGAAATGCGTTTTCGGCCAGTCTAGCATTTCATTCCTTGGGTACCAAATTACACCTGACGGTATCCAGATGGACCGCTCAAAGGTGGATTGTATCATCTCTTGGCCAATTCCTCAATCAAGGAAAGCTCTTCAACGATTCCTTGGTTTTTCCAACTACTATCGTAAATTCATAAAAAACTTCTCAGCTATTGTCAAACCTTTAAGTGCCCTCACCAGCACCAAGACACCCTTTTCCTGGACTAAGGAAGCCCAGGAATCCTTTGACTCTCTTAAACTCTCCTATACTACAGCCCCAATTTTAGAATTACCTAACCCACAGTATCATTTCACCGTGGAAGTGGATGCCTCCCATTATGCTTTAGGTGCTATTCTTTCACAACGTCCAACCCTCTCCGAACCACTCCATCCTGTCGCATTTTACTCCAGGACCCTATCACCTGCGGAAAAAAATTATCCTATTGGAGAAAAGGAACTTCTTGCAATCAAAGACGCCTTACAAAACTGGAGACATTTATTAGAAGGTTCTACACACCCAATAACCATTCTCACGGATCACCGTAATTTACAACATCTAAAAACATGTAAGACACTCTCAGCCCGCCAAGTCAGATGGAGTCTTTTTTTTGACAGGTTTGATTTTTACATTTCCTACAGACCTGGTTCACAAAACGTGAAGGCTGACTCTCTTTCACGATTACATGAAGATCAAAACACTGAGATTCCTCCACTCTCTGTTATTCCATCTAATAGATTCATTGGAGTTTACACCTCTTTCAGACAATTAATCTCACAATCACTCGCTGCAGATACCACCTCTCTACCAAAGGATCTTACCAAATCTTCAGATGGTGTCTACACTTACAACAACAAAATCTATGTTCCTCCTAATTTACAACTCCTATTACTTAAACATCTTCATGATTCACCTTTAGCAGGTCACCCTGGGATCAACAAGACTACTCATCTTGTTAAGAGAGACTATTGGTGGCCCAACCTTTCTAAAATGATTTACGACTATGTGACGTCATGTGAGATTTGTGCTCGAAACAAGCATTCCAAGAAACCTCCATTTGGTCTACTTACATCTATTCCAATACCTAAAAGACCATGGGATGTTTTGTCGATTGACTTTATAGTTGATTTACCTAGATCAAACGGTGCCAATACCATCATGGTCACAGTAGATCTACTCACGAAGATGGCACATTTCATACCCCTGAGAAAATTACCAACTTCCCTTGAGACAGCAAATGCTTTCATTTCCAATATCCTTAAAATTCATGGACTTCCCTCTCAAATAATCTCTGACCGTGGTTCCCAATTCATTTCTAAATTTTGGAAGACCCTCTGTAAAAGTCTACAAATCGACCATCGAATGTCCACCGCCTACCATCCTTGAACAGTATCTAAGATGCTACTGTACACACCTACAAGACGATTGGTATCAATTACTTCCATTAGCCGAATTCTCATATAACAACTCAACCAGTTCTTCATCCAGATTCACACCTTTTTTCGCCAATTATGGTTTTCACCCAAACAGTTTACCAACCAACTACCCCCCAAACGCTGTTCCAGCAGTTGATGATTACCTTTCTACTCTTAAAAATACTTTGACTACTCTACGTTCCAACTTGGAGATCGCTCAACAAAGACAAAAGAAGAATTATGATGCCCATAGGTCAACACCTCCTGAATATAAGGTTGGGGATTTGGTTTGGCTATCCACACGTAATCTTCATTTTAAAATACCCTCAAAGAAGTTAGGCACGCAATTCACGGGACCTTTCCAAATCACCCATTTGATTAACCCTAATGCGGTTAGATTGCTTCTACCCACAGACTGGAAAATTCATTCGTCTTTCCATGTCTCTTTAATTAAACCTTATGTTCCTAACCCATTCCCTAACAGGAAACCTTGCCCACCTCCACCTGTGGAAATACTTGGTCAGACGGAATACGAAGTTGAAAAGATCTTAGACTCTAGAAGACGTGCTTCTACCCTTCAATATTTGGTACGATGGAAGGGTTATGATCAAAACGATGATTCTTGGGAAAATTCCTCAGACATACATGCCCCTCGCTTAGTAAGACTCTTTCACCAAAGATACCCAGACCGACCATCTCCTTCTGGGAACACCCGTGGTGCCCCCTTGAGGAGGGGAGTATGTAACATCTTTGATGCTACTTCTCTCATACAGACCCAGATCTGTCCTATTCAGACAGCTGCGCTTGGTTTTGCAGGTTACCCGCGTCACTTCCGGTGCGCGGACATGTGCGTTCCACGCTGGAACGCGGAAGTGCGACCAGCGTCTCTTCCAATTTTCCCCGCGAATTCGCGGCTATTTAAACCCCCAGAGATGACGGCAGGGTGTTCTGTTATTTTGTCGGATACCTGCCGTCACCTTGGAACACCCTGCCTACATGCTCCACCTCAGTCGCCTCCAGAGACCAGTCCTGATCTACAGTCAGCAGCGCTTGGACAGCACAGACCTCAGAGGACTTCTACCTGACATCCACTGATCCTTTCATTACATCTTCACTGCTGACAATCTCTATACAGACAGGATCTTAATCCCCATGGACTACTGCTCTCAGCAGAACCGCAAGTATCTTTGATAATCAATCTGTTCAACTGTCAGTATTATCACTAGTTGCTTAACCCATGGACTACTGCTCTCAGCAGAACCTCAAGTATCTTGGTATATAATCTGATTTCCTATCAACATTGATACTAGTTACATTGGTGATTTCTGTGGTCTCACATTACATATGTCTCATGATATAAATGGACTATACCTATATCTATGATCCACTCTATTGTGAAGTAACAATATAGTTTCTATCTATTGAGGATGTATATGCACTAATATCAATATCTCAATATCCGCTTAATAGTCCACATAAAAGAGTATACTCATTATTCCTTCCTTTTCAGCTTATGAGGTAATAAGCTAGTTTGAGTTGGTATCGGTTAGAGGATATGATGATTTAACCCCAAACTTTCTAAACTAAATTGAGAGTGACCTGGTGGTTAGACCTGACAAGCCTCTGCAGCTGCGGTCCATACACAATAAATAACATTCCACGGCAGTAAATAAAAACAATCCTTACAATTATTAGCAGCTAGACTGTCTATAACTAGACTGTGGAAGTCAGATAAAATTCCCTCCATAGAAAACACACTTGCCTTGGTGAACCTTCATTATGGATATGAAATTACTATGTAGTCTAGTGGTGGATATTGGATTAGAGGAAAAAACACTTGGTCACTTTGGGAAAAATGGAATGGAGCTGTGAAGTTTCTTTGACTTTGTTTGTTCTTAGTTCATAGTGTCATGATATGAAGGCAAGTTCAGCCATGTGAGCTCTCATTATACATGATGTTTGTCGCCTGTGACATACCTCCGGGAAGGAAAAGAGGTCCCAGTTGGGGTCCTGGGGGTATGGTATTGATGTCTCCTGTGAATGTATTTATTACAATGTATTTATTAACATATAATTTGCGATCTAGATTTTCCTGTTAAATTATATTTTAGCCTTATATTTGTATTTTGAAATGTCAACGGATTTATGTAAACAATGTACAATGTACACATTGTCTTTCAATGTTTATGATAAACTCAATAAAAACTGATTGATGAAAAAAAAAATACATTGCAAGCAATACAGCTACGGTAAATCTAAACCAACCATTCAAGAGGATGAGATTATACATAGTAGCCTGAGAAACAAATCGGTTTTAAACCCCCTGCAAAAAGACAATAGACATATTGAAGTGTTCAAAAAGTTAGTAGTAAAAGATCTAATGAACCTACAAATACAGAAGAAAGAAGAACCCAAACACATCAAGGGTGGCATCAGTAAGCTTATGAAAAAGAAAAACCTAGTCATCCGTCCAGCAGACAAAGGACGAGGCATAGTAGTTTTCACAAAGGAACAATACCATGAAAATATGAATGTACTATTAGAAGATGAAAACACTTACAATAGACTGTTGGGAAATCCCATGTTTAAATGTAGAAAAGCTTTGGAACAAATAGTGCACCTAGGCCTCAAACAAGATATCCTCAGTAAGAAAAAAGCAAAGTACTTGATCCCTGAATCATGTCGCACTCCAATTATATATTGTGTACCCAAGATACATAAAGACAGTACTAACCCCCCTTCAAGACCAATAGTTAATGGAATAGATTCCCTTACATGTAGAATGGGGGCATACATTGACCACTATCTACAGCCGGCAGTACAAGGAACACAGGCTTACCTCAGAGATACCAAACAATAATGGCTACGGCTGATGTCTCGTCACTAGGGATGAGCTTTGAGTTCAGGTCAAACTCATGTTCGACTCGAACATTACCTATTCGCCTGTTCGGCGAACAACGAACAATTAGGGGTGTTCGTGGCAAATTCGAAAAGCCGCGGAACACCCTGTTAAAGTCTATGGGAGAAATCTAAAGTGTTAATTTTAAAGGCTAATATGCAAGGTATTGTCCTAAAAAGTGTTTGGGGACCTGGGTCTTGTCCCAGGAAACATGTATCAATGCAAAAAAAGTTTTAAAAACAGCCGTTTTTTCAGGAGCAGTGAATTTAATAATGCTAAAAGTGAAACAATAAAAGTGTAATATTACTTAAAATTTTGTACCTAGGGGGGGTGTAAAGTCAGCATGTGAAAAAGCGCATGTTTCCCGTACATAGAACTGTCCCTGCACAAAGTGTCATTTCTGAAAGAAAAAAAGGCATTTAAAACTGGACTTGCGGCAATAATGAATTGTCGACTCTGGCAATTACGAGATGATTCATTCATAAAAATAAAAAAATGTGGGGGCCCCCCCAAATTCCATTAACAGGCCCTTCAGGTCTGATATGGATATTAAGGGGAACCCCGCCATTAATTTAAAAAAAAAATGACGTGGGGTTCCCCCCAAATATCCATACCAGACCCTTCAGGTCCGGTGTGGATTTTAAGGGGAACTCCATCCCAAATTTAAAAAAAAAATGGCGTGGAGTTCCCCCAAAAATCTACACCAGACCCTTATCCGAGCACGTTAACCTGGCCGGCTGCAGAAAAGAGGGGGAGACAGAGTGCGCCCCCCCTCTCCTGAACCGCACCAGGCCACATGCCCTCAACATGGGGAGGATGTCCCCATGTTGATGGGGACAAGGGCCTCATCCCCACAACCCTTGCCCGGTGGTTGTGGGGGTCTGCGGGTGGGGGGCTTATCAGAATCTGGAAGACTCCTTTAACAAAGGGGACCCCCAGATCCTGCCCCCCCTATGTGAATTGGTAATGGGGTACACTGTACCTCTACCATTTCACAAAGGAAGTGTAAATAATTTAAAAAAAACACACAGACACCGTAGAAAAAAGTGAGGACTATAAGCCAATTAGAATTCAAATTAATATTTTTATTGGACACTTTTGTACCTTGGGGCCTCAATGTGGAATTTCATCTTAACTGTTTTCTCAGTGATTTTTAGTACTTTTTACCACTCATAATTTTAGCTGTCTCACCTACTGCCTTTCACCTCACTCAAGATCACTTGCATGCTTATGCAAACATTTAAATATTGTATGTCAATTTGATGTCGCCTGTGTCATTTCCGGTAGCATATTGTTTCTATCACTCATGATTAATTCCCATAGTAGTTCAACTTTATTTTCAAAAATGTTTTACTTTTTAAAAAAATCCATCATTGCAGCCATATGGAGGAATTAATTCTACACCTTTGATGTTTTTAATATACCATATATATTTTAGCAATTTTTAAAATTCCCCAAATAATATGCTGAATCCACGATTAACACATTTTTATTCTGAATACTTGCATATAATTCT
The DNA here is from genome assembly GCF_905171775.1 of Rana temporaria. Lineage (NCBI taxonomy): Eukaryota > Metazoa > Chordata > Amphibia > Anura > Ranidae > Rana > Rana temporaria. The sequence continues at coordinate 217,523,427 of NC_053493.1, read as the reverse complement.
ATCCTAAACCGCCAACAAAATGGCTGCGCCCAGTGCCGTTCAGATACCTCCTGCAATATGGCCGCCGATCACTTCCTGTGACTGAGCTCCAGGAAAATGGCCACCGTAATAACAATACCATTCACCAATATAAGGACATCTCCCATGCTTGTTTTCTATCCCCTGCTGAAGTCACATGGTCAATGACGATACGCGTAGGGACGATACAAGCACCGGAGGTGACGCAGACGAGCTCGGCGCTCGTATTTTACACGTCTTTAATGTTATTTTAAATGTGAGTACCAAACTTTTTATTCAATGAATCCGTCTTTTCATTCAAAATACTACACTATTGGGATTCCTTGGTCTTTTTCCCCTATTAACACACCCGGAATTTGGAGGCCGTATATCCCACGAATGGGCGAGTTGCTCCATACATCCAGGCCACATCCAGGCAACATATCCCCACGCTCTAAGTAACCATCCAGGCAGTACCAGGCCGTTTTTGAATTGAGTTCATATATATGCTGTAACCTCACAGCAGTGAGGTAAGGGGCCACCTATTCACTATTACTGGAGGGTCATCCACGGCATGGAAATAATAGAAGACACAGAAATCTAGCACTCCAATATTTATTTATTTGTCACTTTGGACTCTAATCTGCATGTTCACCATTTAGAAATATAATTTTCAGAATACATTAAGGGCCAGATCCTCAAAAGAGATACGCAGACTTAACTGCTGTTCAGTCTGTGTCTAACTTTGGAAACGATCCTCAAAAGGCTTTTTCCAAAGTTAGGCAAAAGATCCGGCATGTGTAATTGAATTACACTGCCGAATCTTAGGATGCAGTACCGCATCCGCCGCTGGGGGCATTTCGAGTCGAAATGCCGTTTCTAGTATGCAAATTAGCACTTAAGGCGATCCACAAAGCTTTCCAGCTTAGTTTTTTCGCCGTAAGTGTTATTTTGCAAGTGTAAAACTAGGGCTGATGTTACAAAGTGTTAACTAGTCACACCATGTAAAAGCCCATTCCAGCGACGGCATTTGGTATGCATTCCCGAGGGAGAACTCCACGGCAATTTGTAAAAACAAAACCGGCATGGGTTCCCCCCCAGGAGCATACCAGGCCCTTAGGTCTGGTATGGGTTGTAAGGGGACCCCCCTACGCCGAAAAATCGACGTAGGGGGTCCCCCTACAATCCATACCAGACCCGTATCCAAAGCACGCTACCCGGCCGGTCAGGAAGGGAGTGGGGACGAGCGAGCGCCCCCCCCCCTCCTGAGCCGTGCCAGGCCGCATGCCCTCAACATGGGGGGGTTGGGTGCTCTGGGGCAGGGGGGCGCACTGCGGGCCCCCCCACCTCAGAGCACCCTGTCCCCATGTTGATGAGGACAGGACCTCTTCCCGACAACCCTTGCCATTGGTTGTCGGGGTCTGCGGGCGGGGGCTTATCGGAATCTGGGAGTCCCCTCAAATAAGGGGGCCCCCAGATACCGGCCCCCCACCCTAAGTGAATGGATATGGGGTACATCGTACCCCTATCCATTCACCTGTAGGCAAAAAGTTAAAGTTAGTAAACACACAACACAAGGCCTTTTAAAATAATTTATTATTCTGCTCCGGATGCCCCCCCTGTCTTCTTTATTAGCTCTATTAGCAGGGGGGGCTTCTTCTTCCACTCTCCGGGGGTCTTCTCCGCTCTCCGGGGGGGGTTTCTTCTTCCCCTCTCCGGGGGGGGGGCTTCTCCGGACTCCGGGGGGCTTCTTCCATCTTCTCCCCTCTTCCGCTGTTGACTCGGCGAACCCCGGTTCTTCTGCAGATGTCCGGTGCCTTCTTCTTCAGCACTGGCGGCCTGCTATCTTTGTGTGTTAGCTCAATTTCTAACAGGCAGCCGGCGCGGTCTTCTGTGACGTCAGGTTCTTCTCTTCTGTTCTTCCGATGTTGACTCGTCGCCTGTTGTCGCTGTAATTATGGAAGCGCGCCTTGCATCCCATTTATATAGGCATCACCGTCCCATCATGCTCCGGTAGGTACCCACGTGGTGGGTGCACGTGGGTAGGCACCCACCACGTGGGTACCAGCCGGAGCATGATGGGACGGTGATGCCTATATAAATTGGAAGCAAACCCCCCCCGGAGAGCGGAGAAGACCCCCGGAGAGTGGAAGAAGAAGCCCCCCCTGCTAATAGAGCTAATAAAGAAGACAGGGGGGGCATCTGGAGCAGAATAATAAATTATTTTAAAAGGCCTTGTGTTGTGTGTTTACTAACTTTAACTTTTTGCCTACAGGTGAATGGATAGGGGTACGATGTACCCCATATCCATTCACTTAGGGTGGGGGGCCGGTATCTGGGGGCCCCCTTATTTGAGGGGACTCCCAGATTCCGATAAGCCCCCGCCCGCATACCCCGACAACCAATGGCAAGGGTTGTCGGGAAGAGGTCCTGTCCTCATTAACATGGGGACAGGGTGCTCTGAGGTGGGGGGGCCCGCAGTGCGCCCCCCTGCCCCAGAGCACCCAACCCCCCCATGTTGAGGGCATGTGGCCTGGCACGGCTCAGGAGGGGGGGGGGGGGCGCTCGCTCGTCCCCACTCCCTTCCTGACCGGCCGGGTAGCGTGCTTTGGATACGGGTCTGGTATGGATTGTAGGGGGACCCCCTACGTCGATTTTTCGGCGTAGGGGGGTCTCCTTACAACCCATACCAGACCTAAGGGCCTGGTATGCTCCTGGGGGGTGAACCCATGCCGGTTTTTTCTTTGAAAATTGGCATGGAGTTCTCCCTCAGGAATGCATGCCGAGCGACGCTGTCATTTTTTTTTTTTTCCCGACGCAACTTTTTTAAGCCGTCGCGATCCTCAAAACTCGGCGTAACGTAACTTCGCGCATGCGCAGTACGGCCGGCGCGGGAGCGCGCCTCATTTAAATGGGACTCGCCCCATTTGAATAGGAACGCCTTGCGCCGGCGGAATTTTAGTTACACAGCCTGAAATTTCTAGATAAGTGCTTTGTGGATCGGGCACTTAGGTAGAAACTTTAAGGCAGTGTAACTTAAATGGAATTTTTTAAGTTATGCCAGGTTTTTGTGGATCTGGCCCTAAGTTTTTAGTACTGTTAGTCACTTTGACTGTCACTTATGATTTGAATGTTCACTTTGCAGTTTATTTTGCACCCTACCATTGCTTCAGCATATGTACGTTAAGGATTTGTTTTCATTTGCACATTCTGCACTTTATCATTGCCACAGTATTTGCTGATAGGGCAAGTTATCTTACTAATACAGCCAGTATATTAAGATTTGCCTTATACCAATTAATAATTTTACACATCTGCATTCTTCTGTGCAACAACCTTTTAGTACTGCTAGTACACTAAGGATCCAGACTATTGTTTATTGGTCATTGTGTGTTTTTTTGACATTTAAGCACCTTGCACATTGCACTTTATTTCGACTTTATGGTCATCCACAACAGCTCAGCACTATTTTCTATATACCTTTTCTCACTTAGGGTATGGTTTTACCTTTTACAGTGTTTTGTAGCAGTTGATTCACTAGTCTAATCATCTTTTAGTAGCGCGAAAATATTTTTTTGTACACATTAAAATTACATGACAGTCTCACTCAGTAGTAGTAGTAGTCCACCGCCAGGCTCCACCTCTACTAGTTGGAGCCTGGCCAGACTCCACCTCTACTATTTTCACTACCTCCCATGTGGCTTCATCTGGAGGATGAAGCCACGTGGGAGGTGGTAAAACTAGTAGAGGTGGAGCCTGGCGGTGAACTACTACTACTACTGAGTGAGACTGTCATGCCATTTTAATGCTTTTAAAAATTCATAAAATGTGAGTTCAATGCTAGCTGGGGTGAAGTGGTTTCATTTTTAACCCCTCGGATACTGCACTATAGGATGCACTTTCTCTCATTTTATTCATGTGTTGCTGAACTTACCGGTAGTCATTGCGGATTTAAAGTTTGAAGCAGCATAGTGAAAGAAGTACCTATCTGCTTTTGATTACTTTCATCCTTTGAGCCACCAAGATTCTCAGACGATCCCTGGGAGGGAATGTTTGCACAGGGTGCAAGGCATGTTTGACCCCTTGCAGGGTCGTTTAAAGGAGGTAAGCGAGCATTGCATGAGGTGGTGGGAGCACTCTGTTCATGGAGGTTGTCTTAAGACACCACACAAGCGTGTTTTGTTTTGTGTTTTTTTTACACAGCGTGGATTCATTCAATTTATGTTTTTGGACTTTTTTCGTATATTGCAATATCAGTGTTTATCACCTTTATTGTTTATTTCACTTTTACAGCGCTGTAACACCTATATTTTTTTTATTGATTTCTGTGGGAGCACATTAGTGACAGCTGCAGTAAAAAGTTATCAGTACTATATGTTTTTCTAAGTTTCACACCAACATCTAAGTTTCATACCATATTAGCGCGCAACTACCTCTATTTTCATGAAGATCTCTGCTGTGTTTCTTTGTCCAAACTGAAGTATCTTGAGGAACATGAAAACCCAGACTTCCTTTACTCATTGGGAGATAAAATTTAGATATAATTATGTGTGGTATTTTACTATGCCACAAAAATATGGGTAACGCTTTATTTGCTAATTTGATAACATCATTATGTTTAAGGAATATTGGAATAGTGTAAAGTGGATAGAGAAGTTGTTCAGAGAGAAGAGAACATTTGTATATCATCTGCAAGGTATGCAGTTCTGATCTCTTTTTGGCTAATATTTATATCATTGAGAGGTGCAACTGAGTGGATATACATCAAAAAGAGCTCTATAGCTTTGTAAAATAATGGTGGTGAAAGGCTTTGTCATGTTCTTTAAGTAAATTGTATTGGCTTTTAAAAGAATGGTTTATGATATGAATCCTAGCTGAGGGGAAATAGTACATGCTTTAAAATAATTTAAAGATTGGACCTGAGAAGCTCATAGCAGTCTCGCACGGATGCCTCCTCTTTCTTACAACGCCCACATGATGCTGGGCAGGACACACTGTATCAGCTGGGAGCATTTAAATTCCCTTACTTGGTGTCTGTGTCTCTCTGGCAACACCTTATATGCAAGCATTCACTTATGATTTTGGCCCCCAATTTCCATGTGAACCAACAAGGTAAATCACCATATGTTTTTAAGCATTAAGTGGTACAAGCATTATGGCCCGGATTCACATACATCGGCGCATATTTATGCCGCAGTATCGTATCTATTTTATGCTATGCCGGCGCAGCGCACAGATGCAAGCACTGGATTCACAAAGCACTTGCTCCCACTCGCTGTTAAAGATACGCTGGGTTTCCTCAGCGTAAGCCAGCGTAGGTGGAAGTGGGCGTGAGCCATGATAATGAGGCGTGACCCCATGCAAATGATGGGACAAGCGTCATAGGAGTACTTAAAATGAACGGCGCATGGGCCGTCCCATGGCCACATCCCAGTGCGCATGCTCAGAATCACGTCAAAACAACTGCCTAAGATACGACGGATCACTGCCTACGTCGTGAATGTAACCTACGCCTAGTCATATTCACGTACAACGTAAACGACAAAAGATACGACGGCTTGTGTTCTCTGGTCCATACCTTTGCATGAGTTGCGCCTCCTATATGGGGAATAACTTTACGCCGGATGTACGACTTACGCAAACTGCGTATATTATGCGCCGGGCGCAACTATGTTCGTGAAACGGCGTATCTCCCTCATTTGCATATGTGCATAGAAAATCAATGGGAGTGGCAAATGCGCCCAGCGTAAATATGCACCCACAATACGACGGCGTAGGAAAGTTACGTCGGTCGGATGAAGCCTATTTTCAGGCGTATCTCAGTTTATGGGCACGGCGCATAGATACGACGGCGCATACTTACACTTACGCGGCGTATCTGGAGATACGTCGGCGTAAGTGCTTTGTGAATCCGGGCCAGTGTCTTCCTTTTGGTGTATTTTAGTATATTCCAGAACAGATATAACCCTTTAAAAATCTTTATTGAGGTATCATGATTAATCTTGAAAGTTCGTCAGCCAATCATGATGTATAATTTTTGAAAGAATATTAGCATCCCTGTCTAGCAGTAAAATTGGTCTATATGAAGCTTGGGATGTGTGATATTTTCCTATATTTGAGAGAAGTTTATATAAGCTTCTGAGCATGAGGGAAAGTGCTGACCAGCCTCCCACATAGTGTTGTATACTTTAGTAAAAGTATTAATGGTGAGTTCCTGTGTCAAATTGTAAAATTCAATGGGGAGACCATTTGGACCCCAAGTATTTGTGATTGGACATCTGTTTAATCGTGTATGTCATTTATGTTTCTATTTTTGTATTTAAAGCTTCCCTCTTGGAATGGTTTAAGGTTGATAGGGATATCTTAGGTTGGCCATAAACATAGCAATTTTCTTTCCTGCAACCAAGTTGCAGGAAAGAAAGTTGCTTGATGGGGGAATCCCTCCCATGAAGTCATTGTGTTCTCCGGGCAGGGTGGCAGAGGAAGTCATACTGTCAGAAGAACACAGTAATTATTGCTAGCAGCTAAAACAGCTGCTACCAATAATTGCACATAAAATCTGGCAGGCCGGTTTGTACCCAAGTTGATCAATTGATCAACTTGGGTACGTTCAGCCTGCCTATACATGATTCAAATCTGACTCAACCTGTCAAGATTCAAACTGTCTTACCTATTTAAGAACTCTCAGACAACAGAGCAGGTAGACATCGCAGGCAGAGTTTTTTTTATTTTATTTTTAGGGTCCGACGGTGCGACGGGCATTGTGATTGATAATGGTTCTACATTGGGGGACATTATTTTTAATTTTTAATAAAGGAATTGTCAAAGCACCCCCATGTTAAGGGCATGTGGACTGGTATGGTTCAGGGGGGACGCTCGCTCGTCAACTCCTTTCCTGGCCTGCCAGGCTGCATACCCGGATAAGGGTCTGGTATGAATGAAATAGTAGTTTTGCCTGATGATGTGTCTTTTAGAGGGTCTAAGGGGATGGGAAAATATCCTCCTAATATTAAGCACCCTGATATGAACCAGTTTAGTAAATTTACTATATGTTATAGGTGATATGAGCAAAATAGGATAGATTTGCCTTCTAAGGTGCCATTTAAGAAGATATCTCTCCCATCTAGATCTGTTTATTTGGTACAGTCTTTTCATGCTATTGCATATTTGCCTAAAAATGGCCATTACTGTTTTTTCATTTTGTATCTCCTATTTACTTCAATAGAGTCTGGATTTGACACCTAAACTTTGTTGACCCTGCCACAAACTGAACTGTTTTAAAAAAAAAACTGTTACTGAACATATCCCATCCACTGTACCCAAAACACCTGGTTCACTAAAACAATAATATACTCTACTGCAAATGCTACTATTGTTTGTATTTGAAGTGTGCGCTGTCAAATGTTTGAAGAAAACTGTTGCATAGAGATGTCCCTTTTAAAATCTTGTTACAGTTGGTAAAGCGGTAGAAAGTGTCTGTGACTTTGACAAGAAGGCTTACCTGTATTTTATGTTTCGTTCAGAATACCTAGGTCCTGCCCCCTCTTATTTGTGAACTCGTCTGGAAAGGTTTTAGTACTGGAGTACTGATGTTCTCACATTGTATGTTTAGGAAATAGTCACCAGCAGTGTACCTTTCAAAAGCATCGAACCTGCCTTGTCTAAGCCCCCATTCATGTCATCTGATGAGAGATGCCTGGTCAAAATTATCTGTATACAAAATCTATTGGGCTTGTTTTGGAAGTTTGGAAATGTTTTCATGTTTATTATGGTTTGTTGATTGCATTTATTTATGACTAATACTTTATGGCTCATTCTAGAGTATCTGCTTAAAGCGGGGGTTCACCCCAAAAACATTTGTTAACATTAAATTCAGTCGAGTTGTCAGAATGACAATCGGCTGTTTTTTTTACTTTTATCCCCGTACATACCGTATTTTCATCGCCGCTTCCGGGTATGTCTTCTGCGGGACTGGGCGTTCCTAATTGATTGACAGGCCTAATTGATCGACCGTCGCATACAGCACGAGTTGCCGAAAGAAGCCGGACTGCGAGTCGGCTCTATATGGCGCCTGCGCACCGACATACACGCAGTATGCGACGGTCATTCTGACAACTCGGCTGAATGTAATGTTAAAAATTTTTTTTGGGGTAAACCCCTACTTTACTAGTTGGTGCATTGTCACTTCCTAGAGAGTGCCAAAGGTCACACTCTAGTATTTGTCTGCAGTGAGAAATACACCCCATATGCTGCTAATATTGGAGAGAACCTTCTATTGCCTATGGTGACACAAATATTGAGATCTGCAGATTACTGTATGACCCATTGCTTCTATTTTGCTCCCCTAACCCCCCCCCTTTCAACAAATACTAATTTTAATTCTTCAAAAATAAACTTTTTTTAATCTGTATGTCATATATTCTTCAACAAAGTAGGTCTTGAGTCTGATGTATTAGAATTTGGGCAGAGAAAAATTACTCTTTTTTTTTATCTCATTAAATCTGCTTAGATAAAAGTTACTGTAAAGGGAGACTATTGTATTGAATCAAGTCACATTTGACCAATTAGAAAGGGAGGCATTGAAGCATAGTAAATGTGCAGTACAATCAATGTAGTAAGAAGCAATACCTTCAACTGCATATTTACTGAGAAAATATGACCGTCCAATATACGTATACTGTATATTTACAATTATTCGCAAAAACATTTTTTTTAAAACATTAGCAATTGATTTTTAGCATTTGATCGTTCACATTGAAAATATTTTTTTATCTTTTATCTTATCTTTTTTTTATCTTGTGATTATCACATTCATGTAAAATATTAAACAAGCTATATAATTTCCTTGTAATGAAGATTTACTTTTACTGTATATTCTGTCTGTATGTTTTCATTTTATCTCTATTTTCTGGTAATTTTAATTCAGTAGTGCCCTTATTTTATGTTAAATACTTCAAAGCACTGGACTGGATTTGGTATGTCTGATTTCCATGGTAATCTTCCTAAGGTAACATCTTACTGATGCTTACTGAAAGCCATCCAAAACAAAGTGGCATGCCTCCAGAACTTGGCAGCCAGGTTCCCATGTAAATTAAACAAATTATTTTGTTGGAAAGCTTTTCATTTCTTTCAAGGTGATTACTAAGAATACAGTGTTCAAGACATGACTTTAAGACTTGCTAGATTTACTAGATGACCTGATAGATCAATGTACTGACATGGATTTAAAAAAAAAAGAGAAGCAGAAAGGAGAGATACTGTAGGCTTAATCCATTGATTGAGTATGGTGCTAGCAGAACATCAAGGTGTGTTTTCATACTGGTTTTCATGCAGAACAATAAGTATAATTTCCTGTGTCAACAGGTTTTGGGCAGCTGTTAATGAAATCAGTTTAACATCAGTTTGAGATGCTTTTGAGATCATTCAGAATTCACTGACAGGTACATGTTCTGTCAAAAAAAAACTATTAAAAGTCAGCAGCTACAAATACTGCAGCTGCTGACTTTTAATATATGGACACTTACCTGTCCTGGGTGCCCGCGATGTCGGCACCCAAAGCCGATCTCTCCCTTGGCTCTTGGATGCTGCCGCCACCATCTTCGGTAAGGGAATCAGGAAGTGAAGCCACAAGGTTCCCTACTGCGCAAGCGTGACTCACGCTTGCGCAATGGCACTGGTCCCTGCTGTCTTCTGGGACCCATGTGTCTCCCAGAAGACAGCGAGGGGGTAGAGTAGGCGTCGGACATGGCATAAGTCACTGCGGTGATCTATGTCCGGAAGTGGGAGCACATACCTGTATTACACACACCTGAAAGGTGCCAAATGTGACACCGGAGGGGGGGAGGAGTCCAAAAAGCGGAAGTTCCATTTTTGGGTGGAACTCTCATTTAAAGTTGACCCCCTTTAGAACTGCAATCGACCTGCTTTATGTACGTTTTGCATTCTCACAGACTTACATGGAAGTGCAAAACCTGCTTAAAGCGAACAAAAGTCAATTGACAGAAACTGAGAGGTCTTGGCATGTCATTACTGCAACAGTTAAAGTAGAAATTCACCCAAAACCTAATTAACTTTAAATCTGCTTGCAGACACATTCTAAAACTAATCTATCTAACCCTGTAAAGAAGAATTCGCTATACATACCTTTTCTAAAGCCGATCCAGTCCAGTCTCCAGCGGCGGATACTGTGCAGGAGAGAACCGACAACAGCTGTGAAATGCCTGGGAAGTGACATCACCCATAGAGTTACTAAGGCCTTGTACACACGATCAGTCCAAACTTATGAAAACGGACTGAAGGCTGAGGTCTGATGGACTGATGGTCTGGTGGTCTGATGTGCCTACACATCATCAGTTCAAAATCTGATCGAGTTCAACGCAGTGACGTAAAACACGACGACGTGTTAAAAAAAACAAAGTTCAATGCTTCCAAGCATGCGTCGACTTGATTCTGAGCATGCACGGGTTTTGAACCGATGCTTTTGCGTACTAACCATCGGTTTTGACTGATCGGTCATTAGTCCATCAGTCCGATTTTAAAGCAAGTTTTAAAACTTTGGTCTGAAGGACAAAAGTCTGATGGGCCATACACACGGTAGGTCTGGAATATAAAGGTATAAATATTAGTATATAGGTAGTATACAGATTTTTTTTTCTATGTGTGGAAGATCCAGTGCTCAAAGCTGGTCTTTAAAGCCTCATTCACACCTAAAGTTATCAGGAACATGCATTCCTGCTCACAATTGAACAAGCTTTCCTACATTTGACAAACATGCCAAAGTAGCTTCAGAATCTTTTTGGTCACAGGGTGTCTGGCTTATTCTAGTTCACCTTTTGGCACGTTTGTAAGGCTTTGTGAACACAGGATGTTTGAAAACCTCTTCTGAATGCTGGAACTTGACAGCTAGTAACCAACAGTTAAAAACTTCCATTTTGTCACTTTTACATGCCATATGTATGCACGTTTATGAGTGTTTGCGTTTAGAAGCATATTTTCCAGATAGCATCAGTAGACCTCCCAAATGCCAACAATGCAGGAAATAAACAAGTATCATTAACTATTTCAGCCATTCTGTGAGAGCTCTCGCTCTTTCCCCATTGAAAATGCCTATAAATGCTTATTAGCGCGGGTTACAGTGTTTGCAAGCTGTTACAAGCATTTGGCATTTCAAATGCTAGTAAACTACTGTCCTGAACGTGATTTGTCTGTTTTAAAAATAAATGCTTCTAAGTTCATCTGCTTCTAAACTACTATAAACGACTGTACCCATAAGATAACATTGAGGAGAGTTCAGGGACTGCTGAAAAAATGTTAAACTGCTCCTAAATGTCCATTTACCAGCTGCAGTGTATATGAGAGCTAAAATATTTTTTTACGTGACAAATGCTACCTGTACTTTGGGTGCCATTAACAATAATGGCACTGTAAGTGTGATCTGCGATTGTAGTGAATTTCTAAAACGCCTGTCAAAATAGAATTTTTTGTGTGTTTTGTCACACGTTTAGGAAATGTGCAGGTGTGAATGCAGCCTAAAAGCTATTGTAGAGGTGAAATATAATGGTTAGCTTTCTTTGGTGGTTGGAAGGAAGAATTATGTCACGTACACATGATCAGTTCATCCGATGAAAACGGTCTGATGGATTTTTTCATAATTTATCCAATGAAGCTGACTTTCATCAGTCTTGCCTACACACCATCAGTTAAAAATGTGTTTGTGTCAGAACGTGGTGACGTAAAACACTATGACATGCTGAGAAAAATGAAATTCAATGCCTCCGAGCATGCGTCGACTTGATTCTGAGCATGCGTGGATCTTTAACTGATGGCCCACAGACGATCGTTTTTTTCTATTGGTTTTTTAACCATCAGATAATTTTAAAACAGGTTCTAAGTTTTTTCACCGATGGGAAAAAAAAACGATGGGGTCCACACACGATTGGTTCATCCGATGAAAATGGTCCATCAGACCATTTTCATCAGATGAACCGATCGCGTGTACAGGGCATTACTGAATATCCATATAGATCTGAGATATTTAAGTATGCACACATCTAAACTTTATGTAATGTAATCATGGTAATGTTACATCTTTGAACCTTTTTTATCATCAAGCCACCTTACATAGATTCCAATATGTAAGTACATTATACACATTCTAATGTTCATATTCCGGTACTTAAATAAAATCCACATTTACATTACAAAAGTCTATGCTCAGGTCCCACAAAAGTAATGAAAACTGAATGACAATTTGCATAGCAAATGATAGCCATAGTGCTTATCCACTCTAGATCCGGACCATTTGGCTGGCCAAAGACCAGGCCACTTTTTGCGATTTGGCACTGCTTCGCTTTAACTGACAATTGCACGGTTGTGCGACGTGGCTCCCAAAAAAATTGACGTCCTTTTGTCACACAAATAGAGTTTTCTTATGGTGGTATTTGATCACCTCTGTGGCTTTTATTTTTGAGCTATAAACAAAAATAGAGCGACAATTTTGAAAAAAAAAAAAAAACAATATTTTTTATGTTTTGCTATAATAAATATGCCCGAAAATATAAGTGACAACATTTGAGTATAGCCTCATGTAGAACTCAGTAATACTTTAAAAAAAAGTACCATCATCCAAATTTGAATAGGAAAATTGAACCAAGTGAACATATGGTGGCAGTTGCTGATGCTGCCTGACCAATCTGGGGGGGATATACTGGACTGTCTCGGTATTGATAACATTGACACATATGGTATTGTAAAAAATTCTTTATTACATATAAAATTATACAATACCCCACCCAAAAAAACAACAAGTTAGTACTGACGGGTGACCCTGTGAAATTTCTGAATTATTTGAATACAGTGTTAGTTCTGCACCCTGCCTGAGGACGGACCATGTCCTCCTTTGCCTGTGGACACAGATGCTGCTGGTCCCCTCATAGTGGCACAGGAACATCTGCCTCTCCTTGTTGGCCTCCCAGACATGATGGGGGGCTTATACAGGCACCGTCAACACCCAAGGCCCAACTGTGTGACATTTCTAAGAGCAGAATCCAATCCTGCGTTTGCCAAGGATAACTGTGATGGATTATGGTGTGAAAGTACCACCCAAGGCCCAATTTTTCCATACCTGTTATTTCTATCCAAAGTCTGCAAAAGAAACACCAGACCGTATGTAAAACGGTGGTATTTGAGCACCTGTAATAGAAAAAACAAGATGCGCTATACAAAAAAGAAATTTTTTTTTTAAAGGTCATAACATAGATCAGTGTCCATAAATGATCTAAAATGTGAAAAAAGTCCCGATCCCCAGTTCAGTGAAGGAAACAGAAGAAACAGTCCATAAGTGTTGATCTAAGGCTGCGGTGACGATCCAATAGATAGAAAAACCTCCACCATAAATCAATGTGTATGCTTACCAGATGTCCAGCGGTCTCTTAATTAAAAGAAGACCCCAGAAGGCGTGTGGGTAAACACTATGGCAGTTGGAATGTAGAAAGGCTGAATATCATGTACACCTCCGTCTCAAGCCAATGGATGGAAAATTGGGATCCCGATTATCATGAAAGACACATAAGGGCCACAATAGTGTAATAACGTAGGTAACATTTATTAAAAAGAAGAAAAAAACGCACTTACATATAGACGATATAAAATAGGCATGTCAAATTTGGAGCTCCGGCCGGAAGCCAACCAAAAAGACCCGTCCAAGTAGGTAGGGAAAGGTGCAGTCAACGGGGGGTGATCCGATACGACACTCGTTCCGCCCGACCGGTTTCGCGAAAACTCGCTTCCTCATGGGGCACGGGTGGCACACCGAATCACCCCCCTTAAATAGCAAAAAATATTGACCACTGGGCGTCATCACACGCACGTGAACGCGCATGCGCGCGCACCGGAAGCTATACAGGTCAAACCAAGTTTGACTCTAGTATGTCCAAGGCACAATGCGCATGCGCCCGCGCTCCGCGGAGCCCAGGGCTACATAAACACGGGATAATACCCGATCAGGACATCCAAGCATTGGATAAAAAAATCGCCAGCCGGATGCCACGAAAACGGGGCCCGTGACTGGAGTATACATGACCCCAAGACCGCACCGTGACGATCGAGGTGACCTCCGCATCACATGACCGAGAACGCCGACGTCACTATATGGCTAGCATAGCTGTGCTAGCCATATAGTTTTAATTCTTGTCCGCTAGAGCATTGATGTGCTCGGCTGATTTATATAGCTCTTTTCCCCACTTGTTCCCTGGGGATGCTATTATGACTGCACGGCAGCTCCACCGCACCCATAACGAGGCTTGGCTTCTCTGACCAATCAGTGCGTCAGAGGGGTGGAGCTGGTAATCCACAACGAGGCTTGGCCCCCTTGTTTCTGGTCCACGCCGTGCTCTCTGGTGGCTTGGGATCGCTGCGGCCGCACGCCGACGTGTGACGTCGGCGTTCTCGGTCATGTGATGCGGAGGTCACCTCGATCGTCACGGTGCGGTCTTGGGGTCATGTATACTCCAGTCACGGGCCCCGTTTTCGTGGCATTCGGCTGGCGATTTTTTTATCGAATGCTTGGATGTCCTGATCGGGTATTATCCCATGTTTATGTAGCCCTGGGCTCCGCGGAGCGCGGGCGCATGCGCATTGGCGCCTTGGACATACTAGAGTCAAACTTGGTTTGACCTGTATAGCTTCCGGTGCGCGCGCATGCGCGTTCACGTGCGTGTGATGACGCCCAGTGGTCAATATTTTTTGCTATTTAAGGGGGGTGATTCGGTGTGCCACCCGTGCCCCATGAGGAAGCGAGTTTTCGCGAAACCGGTTGGGCGGAACGAGTGTCGTATCGGATCACCCCCCGTTGACTGCACCTTTCCCTACCTACTTGGACGGGACTTTTTGGTTGGCTTCCGGCCGGAGCTCCAAATTTGACATGCCTATTTTATATCGTCTATATGTAAGTGCGTTTTTTTCTTCTTTTTAATCAATGTTACCTACGTTATTACACTATTGTGGCCCTTATGTGTCTTTCATGATAATCGGGATCCCAATTTTCCATCCATTGGCTTGAGACGGAGGTGTACATGATATTCAGCCTTTCTACATTCCAATCCTACCATAGTGTTTACCCACACGCCTTCTGGGGTCTTCTTTTAATTAAGAGACCGCTGGACATCTGGTAAGCATACACATTGATTTATGGTGGAGGTTTTTCTATCTATTGGATCGTCACCGCAGCCTTAGATCAACACTTATGGACTGTTTCTTCTGTTTCCTTCACTGAACTGGGGATCAGGACTTTTTTTTTACATTTTAGATCATTTATGGACACTGATCTATGTTATGACCTTTAAAAAAAAAATTTCTTTTTTGTATAGCGCATCTTGTTTTTTCTATTTCATGTTATTACTGTACAATATTTACAGGAAGGTACAGCTTTATCTACATTGATTTTGTTTATATATGTGTATTATTTATGAGCATTAGTTTGTTCATTTTTATATCTACTAGCGCAGTTGCTCCCACAAATTTTTTCCATTTGAGCACCTGTGCATTTTTATTTTTTTTCGATATAAAGAAAAAAACGTGATTTTTTTTTTTTTAAAAACACAATATTTTGTAGTTTTTGCTATAATAAATACCCCCCCCCCCAAAAAAAAAAACGTCTTCATAAGTTTAGGCCAATATGTATTCTTCTACATATTATTGGCAAAAAATCACACAAAGCGTATATTGATTGGTTTGCGCAAAGTTATGGCGTCTAAAAACTAGGGGATAGATTTATGGCATTTTTATTATTATTATTTTTTTATTAGTAATGGCGGCGATATGCGATTATTATCAGGACTGTGACATTGCGGTAGACAGATCGGACACTTTTGACAATTTTTTCGACCAGTGAAAATTATACAGCAATCAGAGCTAAAAATAGCCTCATTACTGTATAAATGTCACTGGCAGGAAATGGGTTACTAGGGGCGATCAATGGGTTAAATGTGTTCCCTCACTGTGTGTTCTAACTGTGGAGGGATAGGACTGACTGGGGAGGAGACATATCGTTGTTCCTACTTAGTAGGAACACACAATCTGCCTCTACACCCCTGACATAATCGGGATTTGTGTGTTTACACACACAGATCCCCATTCTGGCTCTGTCAGGAGTAATCGCGGGTGCCCGGCGGACATTGCGCCCACCAGCCACTCGCATCAGGCCACCAATAGAAAGGACTGAAAATGACTTTCACCAAGCATTCACTAAGGGAGAATCAGTCCCTGTTATTTAAAGTGGGAGTAAACTCCCATGCATGAATTTTACCTATAGGTAAGCCTTGTTTAGGAGGTGTTTACTGCAGCCAGTGACATCACCAGTGCATGCGGTCTGAAGGAACAGCCACCCGAGCCATCCTTCAGAGTTCTGTACCATAAGCGGCAGCTCCTGCGCACATACATTGGAGTGAAGTCATCACGGCTCCAGCCACTCACAAAGCTAGAACCCACAAACCCGCAAGGAAGCCGACTCTGCGAACCTGGAAGGAGGACCAGGTGAAGTTGGTAGCCCCTTTAGCAGTGACAGCCTGCTGCTAGAAGGCTTAATTTTCTGGTAAGTTTACATAATGTGCTAGTATGAGATGCATACTAGAACATTATAACATTGCCTTTCAGGTTTTTAAAAGAAAAAAAAAAACATCCAGTGCTTTAAAATACATTCACCGGTAAGATTATTGCTAACTATTCATTGTATTAGGTCCCCATTGCAGATACTGGTGTCACTCCGAGATAAACTGATACAATATAAAATTATACACAGAAGTCATTACACGCCATATAAGTTACATAAGATCTCACCGACCAATCCTCAGAACTGCTGGAGATGTACAGATACTCCAGGAGACTTCATACACATATTTCGGCTTTGTCCAAAATAGTAGTGTTCTGGAGAGAGGTTCTGAGAATGATTGCAAGAGTGACATCGGTAATTTTGGAACAAGAAGCGGAGATCTGTCTCTTAGGATTGATGGGGGGTAATATTGTTTCAAAGGAAAGGAAGACGCAGATAGGCCTGTTACTGTTCTATGCTAGGAAAGTAATAGTGCTAAACTGGAAAAAGCCGGAGGCCCCTTCAGTAGCACAGTGGAAAAATCTAGTAAACAGCAACCTGACATTGTATAGAGAGACTTATTGCAATAGAGGACATGGGGAGAAATATGGGCAAACTGGATAGAAACTCTATAACAGCGTCGAGATAAAGGGGGAAATGGGGAGGTTAATTACACCATTGGGGAAAAAAAAGGGTGAAAGAGGAATGTATTGTATTGGGTGGAAGGATATTGTATGAATGTTTTGAAAAAGTAGAGGAATCTTATTGGAATGTAATTTGAATGTAATGAATATGTATGATTTTACTTTTTGTATGGAGGAAAAAAAAACAACTATTCATTGTATTAATAATATGCCTTTTAGTGTTTGGCAACGCTGTTTGAAAAAAAAAAGTTAATTTGAAAGCTGCTGGCATTAATCACATGAAAAATCCAATAGTCTGGTTGTACCTGGGTACAATCAGCCTGCCCATACATGGTTCAAAATCTTGGTTGGTCCCTGCTGAACTTGGCTGGCTTCAAGAGGAAGTAAACCCTGATGGGTGTTACTTCCTCTTTGTTTATCTGCAAAGGTAAAGCATAATGGGCTACTATGCATCGCATAGTTGCCCATTATGTGACACTTACCTGCAGGAGAAGCCTGCAATGTCCCCGTCTTCCTCGTGAGTAGCGAGCGACCATTCTTCACCCCTCTTCCTTCTGGGGCTGCTAACTCTGGATCTGTGTGTGGCCGAAGTGGCATGACGTTGTGTGACTTCACTCCCGTGCATGTGCACGGAAGCCTCCACTAGCGGCATGACCCAAATTAGAAAGGGCACAGCATGCGCAAAACAAATCGCTGTACAGCGGTTTGCAAATATCTCCTAGACTGTGCAGGTCTAGGAGATATTTCATGCACCTAAAGATAAGACTTAATCTAGGCTTACCTGTAGGTTAAAGTGATTGTTAAGGGTTTACAACCACTTTAAGGCTGTATCCAACCTAAGTGATATGTATGAATATGTGTAATCTTACAGTGCTAATTGCTTTTTATAGCCATTGTTGAGCATGTTACAGTAGTCTGTGTCAAAAGTGTTAACAAAGGGGTTATGAATACTTATTAGCCCAGGCATGCACTGAGTAAGATAACCCAGTGGGTTATGCTAGAAAAGTCAATGTTCACTGATCGTTTTCCAAAAGAGATTGTGTGCTGTGGGAATCCCCCTTTAGGGAGATTTTTCATGAAGCCTTTTGCTATCTTGATTCTAAAACCTAGTCGACTAAAATACTTGCAGTTGTCCACCACTTAGCAGAGCCTAAAGGAGAAGTGTATACAAGAACCTTTTAGCTGGCCTGCCTTAGAGAGGCTAAATTAAAGAATACAGAGGAACTTTGATTACAAGGAGTTGAATTTTTTTGTAGAGTCTTGGAGCTAATCAGAGTCTGGGATACTGTTGAGAACATCATTAAAGATACAGAAGGCAAGCCAAGCCATCTGAGGGTCATTTCCTATGACTATAAAGTAAATAGTTTTACAGTAATAAAACTGCAGTCCTATAAATTAGGCACAGCTATTTGTGTTGAACTGGCTTAATGCCAATTATATTTACATTTTAATTGCTTTGCTGTACAATAAAATGAAGCTGATCAACTTCTTAATTACAAAGTAAATTCAATCAATAATCTAAGTAAATAATAGAGCTTTTAAATTATTTGTTTCATCCAAAAATCAGATTAGCTTCTATTTATGTGTAAAAATGTAAATTGAGGCTGTTATGCTGATATTTATTCTTGTTATCCATCTTTAGCCATATAAGCCAGTTATGTGATGGGTTACATTTTTTATCTTAGCCACTTCCCACGGAGAGGTCATCCAAGGACATCCTCCCGTTTCAGTGGTTATACTGGGCTGATGCCTGCACCCACAGGCACCAACCCAGTATCGTTCTCCTTGGAGACTGGAGAGCCAAGATTGTCCTGTTTTCTTTTTTATCTCAGGCTTTCCAGCTTGTAGGAGAAATGTGACCCCAGATCTCTCCATAAAGAGGACCTGTCACACACTATTCCTATTACAAGGCATGTTTACATGCCTTGTAATAGGAATACAAGTGATCCATTTTTTTTTTAAAGGGAAAGTGTAAAAATCAAAATATTTTAACAAAATAAACAATAAAAAATAAATATCCCCTATCCCCACAAGCATGCATGCAGAAGCGAATGCATATGTACGTTGCACCCACATATGTAGATAGCATTTAATCCACACATGTGAGGTATCGCTGAGAACGTTAGAGTAGGAGCAACACTTATATCCCAAAACCTCTTCTGTAACTCTAAACAGGTAAGCGTTGCCTATGGGAATTTTTGAATACCGAAGTTTGGCGCCATTCCATGAGTGTGCACAATTTTCAAACATGACATGTTAGGTATCAATTTACTCAGCGTAAGGTCATCTTTCACATTATACACATTGGGCTAACTTTATTTTGTTTGTTTTATTTTAAAAGTTTCAACCACTGCTATTTTATTCCCCAGGGTCTCTGCTAATCTCTCTCTCTCTCTCTCTCTCTCTCTCTCTCCCTCTCTCTCTCTCTCTCTCTCTCTCTCTCTCTCTCTCTCTCTCTCTCTCTCTCTCTATATATATATATATATATATATATATATATATATATATATATATATATATATATATATATATATATATATATATATATAAAATGCTTTGTGGTTCTGAGTAATTTTCTACCAAAAAAAATTATGATTTTTACATGTAGGAGTAAATTGGCCCTGATGGGAAGTGGTTAAATATTTTGAATAAGCTGCCCCCACATGGCAAAGGGAAAAATAAAAAAACACACCTGGAACATTTTTTAACACTCAATGTATGGCATGGGCATTGTGCGGCTAATGAAGACGTAGCTAAAAATTTCATTAGTGTTTCTTGACTATTCATTTCAGTTGTTTGATGAAGAATAAGACACCATCAGGATCCACTAAAGATTTACTTTTTGAATGGACTTAGTCTTCAATGCTTTCTTGTACTTGTTCTTCTCTTCTTTGCTAAGTATAGATCTGCCTGCTATAGACACATAGTTAGTCACAGGGTTAAGTAAGAGATGCTAAGAAATGCAGTAAGCCAATCACATGCACAGCAAATGACATTTCAGGGGTAAACTTATAGACAATGTACAGATTATCATCCCCATTGTTGTCATGGTGGTCTTCGATACAAGAAGACAATCTGAAGTTTTTGAAAATTGTAGCTGGGACCGCAGATTAAAATGCAATGGTAACTTTAATAACATCTCATTAAAAATGTGCACAAAAGTAGGGCGCATGCGCGGCGCTGATCGGGATGGACGCTTGAGGCTGTAGCTCCGCTCCACTCGGGACCTAGATCACCGCTGGAGGGCTAATAACGATCGGCTTTTTGCTCCATTTTAACACCCCTCTAGCCGCAACTCAGTAGTGCATGCCGCCGAAGAAAAAAAAGTCCCAGGGCCCGGCTCAGCACACCTTGACACACTATCTCCTCCGTGCCCGGGAGCAGGACAGCATGTCACAAGATGGCGCCGACGTGGATCCAGGCCTGCCAGGCACGCCGCAGCGGACCTCACCAGTACTTCCTTCCTCAGCATGGCAATTGGAGGCAAACCGTGAGTACCAGTCGGGTTTATCCAAGGCTGACCTGGACGCTAGTCTAGAGTCCATGTATGAAAAACTAGCCACGAAGTTCCAGACTGAACTCCATAAAACCTCCCATACGCTTTCCCAGGAGATCGCGGCCCTCGGCTCCAGGACCGACCTCCTCGAAACTAAACATGACGAGCTGGCACTAGCTTATGGGGATCTCAGTAGGGAATATGATTCCCTGTCCGCAGCATTTATCCAGATGCAATCCCAAATTGAGGACCTTGACAATCGAAACAGATGCCATAACCTACGCCTACGTGGGGTCCCTGAAACAGAAATGGAACTTATTCCCACGGTCATCAAACTATTTAAATCGCTGCTGCCAAACTGTGACTCTGCTGCATTCACTTGCGATCGCATCCACAGAGCTCTCAGGCCAAAGCCACCCCCGGACAAGCCTCTGAGGGATATAGTCCTTTGTATGAAGGACTTTCTCATTAAGGAAGAGATCCTACGAGCAGCCCGCATGAAAAAACGTATTGTGTTGGATGATAATGTGATTCAGATCTATCCGGACATTTCACCTGCTACCCTTGATAGACGCAGAGGCCTGAAGGAAGTTACAACGATCCTTCAGTCTGCCAGGATTCGTTACAAGTGGGGATTTCCCTTCAAGCTCACAATCCCCCACAATGGCACGACATACTCTGCAACATCTTTGCTGGAAGGACAGGAGATCCTTGTGAAGCTAGGCCTCCTGGATGCCGCCATGATTCGCCGTCCCCCCTCCACACCTAGACCTGCTCCAATCTGGCAAACACCTCCACCTCGCAGGGATAGAAGGAGGATCAGATACGACCCTGGTGACAGAAATCCTAACTAGCCGAATACAGACGCCCCATACTGGGCTTCTCTATATTTCTTCTATGGCAACTACTACATTGGTGATGGAACTTTTTTTTCTTTTTGGATATTTTGTTTATTCTTTTGGTCTTTTTCCATTTAATTGAATCTATTTCCATCATTCCAAAGGCTCCCCCTCTGGTATTCGTCCCTCGGAGCCGCGTCATGCTCTCCCCACCCAGCTAAATTTGTGACCTTTCACCCCTTGAACGAGTGATTGCGCAGTCCTCCTTCACTTGTTTGGACCTGCTGGGTTCGAGACCTAGTTGTCTCGTTTCGTTTTGGTTCTCTCATTATCAGGTTGTGTCCTTATCTACCTGATCCGATGCATATGTTCTGCACTATATTTTTCTATGATTTCTTTTGTTTTATGTTTTTACAGTGTTGTTTTTTAGGCAAGTCTTACTTTTTTTCAGGTCAATGGTTTCCTATAGATACTATTGGTGTCCCTTTTCAACTGGGATTGTGTAATGTACAAATGTATACTCTAATAGATGTTCCCTGCCTCTCTTTCACTGTGGTTGGGCTAGGGAGCGAGGTGGCGCCCCTGTCAGATGGTAATTTGGGATGGGGACTAGCTGTGTCTTTTACCTTAGGCCTATTATCCCTGCTTATAGAACACCCTCGCCTTTCACATGCCAGTTACATGTGTGTCACATAATGTGAAGGGCTTTAACTCCCCTGTAAAGCGCCGTAAGGCCTTTGACATGTACAAATCCTTAGGGGCCAAAATTCTCCTTATTCAGGAGACTCACTTTGCCCAATCCTCCCATCCTAGATTCTTCCACAGACAATTCCCGCAGGCCTTTTACTCGCTTCACTCCTCTAAGTCTAGGGGCGCTGCCATTCTCTTGCACTCTTCCTTTCCTATGGAGGTTAGGCAGGTTGTTAGAGACCCGGAGAGTAGATATGTTATAATTAAAGGGCAGGTGAATAACAAAGAATTAACTATCGCATGTGTCTACGCCCCTAATGATGCCCCTGTTTCTTTTTTCAATTCCTTTTTTGCCGTCCTGACCCAACACCAGTCCCCACACATGATAGTAGGAGGGGATTTCAACATGGTTGCCAATGCTAACCTGGACAGGTGTACCACCGCGATCAATGCTAAGGCTTTTCCTAAGACCTTGGTAAGAAGCCTTTTTGACCACCAATTGGTGGACGCATGGAGAGCGCATAATGTAGGGGTTAGGGAGTTCACTTTTTACTCTCATCCCCACAATAGCTCTGCTAGGTTGGATTATGTCTACGCCTCACCGGTTCTCTTGGCCAACTCCTCATCCTCCTCGATTCACCCCTGCGTTTGGTCAGACCATCAAGCGGTATCTTTTACCATGAAGTTTATCGGCTTAGCCCCTGCCCCATACACCTGGCGGCTTAATGAAGCACTCCTATCAGATGCTGTAGTTGAGTCGGATGTTCAGGGGGCCATAGTAGAATATTTTGCACAGAATGCCATTCCGGACACTCCATTTACCACAGTCTGGGCAGCCCATAAAGCTGTGATCAGGGGGAAACTCATAGGAATTGCCTCAGCACGCAACAAACAGAATAGACACAAAATCCTATCACTTTCGGCGGAATTAGATCTTCTTTATAAGAAGGCTGATTCGTTGCACTTAGACTCTACCCGACAGGTTATAGAACAAAAGCGCCTAGAACTAGATGTTTTGCTCTCAGATAAAGTGGAGAAAGCTTTGAGATGGTCTAGGGCGCGATTTCTTCTTCATAGCAACACGGCCTCTTCCATGTTTGCGAGAAAATTGAATCAGCAGACGCGCCCTCCACATGTCTATAAGCTAGATGTCGGGCCAGGTCGGACCTCTTCTCACCCGCAAGAAGTGCTTCAGCACTTCACACAGTTTTATTCTTCTCTATTGGCAGCAAGGCCCTCAGAGCCCTCAGTCCTAGATGATCCCTGGTTCAGCTCCATCCCTATCCCCTCCCTTTCTTCGGCACAGCGTGATAAACTGAATGTGCCGGTTACAGCAGAAGAGGTCCTCGGGGTTATTAAGTCTCTAAAGTCGGGTTCCGCCCCCGGTCCCGACGGTTTTTCGTCAATATACTACAAAAAGTTTGCGGAACCACTTTCCCCCAGATTAGTCCAACTATTTAATTTAGTTCTGCAAGGTGGTAGTTTCCCTGAAGAAATGTTGCTTGCCAACATGTCCCTGATCCCTAAGCCAAATAAAAACCATGCTCTCCCCCAAAACTATAGGCCTATATCAGTTATAAATAACGACCTAAAATTTTTTTCTAGAATCATGGCTGATAGGCTAGCAGGAGTGATCTCGTCCCTTATCTCGCCTTTTCAGTCAGGTTTTATCCCCCATAGGCTTATCACGGATAATATACGCCTAGCATCGAACATTATCCAGGATGCCAACTTGTTTTCCCGTAGACTTTTTCTGTTAGGCCTGGACATACATAAGGCCTTTGATAGTGTCTCCTGGAGCTATCTATCCACACTTTTGCCTCGCATGGGTTTCCAGGGGGAGTTTTTTCACGCTTTTCAGGCACTATACCAAAGTCCAAAAACGCGTATTCGTATCCCAGGGTGCAGCTCAGAGTTCTTTGGCTTGGGTAGGGGTACACGGCAGGGGTGTCCGCTTTCCCCCCTTATTTTTGCGCTGGCCCTCGAACCCCTTGCTATAGCCATTCTAAATAATCCAGACATACGAGGGTATACAAAAGGAACCTCCAAATATAAATTCTGCATGTATGCAGACGACGTCTTAATGTTTGTCACCGACCCCCTACTTACCTTACCCCCTTTGTTGTCCACTTTGTCGGATTTTGCGAGGATCTCCGGTCTCTCAGTCAATGTCGCAAAATCCGTGGCCTTACCAGTTGGCTTCTCCCCCGAGGAGATAGGTCATTTAAAGCGTAGTTTTGCGTTTTCCTGGAAGACAGACACTATTTCATATTTGGGCATCGAACTGACCGGAGATTACCGCAGACTCTTTCACGCAAATTACCCCAAGATGTTTACTAAGCTAAAGGCTCTGTTGAAGCTCTGGTCCCCTTTACACATCTCTTTTCTCGGCAGGATCACAGCCCTGAAGATGACAATCTTGCCCAAGCTTCTTTACCTGTTCCGCTCCCTTCCAGTTAGGCTCTCTAAATCCCTTCTATTAGATTTCCAGTCCCACTTGAAAAAATTTATATGGCAAGGCAGACCCCCAAGATTCTCCAGGGAAGTTCTTTATCGTCCAATGGCAAGGGGAGGTCTGGGGGTCCCTCAGGTTTGGCTATACTATCTATCTAGCAGGTTCACTCAACAGGCTCAGTGGAATATAGCTAATTCTAGAGTCCCTTGGGCCAGATTTGAGGAAGAGTCAATTTCCCCCTATTTCCTCCCGGGCCTGCTATGGTCCTCTAATAGATCAGGGCCAGGGTTGCTGTCAAAGAATACCATTGTGGATGAGAGTTTGAGACTTTGGTTTGATTATAAAGATAAACTCAAGCTGAGCTCGGATGGACCTCAGGGGGCTTCATTTTTTGGAGACCCTGGATTCCCTTCGGCTTTTGACCACCCTGAGGTGTTTGAGATTTGGAGAGAGTGTGGCCTGACTCAGCTGAAAAACTTTTTGGTGGGATCCGCCTTTGTCTCTTTCTCTCAGTTACAATCGCTCTACCCCTTGCCCACTAGGGAATTCTACCATTTCCTACAGATAAGACATTTTTTCCAGCAGAATTACCCCCTTCAAAATTCGACCATGAGCTCCCTTTTTGAGGATATTTGTTATTCATCTCCCAGACAAAAAGGCCTTATAGCAATGGTTTATCGATTTTTGGAGTCAGTGTCAGAACCAAATCTAGTGAAATATAGAGAGGACTGGCAGCGGGAACTTAAGCTAGATGAGGATGCTTTGGACTGGGCCAGAGGATGGCAAAATATGCGCAAATGTGCTAAGTCCCTGACGGTTAGGGAAACAGCAATTAAGCTCATGACGAGATGGTATTACACCCCTCTCCGCCTTAGCAAAATCTTTCCTCAAGCTTCATCTACTTGCTTCAGGGGCTTTTTTCCACCTATTCTGGGAGTGCGAACGGCTGCTGCCTACGTGGAAGGCCGTACTTGAAATGATTGATAAGCTGATGGGGGAACATGTTGTATTGACATTTAAGCACTGTTTATTGTTCCAGGACATTGTGGACATTCCCAAGCATATGGTTAGGTTGATTCACGCCATCTGTATAGCTGTTCACTGGGCAATTGCTCTTCACTGGAAAAAGCCAATAGTCCCCTTTTCGCCCATAGTAGCTCGAGTAGATCAGATGATGCTCTCTGAAAAGATTTTCCACACACTGCACGATACAATCCCAATCTATGACGCTAAGTGGAACCCTTGGTTTCTTTATAGACTCCAGACATAAGTGATCCTGAAATGTTCAATGTCTTGCCTTTTTATTTTCTTTAATTGACTTTTTTGTTTTTCTTTACTATGATCTGTATATTTTCATATTCACTTCTAGTTTGGCTTAAGCCATATATGTTGTATAGGTTTGATATATGATGCTCTTAAACGCTAATCTCCTCCCAGGGACCTGGGATGGACCATGAATAGGTTTCTTAATCTGTCATTATGGATGTGTTTTTCTTATCCTGTATGTATGATTTTTACTACACGAACCTATTGCTGTATTAGCTTTATCTGTGCCTGTCGGTGTTTCACCGGTTCATATTTCAATAAATACTTTTTGAAAACAAAAAAAAAAATGTGCACAAAAGCAAACAGTTTGTTTTTTTCACTTTGAATACAGAGTTGCACTTTTCAAAGGAAATTTCTACAGAGCTTAGTGAATATGGTGACGTTTCGCTTTGCAAATAATACCCAATCATGTGCAAGGAAAAAAATAATAATTTCTTGCACAAGATTGGATGGTGGAAGTCAGCAGAGCTTTGCCTCATTCACTAAGCTCTGGAGAAAATGTCATTGAAAAGTAAAACTTTCTTTGCAAAGTTAAAAGCCTATTTGCTTTTAGGAAATCAACCTCTGTGTATGTATGGTTAACTAAATTAATACATTTACATTTAGTACATGATCATTATGAACATCACAGGATATAAAAAACAAATTGTATTTTATAATTTGTACCAATATTTGGTCATTACAAAACCCTAATTGGCCTAGGATTCACTAGTAAGTCACCACTATGGGTTCCTCCTACGTTTTTATTGTTCTCTTTTTTGCTATTTGATGCAGATTTGATTAATTAAAAAATAAATGTAATATTTATACAGAAGACATTTCAGTTACTGCCTGATCTTTGTTTTACAAATAGCATATGTGAACTATGTGAAGGGTGTAATACTTTATTCTACTGGAATTTCAGTCTTTTTACGTGTAACAGAAGCTATTTCCTTTAGGTGAAAATGATCACCTTTATTTATGTACAAAAAACAGTGTTACAGTTCCTTTAATAGAAATATTGATTGGGTTAGCAGGATGCATGCAGCTAGACCACTTTACTCTGTCTCTTTTCTGTTTAGTGTAATCTATACCATGAGTATGAATATACTTATAGCCTTCTTTAATTTCTTCGCTGCATTAGTTACAGTATCTCCATTGTTAGTCTACTCTGTATAATTACATTACAGGACTTTTTGTGATGATATGCAGTGAAAAAGACAATGCATAAATTATAATAATCACATTAAAAAAACATGTTAAAATACTTACCTGTTCCTGCCCTCTCTGCCATCCATGCACTTCCAGAAAACTGTACATAAATTAAGAAGTTTATTAATATTTTTTTAATCTTAGTTATATGCAGCAATAATTTTCTAAGCATCATCTTAATATCAAGTAAAGTGATAAGAACAAATGTGCATGGATATCATTAAAATACACAGCAAAAAAAAAAAAAAAAACGAATGTATAACTATAGACAAAAATTTTTTCTAGCTAGTGGGGAGGAGTTAAAACCAAATGTCAGATTTGTATTCCTGTCTGTGTCTCCAGGTGGCTTTCCCTCCCATTGGAAAATATCCTCTCACTTCCTGTCTAGGATACAGGACAGGAAATATCTCTAATGAGACACAACAGTTTATAAAAATTGCACTTAATCCAAAAATGTAAAATAAATCATCTTAAGATATACTATCATCTTTAACAAGCATCAGTAAACCATGTTGTGGGGAGGGGGTAGTGTACTTCTAGTCAGAGTACCAGGTTGCATCCCTTTCTTTGAATTCAATTCCATATAGTAAGTACTCACAGACATTTTTATTATATACCAAATATGTTTTACTTATGTCATTTTTTTTCTTTTCCATAATATTTTAAGTAAATCAAAGATAGATGAACAATTAAAACAAAAAGGTACATGGGCCCAATACACCCACAAACAATTAAGGTTGCAAACAACAAAAAATGTATATAACAGTTCATAAATACATTTTCAGATTAAAGGAATTAATCAAAGGGAGGAGACCGTCAGCCAAGGGAAAATAGAGATCAAATTCAATGTATACTGGCAATGTTCACATAAAATGGAAAGAGGATGGCTTGACTGCAGTTAACGAGAACAATTCTGTTCATCAAAGGAAAAAGCCAATCAACGCCGCTTACCAGAAAGTATGGATCTCATGGAGATCATATAAGGCACATCAGGGGAAGGAGCTGCCAACCACGCATGACCCTCCTGGGATTCCTCCAATGGGATGTTCCTTCAGCGTCACACTGAGCTCCGGCTCCAGTGCGATCCTCCGATCTGACCACAGATGATCCTCCAAGGATTCCTCCTATGAGATGTCACGCTGGCGCTGCAATAAGCTCCTGTCTCCTCCGATCCTTGATGAGACTCTGTCTTTGCCTGCCTGGGTGAGAACTTCTGTCTCCCTCACTAGGAGTGAGGGAGAGGTCACTCCCAGTGAGGGAGACAGAAGTTCTCACCCAGGGGGACAAAATCTTGTTGTTCTCAAACGCGGTGACATACAACACGTACGACGGCACTATAAAGGGGAAGTTGGATTCAACTGGCGCCACCCTTGGGGCTGCTTTTGCTAATCTCATGTTACTGCGTGTTAAGTAAAAGTTTGGTGAGAGACGATTCACACTTTTCAGTCTGTTACAGCGTGACGAATGTGCTATCTCCATTACAAAAACTACTTTTACCAAAGGTGCGCTCCCGTCTCCTACTTTTTTCTGAGCATGCGTGGGTTTCTAAGCATACACACGAATGTGTTTCTCGTCGTAAACCAGCCCAACGAGAAACACGGCAAGGAAATTGAGACTCAAAAAAAAAAGAGAAAAAAATTTCTCGTTGAGATCCATACACACAACTGTTTTTCTCGGCAAAAATGCTCTGCCAGCATTTTTCTTGACCGATTTTGCATAGGAAAATGGTCGTGTGTACGAGGCCTGACACATACGTATATATTTTTTGTTGTTTGCAACCTTAATTGTTTGTGGACTTTTTAGGTGGTAGCACACTAATTTTTGATTTACGATTTGCACTTACCGAATATTTAACTGTTATATTCTCGGCTACTTGCTGTGGTGTATCTTAAAGGGACATACACTCTCAAATTACCTGTGCTATAAATGCCTATCTTATGCAATTACTAGTTGCTATAACTAACCATATTTACTACGTGCTTGACATAAGTTCTTACTTGTTTTTGGGCCTATGCCCTAAGTTGCTGAACATGTTCGCCCTAACTTTTCTATGCTAAGAGTTGAGGTAATTCATACTTACTCCCTTAGTGAACTAATGCATTCTCTACATTAAAGTGATATGATGTAGTGAACCCCCAAACCCCTGTTTGCGTGGAGTGACGCCTGGGGTCCCGTACAGATAATCACTTGCATATAGAGGTCCATTGGAATCTTAGAGTATATACTATAATTTTAAACGCTAAGCCCTGATTGCATGTTGTAATGCGTCCATCCTTAGTAGCTCAACGCCTTTCTTTATGTGAGAGAGTGATGATGTAGAGAACCCCCAAACTCCTGTTTGTGTGGAGTGATGCCTGGGGTCTAATACTGAATTATCATATAAAGAAGTGCATTGAAATCCTTGCTAACCGCAGTTGTGGTTCACTCCATTCACCAGAGCTGTTACACTTCCTGAGACTTGCTAGGTTGGCTATTTGTGTTTCTATGAGGTGATATGGTGGTTATGTTTTCAGTGTGATAGAAATCAGAGGGTAAAGATTACTTATGGTTGGGGGTGATCTCAAGGCTGTTAGTCCTGCTGGCAACCTCAGTTGGTTCCGTTGGTTGTATGTAGGCGAGTGTGGGGGAGTAGAGGAGAGATGGTGATAGGTAAGAGGTAGGAAGGGGAGGGTAAGGAGGGTGGTAATTTAAGGTAAGGGGTGTAGAGATGGGAGGGAATAGAGGCATGCAGGATGAGTGGGTAGGACAGACTGAGACAGGAGAGACAAGAGCCTCTGATCTGACCCTGAACTTCGGTCTGTCTATCATCGGTCATCCCACAAGCAGTGTTGAATGAGGTGTTATGGGGTCGATGAGTGGGTGAAATACAGGACCAATTTAATTGGTATGTAGGCTCCTGATTTGAGCACTCTCTCTTTTTATGTGACCACATTGTGTACTTGTTTATTTATTTATATTTTAGCTTGGCACGTAGGTGTCCATGTATATTTTTTTTTTACGTTTTTGGTATACACATTCTGTGGTGACCTTTATTTGAACAGGGAGCATAAACACAGCACTCTACGCATTGAGCAAGAATAGGAGTTCATAAAATAAACAAATTGAGATCTTGAAGTAAGCTTATTAAAAATGATTTTACAAAATGGCAGTGGACATATTTCTAAAGTTATTGCACTGTTTTTTTCATGGGATTAAAGCATATGTATGTGATTGCAATATATATTGCTTGCTATTGTATTAAATAGATATTCAAAACAAAGCAATTAAGCAGAAGTCTTTAAAATGTTTTTGTCCAAAATAGTCTTGTATTTTCACATCCTCCCCTCTGTCATTGTAATTGCATATTATCTGCACAAGCCCTTTTTATCTCAACAAATAGTTCATCTTACTAAAGTTCCTCTGACATGCTGTTAATGGCTAAGAATACAAAAATGCAGAGTGATTGTTTTAGATTTTGTTGCTGTTCACACATAGAAACCAGCAGATATTTGTTGGAGATTATAAATGCTTGCTAAAGTAAACTTTGCAGAAACACAGAAGTTGAACTGAGCATAAAACAAATGAATGTTTATGCAGTTGTTACCTTAAACGTAAAAAAAAATGATGTCAAAATGACTTTGCATGCAAACCTTTGCTTTTCTAATGAAAGTTGAATTTGGACAGACCCAATCCTACCTCACAATCGTACCTCACAAGGCCTGCTTATTGATGTTTTAACCATATCATTATTAGCTTCCGTTACCAGGCCTAAGTGAGATAGTTTCTTGGTTATGCAAAACTGTATGCATGATTTTTTTTTACCAATTTTAACACAGACAGAGCTTTCTTTTAGAAGTATTTAAACAGCACTGTTTTTATATATAAAGGAAAAAAAAACAATATGAAAAAAAAGTTCCCTTACTCTCTGTTATAAAACATAGCACAAAAAAAATACCCGGACAGTACATAAAACTCCATATTATGGGCCAGATTCACGTACTTCGTAACGTATGTCATTTACGTTACACCGCCGCAAGTTTTAAGCGTAAGTGCTTGATTCACAAAGCACTTGCCTGTAAACTTGCGGCGGCGTAACGCAAATCCGTCCAGCGCAAGCCCGCCTAATTCAAATAGGGCGTGTACGGAAAAAAAATAAATTAAAATTCGATGTGGGAACGACGGCCATACTTTAACATGGGCTGTCTAATATTACACCACCTAAATAGCAATCGCAACTTTACGACGGGAAAAGCCGACTAGCGACGACGTAAGAGAATGCGACGAACGCGCGTACCTTCGTGGATCGCTGTAAACAGCTAATTTGCATACCCGACGCGGAAAACAGCGCAAACTCCACCCAGAGGTCGCCGAAGTATTGCATCCTAAGATCCGAAGGCGTACGAAGCCGCACGCCTGTCGGATCTTAGCCAAATGCCATCGTATCTTTGTTTGTGAATTACAAATAAAGATACAACGCGGCAAATTTGAAAGTACGCCGGAGTATTTTTCTGTGAATCTGGCCCTTAGTTTTTTGTAAAGTAGTTACACCAGGGTGATCAAATTTTTTTAACCTGTTTTGGGGAATTTATTTACCCCTTGTAGCCAGCACCTGCCATCCCTTTAAGGGGTTTAGAATGTCAGGAGGCAGGGTGGGGCTTACTCTCATATGACCGCATTGATTGCCCGTCACGGTGGTCAAATGATCGGAAAGATTTCCGTTAGCCGCCGGTAAGTGTGCCGGCAACAGGCAGGGTGCGCGCTCTCGGCACAGCTCTATTTGCACTAATGCATATAAATATGTGGCCGCTCGGTGCCAAGGCCCATCTGCCGAGAGGCTGCATATTTGTGTGCGCTCGGCGCCAAGAGGTTAATATTTTATTTTTTAAATGCTAGAATAGAACAAATATCTCCCCAAATGACATATTTTTGAAAAGTAGACAGTCCAAGGTATTTAATAAGAGGCATGGCAGGTTTTTTGAAGTTGTTATTTTTTGTGATAATTTTGGGGAAAATTAAGAAATAAAAAAAAAATCACAATTATTTTTTTCTTTTTCCTTCCTGTCAGCAGTGCAGTACAGCATCATGTAACTGGTGTGGTAGTAATCAGGAACACTGACTGGTGACCGTACAGAATTTTGATTTATATATGTATATATATATATATATATATATATATATATATATATATATATATATATATATATATATATATATATATATATATATATATATATATATATATATATATATATGTATTAAATCCTAATAAATAAGCCAATTAATAGATTCTAATAGATTCTAGGGATTATAATTGATGATATCTTTATAGTGGCTGTTTTCAATCATCAATGATTTTATATTTAATAAATATAACTTAATGATCATAATCATTTCATGTTATATTGTTTCAGTCACTGTGAACATCTGAGTGTATCAAGAAAACAAATGCTAAATAAAAGTATTTTTAAGGATTGCCAGTATGTTGCCATTAAGAGCCAATCAGCACAGATGCAGACTGTATTTGTTTACTAGCCCTAGGGCAAGTAGTTCAGAAGCAAAGCTTGAATCATAATCATCCAGTAATAAATGATTGGAATGGCTTTGCAATGGTTTTGAGCTGCTTTTAAGTCACATTTAACAAATGTTGCAGATTCAAATGTTGCCCAGACCACACTATTGGTAAGGTTTTACTTTATCTATAAAAAAAGTAAAACATAACCATTAACAGCGGTATAATTACTGTGGTTGCAAGGGGTGTGTTTATTTCAAGGCTTAAAATACCTGATGGGGGCATAGGTTCTGTGTTGATTGTATTGTAGTAGGTAATCTAGAGGCTCACCCACAATATTTCTGTGTTAAGCCTCGTACACACTCTCAGTTTACTCGGCAAGAACCAGCAAAACTGCTGGCAGAGCTTTCTTGCCAAGTAAACCGAGCGTGTGTACGAGGCTTTTAGGTTTCTCGACAAGAAAACTGCCCAGAATCTAGACGAGAAAAGTAGAGAACATGTTCTCTATTTTCTCATTGTGAGATTCTTGGCAGTTTTCCTGCCGAGAAACCCGAGCGTGTGTATACTTACCTGGTCGCCGTGGAAACCCGCGCATGCTCGAAATGACTTTGACGCATGCGTGGTAGCTTCCAAGAATCTCGTCAGGGAAAACAATGTTTTTTTCCTGACGAGATTCTTGCCCGTGTGTACAGGGCTTTAAGAGAGATTTTCTTTCAGTGTATAGAGAACAACAGTGGGGGCAATTGAACAAATCTTGGCAAACATTCACAGCTTATGTAAATCTTAAAGTTTTTGTAAACGATCACCTTGAAAAACAAAATATTGTTGTATAGATATAAAAAAACACATTATAAATACCTGTTTTCCTCTTCTTTATAAGTTATCACATTCCTTCTACTCTCAGCTGCATAAGAGCTGGGGGAAGGAGAAGCAGAAGAACACTGAGCATCCCAGGGAATGGCTGTGCAGCAGGGGCATGTCAGGACAAATCTGATTATTGGAGGAGAGCACGCTGAGTTCCCAGCATAGCCAGAGAACTAACCACAGTGTGTTCTCCTGCTTAGTGTGGTCAGTTTTTAATAGGAAAGACGGAACACCAGAGATTTCACATAAAGGAAGCATGCAAAACCAACAGGATACTTTATTATACAAGTACATGCTACAGCAGGCACATAGCAGGGATATGAAGTCTTGAGGTAATAAACAATTTAATTTTGTTCCTCTAAATTTGCAAGAAAATAAATAATTCTAAAATGTATGTTTATCGCAGTCATGTGACTGCTATCACTGTACAAGGGCATAGAACTAAAAGAGCCGTGGGTGAAAACTATTTACATTTTGTTTTAGTTGTTACCAATAAAAAAATTACAATGTGAATATTCTATTCATCTATCTATCTATCTATCTATCTATCTATCTATCTATCTATCTATCTATAGAAACAGTCCCTAAATCTATAGAAACAGTTCCTAAATCTATAGAAACAGTCCCTAAATCTATAGAAACTAGTCTTCTATATGGTGAGTCTCTGTATACAGAGATCACATATAGCAGACCTATGTTACTGGTATTTATAATCAGGTGCAGGACCATATTTTGGGTACCCTCTTTAACAGTGTTACTATTGTTAAATATATGTAAAGCAAAACTTATTTTTAACCACTTGCGTCCCAGTTACCATGTTAAAATGGTAATAGGACAGTGGCTATTTTTCCCATAACCATTCTAAGATAGCAACTGGGGATCAGCAGTTCTGGAAGGGCTGTCAGAATGGAACTTTTGGTTGTCAGTGACTAAGCACTAAGCCCTAAAGCTGAAATGATAAGTGCTTGCAGAAGATCACTGTAATAACTTCTGCATTGTGTTTAAATCAGAATTGTAGTTATATCATCACTAATCTAAAAATTTTGAACCTGACTATCATGTTCCTATTTGTTGTCTGTGCTAGCTTACTCTTGGGGGTATCCACTAGCCACTAATTTTTGCAGTAAATATTTTAAATTCTAGGTTTTTGTTACAATGCAATAATATAGTGGACTGTGGAAAAGAGTAGCATTTTTTTTTGCATAGATGAGTAAAATAAAGAAATGTTTGTGATAATAATGAAGCAGTGGCATAACAATAACCATTGCAGTCCACTTGGCTGCTTTGAGGCCTGGGGTTGGAAGATGTTCCATTTGTGGGCAGAAACTCTGTGAGCTTGTAAAGATAAAACATATCCATCACTGTATTATTTAGAATTGTGGAGGTTGCTGTTGAAACTGATTCTGTACCCCATGTGACATTTCCAATAAAGTAAAGCTAACATCAGACGTACTGGAGGAATCATTATCGCTAGTCAAAGATCCATTTTTCAGGCTGTACAGAAAGGCAAATTTGCTTAGCTGTTACAGTTATGGAGATGTATTGTCCTCAGAACTTCTGATCATCTTGGCCAGCACTGAAATTGAAGCCGCGTACACAGGATCGGAATTTCCGATAGAATAAAATCCGATGAAAACGAAAAGTGGGTATACTGCGCTGCTTATAAAAATGTGAGACCAGCTGCTAACACAGCTAATAAAGACAAATCAGCTAAGCAAAGATAGAAAACAAAAATGTGTAGCGCTACAGTCAAGGCATATATAATAATATGAAATAGTGATTTTTCCTGTAAAAAATAATAAATCACGTGGAAATTCCTGTGTGAAATTTCATAAATGAAATAGGTGGAAAGAAAAGTCCAATATGTGCAATAAAGTCCATAGAAAACAAATCACCACATGCAAAGTGGAGCTAATTTTGATGATACTCCAAGTATATATATTCAAGTGTGAGTGATCACCGCCACCATTAGGGATAAATGGAGGCTTACCAGAGCTGATGGACTTGAGCTGACATACGTCACTACAAATCTAATTAAGCTTATAGTACTAGGTAGAGTATCAGACTATATAAACATCCAGGGCCTTGGTTAGAAGTCAGATGCTGTCAATTCATGTATACCAATGTAACGAGAAAGCCTTTTGATCCATAGAGCTCCGCAGTGAGCCGGGTAGTTTAGAGAAGGCAAGGGAAGAAAGATAGCCACATAGTGTAATCCAATAAAAAACTATGTAATTTATTTAAAATAGTCAAGTACACTCACATGTATCCTGAATTAAAATCGCATGATAAAATGGTTTGAGGCGGCAGTGGAGACAACCCAACGCGTTTCGTGTTAGTAACACATCATCTGATAAAATCTGATGGAATTTTCTGTCGGAATTCCGATGAAGCTGACTTCCATCAGTCTTGCATACACACTGTCAGACTAAATTCCACCCGTCCAAAACGCGTTGACGTAAAACACTACTACGAGCTGAGAAAAATGAATTTCAATGCTTCCGTGCATGACTTGATTCTGAGCATGCATTGGTTTTTTCTCCGTCGGAGTTGCACACAGATGATAGGAATCGCCTATCGTTTTTTATTCCATCGGAAAAGTCCGATGGGGCACACACGATCGGAATTTCCGAAGAAAAAAGTCCATCATGATCCCCTGAGAGGCAATTATATATTCCCTGGATCAACTTTACTTATAAATGTTAGTATCCAGTTATATTATGTACATTTAGGAAAGAATACATGCCTCCAGAATCCATTATTTTTTAAAGCAATCTACTAAGTGGCCAGAACCAGCTCTTGAGGGAGTCTATTCCACATTTTTATGCTCTTTTCCGTATTTGGAGATTAAATCTATTTTTCTATAGATGTAAAAAGTGTTGTCCTCTGTGATGATCTTAAAGTGAACAACTCAACACCAAGTTCACATATGGACCACTTATGTACAGTATTTATACATGTTGATCATATCTCCCTTAATCTCTTCTCAAGAGAGAATAAATTCAGTTCATCTAATCTATTCTCATAGCTAAGCTCCTCCTCTGCACTTTCTCCAGTTCCCCAATATCCTTTTTGTGATTTGGTGCCCAAAACTGAACTGCATATTCCAGATGAGGTCTTACTAATGATTTGTACAGGGGTACAATTACACCTCTCTCTCTGGAGTCCATACCTCTCTTAATACAAGAAATGATTTAAGCCTCGTACACACGATCGGATATCTGATGGAATCTAATCCGATGTTTTTTTTTCGTCGGATATCCGATGAAGCTGACTTTCACCAGTCTTGCCTACACACCATCAGTCAAAAATCCAACCATGCCAAAACGCGGTGATGTAAAACACTACGACGTGCTGAGAAAAATGAAATTCAATGCTTCCGAGCATGCACTTGATTCTGAGCATGCATGGATTTTTGACCGATGGACTTCCACACAGACGATAGTTTTTTTCTATCGTTTTTTTATCCATAGGACAATTTTAAAACGTTCTTTTTGTTTTCACCAAAAAAGAACAACCAATGGGGCCCACACACGATCGGTTTGTCCGATGAAAACAGTCCATCGGTCTGTTTTCATTGAACAAACCGATAGTGTGTACACGGCTTAAGAATGCAATGCCAAGCTGCAGTTTCCAAAGCATGCAATTATTAGCTTATTACCTATCAAAACCCCCAGATCCTTCTCCACCATTGTTCTGAAAAAAAAAAAAACACAGTTTAAATAAGTTTGTATTAAGGTTATAAAATAATTTTGGGAAGTGGCATCAAAAGTTTGTTATGGCGCTTCATGATCTGTACTTGTAGTTATACCCTTAATGAAAGAAAGTATTATACATCACGTTGCTTTATTTACTATAAATGCCAACATTATATGGATAAGCACTATTATAGAGTTGTTTGGTGGTGGGATCTTGAGAGTTACCTAACAACGTGAACTCCAGTACCAAAAATGTATGTATGTACAGTATGTATGGCATATGCTACTCATTGATTGTT
Organism: Rana temporaria; assembly: GCF_905171775.1. Classification (NCBI taxonomy): domain Eukaryota; kingdom Metazoa; phylum Chordata; class Amphibia; order Anura; family Ranidae; genus Rana; species Rana temporaria. The sequence goes on along the minus strand of NC_053493.1, from coordinate 217,485,855 downwards.
CATCCTTTCCTATACATGTCTTTATATTCTTATAGGGGGTAGCTAGCATAGATGTGTACCTAATAATAATAATTAATTGTATTATTCAGTTTAAGACTCCTTTTTGCTGGGTAAACTTTAAAAATAGCATATTTCTCACACAGGCGCTGCAATTGTAATTCATTACACCATCGAGGAAAAAGTTAATGAAGCTAATATAAAGAATGAAAAATGGAACACCTAATTTAATTAGTACTATCCTTAAGCTATGCTATACTGTATCTGAGTAATTGCACAGTAAATCAAATCTGCCATATGCCCATATTCTTATATATTAATTAACACATAAACACATGGTAATATGAAGCATTGCAAGCATACTACTCTGTTCTGAATTCACCCTTCTTTCCAGGTCTTTAGTTTAAAGCTGAACATAAGGTTATGGCATTTGTAAGTCCAGTGTGACCTTTTATCTTGGCAGGATTATCATAAAATTAATCATGAATTCAGCTGTTAAAAGGACACAGATGTTCCTATGTGCATGCATGCACCAAGTTGTATGTGTATTTCTATATTTTGATTGCAAACAAAGAATTGACATATGTATGAGTTGTGCATGTTCCTTTTGTAGTGTTTGTTTTCTCTAAGTCTCTCTCCACATTCCAAAAAACATATTGGCAATTGGCAGTTCACCTGATGGCTGCTACGTTTCTTTGTCTGCTATGTGGAAAGCCTTTACATGTGCATCTTACTCTAAAATATAGTTACATTGGGTGGATTCCCCTTTTTGTTTATGCCACCAACCCAACCCGAGTATGTGCTTGTGTGAGCTTTGGCTGTGACTTTGGACTTTAAAGGCTCTATGTAAAGTATGTTACAGGTTTCATATAGTTTATATAGTGTTGCATAATATATTGGTGATACATGGGCTAGTACAGAGGTATTGAATAAGGAGACCAAACAACAATTTGATACAACATTTTTATTTATCTTTGGTAAAATTGGCCACGGTGTCATCCATAAAATGTGGGGGCGGGGTTACAAAAATTTCTCAATAAATAAATTAAATTACAAAAGGCCAAATTGGCTAAACTTAAAACTTTAAAATCAAATTAATTGCTGTCCATCCAGCAAAAGCTGGACGACTACTCCCCCCATACGGACGACCACATGACTTATTATGACAAACTGACAGGGAAGGGTGGGCGGGCGGGCGATGCTGCTCGTCAGGAGACGTGACTGAGCAAATCGCCTCAGCCTCTCCCTTATATAGGCTCGTCCAGCGCGGGATTTACCTCACGCGAACGGACCTATCAGAGAAGGGGGCTGCCGCAACTAACCAATCAGGGGCTGTTACTACCCCAGAGCGCGGCAGCCCACTTCTCCCTCTGCGCTATCCCATGCAGGCTCAGCATATTGCCGTAGCCTCACATGGGCTAGTACAGAGGTATTGAATAAGGAGACCAAACAACAATTTGATACAACATTTTTATTTATCTTTGGTAAAATTGGCCACGGTGTCATCCATAAAATGTGGGGGCGGGGTTACAAAAATTTCTCAATAAATAAATTAAATTACAAAAGGCCAAATTGGCTAAACTTAAAACTTTAAAATCAAATTAATTGCTGTCCATCCAGCAAAAGCTGGACGACTACTCCCCACCGGCCTAGGCCAACCGCGAAGCTGTTGGCCGAGGCCCCCCCACCACCGTGGCTGATTCGATCATGGACTGGATACCCATATTAAAAATGTCCAGGCCAATGCCTGACAGATGAATTTGGTCATCCCGAAACAACCCAGGCAAAAAACCCTCTAACTCGGAATGACGAAAGGAAGAGCCACCAATTGAAGGCATAAAACTATGGATTGTCCTATTTAGACGTCTGCGGATCCTATCCACGTAGAAAAGGGTGCCATGCGGCGACCATAACAGTCTGGGAACCATCTCAGAATATACTAAGGCCCCATACACACGAGAGGATTTATCCGCAGATACGGTCCAGCGGACCGTATCCGCGGATAAATCCTCTCGAGGATTTCAGAGGAGTTCTCTGCGATGGCGTGTACACACCATCGCATTGAAATCCGCGCTGAAATCCTCTGGCGATGACGTGTCGCGCCGTCGCCGCTATTATGACGCGGTGACGGGCGCGACGCTGTCATAAAAGGAATTCCACGCATGCGTCAAATCATTACGACGCGTGCGGGGAATCCCTTTGGACGGATGGATCCGGTAAGTCTGTACAGACGAGCGGATCCATCCGTTGGAATGGATTTCAGCAGATGGATATGTTGTGCAGCACAGCATATATTCGATCTGCTGAAATCCATCCCAGAGGAGATTTCTCCGCGGAAACAGATCCGCTGGCGTGTACACACCATAGGATCTATCCGCAGAAACCCATTTGCTGGGATTTATCTGCGGATGGATTCTATCGTGTGTATGGGGCCTAACACTGAACCCGGGAACATTTGAGTTATGGAATAGAGATCCCTTTTCATCTCACATAACAAGTCCCATGTGTTGAATTTACCCAAGTCATTAGCCCCCGCGTGGATAACTATCACTTGGGGTTGAGGCCAGACAGAAGACAAATAAACTAGGTGGTCTTTTATATTGCGCCACTGCAAACCTCTAACACCTGACCATAAAATTAAAAATAAATCAGGATCAAGCCCCAGGTTAGCAGAGTATGATCTGGATCCGGAGTGCTTGTAAGCCCAGAACACGTAGGAGTGACCTATGACCCAAGCGATATTCCTGGATAAATCTGAAAGAAAATCATAAAGTTAGAAGACTGGGACGAACATATAACTTATATCTATTGCTGCCCCACCTACCCACTTTTTTAACCTTACTCTCCGAAAAGCCTATGGAATCAGCTGTGGTGGCCGCGCCAATTCGGAAAGAATGGGAAGAAAAATGGTACCCAGATAAGTTCAAGCGCTACAAACAGGAGGCCAGAACAGCTGAGAACTGATACCTTGTTAATGATGACAAGTCTTCATGAATAAAAAAGGAATCGTTACTCAATGGTCTGACCAAAAGATAATTACGAACATGAAACACAGGACAGATAGCCTCATTAGGAGAACTGGATAAAGAAAACCACTGGCCAACCTGAGAGGACTTGGATCTGGACAAAAACAGTCGAATAGAACCGACGTCAAACTGAACATGAGAAAAACGGAGAAATGAAGAGGAGTTTCTGTTTGCTGCTGTAAACTCACCTAACCGTAGGGCTCCAAAGAATGCGATAGAAAAAGCAGCCTTGAAAAGAAAAGACTCGAAACTAGATGAGCAGACATCTTGAAGGATCCGTAGAAGATCGATCAAAATGGGGATAGATATGGGACGCCTATTATCCGAAGAGGGCCTAGACTTCTTGAGGCCCTTCAAAACTTGAGTGACCTGAAAGAAAGAAGTAAGAGCAGGAAGGCCTGCAAACTTAAGGAAAAAAGAAACTCCAGCCAATATTTTACCTATGGAAGCCGGGGACAGATTAGATTGAATGAGAAAGGACAAAAAAGACAAAGCCACGTAAGAAGATACAGCTAGTGGATCCAAACCCAATGGTTGACAGAAAGAGCACCATTTGTGCCATGAAAGCCTATAATCCCTCCAGGTGTTTTCCGCTACTGAAGCCTTGAGATTCCGGAATATTATTCCCAAATTAAGCCCCAGAGGAAGTCTGGGCAAGGGGTGCCACGTTGATCCGCTGATGGCGCCAACTCTCGGAATCTCTTGAACTGTGAACGAGATAAAGAATCTGCTATGTTATTTTCTTTACCTGCAATATGCTCAGCTCTCAACCATATATTACAGTTCATACAATGTAGTACCAGGAAACGTAATAACCTTAAAACGGGCTCCGACTTAGAAGACAGAGTATTGATGGCGAAAAAGACACCTTTATTATCTGTATGAACTAAAATTCTACGATTCCTAAAGATGTCTTCCCACACAACCACCGACACTATCACTGGAAAGAGCTCTAACAGAACTAGATTTTGCAGAATCTCCTTCTGGAGCCAATCAGGGTGCCAGGACTGGGCGCACCAGCGCCCATCCAAGAAAGCCCCGAACCCAGAAGAGCCAGCTGCATCAGTGAAGAACTCCAACTGAGAACTATTAATAAAGTCCATTTGCCAGGCCGAGGAACCATTAAACTCATTTAAAAAAGCATCCCAAATTCTTAGATCATCCTTGATGCTTTTTGAAATCCGGAAATGAGAGTAAGGGTTCACCATACCTTTTATGGCTAACGAGAACCTGCGCGAAAAGACCCTCGCCATAGGGATGACTCTGGCCGCAAAAGCAAAAATCCCCAGCAAAGACTGTGCCTCCTTTAAGCACACCTTCTTACTTACAAGAAAGGTTGCAATCATAGACTTCATCTTATGTATCTTCTGCTGTGGCAATCTGAACTCCATTCGTTCAGAGTCAACCGTGATCCCCAAAAATTCAATAACTGTAGTGGGAAAAACTGTCTTCTCCTGAGCCAGAGGCACGCCAAAGTCATGACAAACGTCAAAGAAAACCTGTAAAGATTCCATACACACTGACGACCCCCGGGGACCTAAAAACAAGAAGTCATCTAGATAATGTAGGATAAGGCCTTGAGGGATAATGACTGACACGACCCAATGTAAGAAGGAGGAAAAGGCCTCGAAATAAAAGCATGACAGTGAAAACCCCATTGGCATGCATTTGTCGAAATAATATTGATTCAAAAATTGAAACCCCAATGAATTGAAGCCTTGTGGATGCACGGGAAGAAGGCGGAAAGCCGACTTAATATCAGCCTTTGCTAGCACAGCCCCTTGTCCTGCTTGCCTCAAAAGACACAAAGCCTCATCAAATGAGGCGTAGCAGACTGGAGCCTCCACAGAGGCAACTTCGTCATTGAGTGACGAATGCGGGGGGTAAGATAGGTGGTGGATCAACCTGAACGCACCCTGCTCTTTTTTGGGTACGATGCCCAATGGGGACAACCGGAAATTAGAGAATGGTGGGTCATTAAAGGGACCAGCAACCCTACCCTCAGACAATTCTTTGTAAATTTTTTCAAGAACTAAGTTAGAGTGCATGGATACAGATAGTAAATTTTTAACTGGTGCACACCCTGAACCAGTAAAGGATGGCACTAAGAAACCATTAGCAAAACCTTCAGTTAGCAGAGCCGCCATCCTGAGGTCTGGATAGCGCTCGAGCCATGGGCGCATTCTTGCCAGGCTCACCGGAGTCGGGGCCTTTCCCATGTGTGTCCTTGGGTCCTGAATGAGAGGAACTTGCGGCAGCTTTACGAAAACATCTGCTCGCCGCGTGAGTACCACCACAATAAGAACACTCATGTTTGTATCTACAATTTAATAAGAATTTACATTGACCCTCATTAAATGCAAAGCATACACCCTTCCTGACTGGACTCTGACCATTGGAAGAGGGGCGAGGGGTAAACTGGGGCCTTGGTGGCAGCATAAGGTTTAACCATAAACCCACGTCCTTAGCCCCCCAATGCAGCGAGGGGTGCACAGCTAGTTTTTGACGGAAATTCTCGTCATATGAGAACCATGCGGAGCCGCCAAAGTGGCGAAAGGCCTCCGCAATAATATCCAGGTGTTGGAATAAACCTGAACACTTCCCAGGGAAGCGTTCTCCCATAACTGCTGCATAGATACAGAATGCTTGCAGCCAGTTTTGAAATGTCTTAGGAACCGCTCTCCTCCTATCCTCCTCCGTTCTTTCGCTGGACTGTCTGTCAGACTTAGCCAAAAACTCCTTGGAAGATGGCAGAAGTGATAATATATCAAGATATTCACCCCTCCAAATTTTTTCCTTGACTGATTTAGACAGATGAAAACCCAGCGGGGATAAACTGCAAGGGAGGGGTTCCTTAAAGGAAGACTCGCTGACCATAGCAGCAGAGGATCTGAGGGGTAAAGTATTATGAACAGAAGGACACCTCACATTCGATTTGACAGTAACATCTTTATCAAGCAGAGAGGGATGACCAGCCTCATGCCACACCACACCAATCTCCTCCATATCAATAGCATTATCGCTATTTCCAGCACCAGCCTCCTGTGCACTCTGACTTACTGTGCATGTCTGAGTACTCAGACTCTCACCTGGTTGCACATACATATTTACATTTTGTGAGGCAAAATCCGCACCATGACCATGTATCCCTTTGAACTGCTGCACAATGACAGATAACGATTCAATCAGACTAGAAAATGCAGATAACTGGTTAACATTTCTGAAAACAACTTCAGGTAAAACATGCTCACCCAAGTCCCCAGGAGGGGGGGAAGAGGCAGCGCTGCTCCCTTGCTGGCAAGAAGCACCTCTTGTTGCAGCTCCCTCAGCTTGAGGAGCTAAATTATTACTCTTACATTTCTTCTTTCTCCCAGGCTGCTTCCTGGGGGCGCCCACGCTCGTCTCTGGTACTGCAGCTGGGCTGACGGATGAGACAGAGCCACTCTCCTCTGGCAGGCAACGCTTCAGCCACTCCTCACCTCCCCTGCTCTCCGCCTTCTCTAGGAGTCTGCATAAGAGCTCCTCACGGCTGTCCGGAACAGCGCGCTTCATCCTGAGAGAGAGAAAGGGAGAGGCGGGCGATGCTGCTCGTCAGGAGACGTGACTGAGCAAATTGCCTCAGCCTCTCCCTTATATAGGCTCGTCCAGCGCGGGATTTACCTCACGCGAACGGACCTATCAGAGAAGGGGGCTGCCGCAACTAACCAATCAGGGGCTGTTACTACCCCAGAGCGCGGCAGCCCACTTCTCCCTCTGCGCTATCCCATGCAGGCTCAGCATATTGCCGTAGCCTCACATTCTGCAGTAGGTGCTTGTGTATATACTGTATATATATTCTACAGCAATTCCTTCTTCCTATGATACGGGTGTTGCTGGCGCAAAAGAAAACACAAAATTAACCTGTAATGGTGGGTGTGCTGCAATCAGAAAAAAAGGTGCAAGACACTCTATGGTGTCTCGTCCAAAGATGAATGAGTATGGTATGTGGATTGCGCTCCCCTGGTGGTTAATCGAAATCCACCTACTTCTGGGCACTATTAACAATTGTTAGCCCCAATACATATCACCTCTATTGACAATCCACCGTATATATGTGTCTATATAAATGTGTATCCAGTGCTCATATACAAATAATCTTCTCAGGAAAATGTAAAAAACACATGCATATCTGTGCCATATACGTAATAAATAGTGCTCTTAAAAAACGTGCATTCCCCTATATCAAATTTAGGGAATCCTTACCACAAGAACAAACAACTTTTGCAAAAAACACAAAACATAAATAAAAATAAATAAAAGGATTTCTAGGTTGATCCCTTTTCCCTTTAACCTCCCTGGCGGTATGATTCTTTCAGAAAAAAGGTGCTGAAAGCGGTACCATTATTTGCAAGGAAATTTGGTGATTTGTACTGTAGGCCTGTAATTCTTAGGAATAACTCACTTAAATCTTACCAAACAAGAGTCTTGTAGGCATCCCGGGTATGACATTTTTTTAAAAACAAAATTATAAATTATAATATAATAAATAATTATAAATAATTATAACAAATAATAATATAATTATAATAAAAATTATTCAATAATGTAATCAACTCAAAATCACTGAAATTTGCTCAGTTGCAGAATTGTCGCTGTCATTACTTTTATTTTTTTATGACGAATTTCCCCACAAATCGCTATCGCACAATTCTGCAAGTGATTATAATTTATTATTGCTGTTTTCTAGCTGCTCTAAAACCATTTTTGACATATAAAGACACTTTTGGTTGCTATGGACAATCTACAGTTTGCAGGCAGAAAGAAAAGTTTTTATTATATAAAAGTACATGTAGGACACTGGGCAGACCACTAGGGACAAGGGGTGTGTGTATTTTTTACATACAGTACTGTAATCTATAAGATTACAGTATACTGTATGTAATGTGTTTGTTTACGTTTTTGAATTTGGCGCCGTTCTCCGCTCCCGTGCGTCGTAACGTCGCAGGGAACGGAGATCGGCGGCACAGGAGGATGCTGTGTGAATCGAGCGAGGTCCTGCTCGTTCACACAGCGCGGTGGCATCGCTGGATCCAGGGACAAGGTAAGTAAACACTGTCTGTGGATCCAGCAAAGCAAGCCGAGTCTGACTCGGGGTTACCGATCCTAGCACAAAAATCTAACCCCGAGTCAGACTCGGGAATACCGCCAGGGGGGTTAAAAGTCCCAATATGATGGCCAAGTGCTCATAAAACGATTAATGCTTCTCCTGTGAGACGTTAGAACACAACGTGATTTCACCACTTCTGTGATAGTCCCATCACCGTAAAAAATGGCCACTCACCAGATCTCATTTAATAAATGCCTTTGGTTCATTCCCAGGATAACCACTCCTCTTATACGTTTCCAATAACTGCCAGGTGCCTTGGGTATACTAGTGTGGTCTCTCTTTTTCTACAAAAGCTCACAGAGAAAGAGTGCCCCTCATAGTGTAGTATATAAAAAAAATATTTATTTTTAAAATTAAAAACAGGTATTGCACTCACATTTTATTTTATTTTATTCTATATACTACACTATGAGGGGCACTCTTTCTCTGTGAGCTTTTGTAAAAAAAGAGAGACCACACTAGTATATCCAAGGCACCTGGCAGTTATTGGAAAAAGCAGAGGAGTGGTTATCCTGGGAATGAACCAAAGGCATTTATTAAATGAGATCTGGTGAGTGGCCATTTTTTACGGTGATGGGACTATCACAGAAGTGGTGAAATCACGTTGTGTTCTAACGTCTCACAGGAGAAGCATTAATCGTTTTATGAGCACTTGCCCATCATATTGGGAATTTTAAAGGGAAAAAGGATCAACCTAGAAATCCTTCTATTAATTTTTATTTATGTTTTGTGTTTTTTGCAAAAGTTGTTTGTTTTTGTGGTAAGGATTCCCTAAATTTGATATAGGGGAATGCACGTTTCTTAAGAGCACTATTTAATACATATATGGCACAGATATGCATGTGTTTTTTACATTTTCCTGAGAAGATTATTTGTATATGAGCACTGGATACACATTTATATAGACACATATATACAGTGGATTGTCAATAGAGGTGATATGTATTGGGGCTGACAATTGTTAACAGTGCCCAGAAGTAGGTGGATTTAGATTAACCACCAGGGGAGCGCAATCCACATACCATACTCAATTCCTTCTTCCTGTCCCATGTTTTTAATTGCCTGTATCATCTGATTAGGAACTTAAAATAATTTTTTTTTTTGGTTTGAGTCAAAATATTAGTTCTTATCAACAAATAGATCTAGCTTTTAGCCAGTTATTTCCTGAAATGGCTTAGTTACAGCAACTGAAGTGTATGAACCTAAAAAAAAACTTAAAAATAAAAAATTGCTTCTGTTGGCGTTCCATAGAAAGTGACCTAAATAGTCACATTTGTCCCGTGTCTCAATTCCTGCCCCAAGTGTGGAAATGGTTTAATTTATTGTTCAAATACATTCTTAAAGGGAAAAAAATATAATTATTTTTATATTGATGACAGTAATCTTGTCCTTGTCCTCAAAGTGGGCCAAATTCTCAAAAAGTCTGCCTAACTTAAATTTCAGCAGTTAAGTTACACTGACTTAAAATTTCTACCTAAGTGCCCGATCGTCAAAGCACTTAGGTAGAAATTTCAGGCCGTGTAACTTAAGTGCCGCCGTCGTAAGGCGGTCCTCCTCTCCTGGGGGCGTTTAACATTTAAATGAGGTGCGCTCCCGCGCCGGCCGTACTGCGCATGCGTGTGACGTAATTTTCCCGAATTGCAGCGCACGAACGTAATTAACGCCGGGCGGCTTTGAGAATTTCGACGGGACACTAAAGTTGCGACGGGTGAAAAAAAAAGACGCGCCGGGAAAACAAATAATTATAAAAAAAAATGACAGCGTCGCTCAGCATGCATTCCTGAGAGGGAGAACTCCATGCCAATTTTCAAAGAAAAAAACGGCATGGGTTCCCCCCCCCAGGAGCATACCAGGCCCTTAGGTCTGGTATGGGTTGTAAGGAGACCCCCCCACGCCGAAAAATTGACGTAGGGGGTCCCCCTACAATCCATACCAGACCCGTATCCAAAGCACGCTACCCGGCCGGTCAGGAATGGGAGTGGGGACGAGCGAGCGTCCCCCCCCCTCCTGAGCCGTGCCAGGCCGCATGCCCTCAACATGGGGGGGTTGGGTGCTCTGGGGCAGGGGGGCGCACTGCGGGCCCCCCCACCCCAGAGCACCCTGTCCCCATGTTGATGAGGACAGGACCTCTTCCCGACAACCCTTGCCATTGGTTGTCGGGGTCTGCGGGCGGGGGCTTATCGGAATCTGGGAGTCCCCTTTAATAAGGGGGCCCCCAGATACCGGCCCCCCACCCTAAGTGAATGGATATGGGGTACATCGTACCCCTATCCATTCACCTGGAGGCAAAAAGTAAAAGTTAGTAAACACACAACACAAGGCTTTTTAAAATAATTTATTATTCTGCTCCGGATGCCCCCCCTGTCTTCGTTATTAGCTCAATTACCAGGGGGGCTTCTTCTTCCACTCTCCGGGGGTCTTCTCCGCTCTCCGGGGGGGGTTTCTTCTTCCGCTCTCCGGGGGGGGCTTCTCCGGACTCCGGGGGGCTTCTTCCATCTTCTCCCCTCTTCCGCTGTTGACTCGGCGAACCCCGGTTCTTCTGCAGCTCTCCGGTGCCTTCTTCTTCAGCGCTGGCTGCCTGCTATGTTTGTGTGTTAGCTCAATTAGTAACAGGCAGCCGGCGCGGTCTTCTGTGACGTCAGGGTCTTCTGTTCTTCTCCCCTCTTCCGATGTTGACTCGTCGCCTGTTGTCGCTGTAATGATGGAAGCGCGCCTTGCATCACATTTATATAGGCATCACCGTCCCATCATGCTCCGGTAGGTACCCACGTGGTGGGTGCCTACCCACGTGCACCCACCACGTGGGTACCTGCCGGAGCATGATGGGACGGTGATGCCTATATAAATGTGATGCAAGGCGCGCTTCCATCATTACAGCGACAACAGGCGACGAGTCAACATCGGAAGAGGGGGAGAAGAACAGAAGACCCTGACGTCACAGAAGACCGCGCCGGCTGCCTGTTACTAATTGAGCTAACACACAAACATAGCAGGCAGCCAGCGCTGAAGAAGAAGGCACCGGAGAGCTTCAGAAGAACCGGGGTTCGCCGAGTCAACAGCAGAAGAGGGGAGAAGATGGAAGAAGCCCCCCGGAGTCCGGAGAAGCCCCCCCCGGAGAGCGGAAGAAGAAACCCCCCCCGGAGAGCGGAGAAGACCCCCGGAGAGTGGAAGAAGAAGCCCCCCTGGTAATTGAGCTAATAACGAAGACAGGGGGGCATCCGGAGCAGAATAATAAATTATTTTAAAAAGCCTTGTGTTGTGTGTTTACTAATTTTTACTTTTTGCCTCCAGGTGAATGGATAGGGGTACGATGTACCCCATATCCATTCACTTAGGGTGGGGGCCGGTATCTGGGGGCCCCCTTATTAAAGGGGACTCCCAGATTCCGACAAGCCCCCACCTGCAGACCCCGACAACCAATGGCAAGGGTTGTCGGGAAGAGGTCCTGTCCTCATCAACATGGGGACAGGGTGCTCTGGGTTGGGGGGGCCCGCAGTGCGCCCCACTGCCCCAGAGCACCCAACCCCCCCATGTTGAGGGCATGCGGCCTGGCACGGCTCAGGAGGGGGGGGACGCTCGCTCGTCCCCACTCCCATTCCTGACCGGCCGGGTAGCGTGCTTTGGATACGGGTCTGGTATGGATTGTAGGGGGACCCCCTACGTAGAATTTTCGGCGGAGGGGGGTCTCCTTACAACCCATACCAGACCTAAGGGCCTGGTATGCTCCTGGGGGGGAACCCATGCCGGTTTTGAATTTAAAAATTCCCGTGGAGTTCTCCCTCAGGAATGCATACCAAATGCCGTCGCTGGAATGGGCCTTTACAATGTGTGACTAACTTTCCACATTATAAAACCAGCCCTAGTTTTGCGCAGGCAAATTCGGAACTTACGCAGAAATCACAGTGCTGAAATGCTTTGAAAATCTGCTTAAGTCCTCATTTGCATACGCAAAGCTGCATTTCAATGAGAAATGCCCCCAGTGGCGGATGCGGTACTGCATCCTAAAATCTGACCGTGTAAGTGTCTTACACATGTCAGATTTTCTGCCTAACTTTGGAAAAAGCCTTTTGAGAATCGTTTCCAAAGTTAGGCACAGGGATACGCAGGCTGAACAGCAGTTAAGTCTGCGTATCTCTTTTGAGAATTTGGCCCAGTGTTTTTAAGGGGAAAAAAACACAGTTCACTGATTAATAACAAGTGATGATATGTAAGCCAAATAAGCAAAGGCATCAGGGAAAGTTAGGAAAAAAATGGATTGGAGTTCACCCATATTTCTTCTCAGACCCTTTAAATCTGGAGCGAATGCAAAAATCAGGAAAGAAAAGCATGAAGTAAAAAATAAAATAAAAAATAAAAACAGATTAAACCTAACCCAAGCATGCAGTCGGCAGGCCAGAAAAGAGAGTGGGGCAAGTGTACGAGGGGTACCTTGCCAGGGGGAACCCCCAGCAAAACAGGTTCTCCTTCCCGCAACAAGAGCCAGGATATTTTCCCAACAATTTGTATTTGAAAATGTCAGTGCTGATAGCTCAAACTGAATCCAGGAATGTTTGGGTCATCACTAAAGATAACAAGAAGGAGAAGTGTAGTGTAGTTTATATCCAGAGATATTTCTTCCTGGGTTTAGCAAGCAACATTCCTGGTATTTTTTTTTATTGCAGTCTTTATTCAACTTTTAAAAGCATAGTACAGAATTATACAGCATGCTGCCACATTGTTCGATCCACTATAAAGTGTTCTTCTGCTATAACATATAGCATATCTGTTGCCAATTTTCTTTAGATATTATAATGTTGAGTTCATGCTCCTATTTATAATATTATGGAGTTTATCGTATTGGTCTTTTCTCAATAAAGTGTGATGTGGGGGGACACAACTTCCAGTGGGTCCTATTACCCAGGCATGTTTTTTCAAATGTCCAACAATAACCTCAAAATAAATGTACAAATAAATATATATATATTTTTTTTTTTTATTATAATTTGTAAATTAATTTTTTCTCTCATTTCGCCTTCTTCGTCCTCCTCTTATACTCCTCATATATAAAATACATTATTACACCTTATTAGAACTTTTCAAAGATGTCCAGATAATGCCCCATCAATATACTTCTGTATTGGTGAGCTACATGTTCATGTAGCCATCCACAGAGACCAGGTATCCCTTGAATTCCATACCCCGTTTCACTATTACTGGCTTACCAGTAAGGCCATTAAAGCATTAAAGTGATTGTAAACCCTCTTTGACCACTTGCACCTACATGTAAGCCTACATTAAGGCTTACCTGTAGGTGCAAGACATATCTCCTTGACCTACACGCTTAAGGAGATATTTGCAGAAAGGACTGCACCGATGTCTACGGCGCATGCGTGCCGTAGACAATGCCACAGGCGCACTGAGCGTGCCAGTTTTAGCAATGGGAAAATGCTAGAACTGCGCACATGTGCGCGGATTGTGCATGCACGGGAGTGATGTCATCGCTATGCTATGCATACTAGCTCATTATGCCTTTCTCTTGCAGGGTTTTTTTTTTTCAGAAAAAAAAGAGGGTTTACTTTCTCTTTAAGAAATGGTTTTGGGTTTAGTGGCAAACTCTTTCTGCCACTGAAGCTGCCACCGATCTACAGACCAGCGAAAGGAAAACATTTACCTGTGGAATGCTCAAAGAACACACCGCTGGAGAGAGCAGGAAAAGTCTAGACATTATGGATTTATTGATATGCCTAATTTTTCACTTCCATCTTGTAAGTGTTTTTAAGCCTTCCTTGTCATGAAAGTTTTTTTTACTGCACTTAGAAAGCTTTCTTCTGTTTTGTTGACACACTACAGTACAGTCTTGCTCAAAAGTTTGCATACCCTATCATGAATTGTGACATTTTGGCATTAATATTGAAAATATGACTGATCATGCCAAAAAACGTTTACTTTTACATAAGGATAGCAATTACATTAAGCCATTTATTATCACATCGTTTTTTGGATCCTTTTTAAATCACAATGATAACAGAAATGACCCAAATGGCCCTAATAAAAAGTTTACATACCCTGGAATGCTTGGCCTTGGTACAGACACAGAAGGTGGCGCACACAGGTTAAAATGGCAATTAAAGGTTAATTTCCCACATTTGTGGCATTTTAATTTGGGTGTTCACCGAACGGGCGAACAGGCTATGTTCAGGCCAAACTTTTGCTTGGCTCAAACTGTTTACCCAACTCTACATACTCTGTTGCATTAGTCATCATGGGCACTGCATGGTCACAGAGCATGGTGAGCTTGCATAATCTTAAATTGAAATTTCACAGGGCTGTCTAACAGCTTATTTTAGAGGGTTTGAAGTGTAATCTGAATAGGGTTTGGCAGAACCATTTCTGGAATGCTGTGTACCCATATGTTTGTAGCACTGTCAAAGGTTGTCCAAATCCTTGGTGCAGTGCAATCATTTTGTTGAACAAGCATACTGTAAGTGCAGGTGTATAATCTGTTGTGTGTACAACAGTCACTAGGATGTCAAGTAGATAATGTTTTGTTTTGGAAAGTAGAAATTAAGAAAATAACAGTAAATCTAAAGCAAATATAGACACATTAGGGGCCCGTCCACACTAGAATGCGATGTGCCCAAGTTCCCTGCACGTTCCCCCCACCGGATTCAAAGTGCACTGCCCTTCCGTTGTGCAGCAGGTGTCAGTGCAATGTTAATGACACCCCAAGATCGCAAACATAGGGCATTTGCCCACAGTGGATTACATGATACAAAAGTACCATGCAATCTGGTTACAATGCATTTTGAAAAGTAGTGCATCCACTACTTTTGGTGTGGTAAGTTTTGATTTCAGCCCATTCAAAACAAATAGGCTGAAATTGCATGTTTCTGTGTGATTCCTATTGTGAACCAACCCTTAAAGACTTAATTTTTGTTTGATGCATATTGTAAACTTAACTTTAATATGTCCATTATTCAACTTCTTTATTTTGACTCTGCTTTTTATTTAAAAGAGAAGTATGTTTTTTTGTTTTGTTTTTTAAGTACAACTAAAGTATAACTAAAGGCAAAACTTTTAGAGGGATTAGAAGACATGTTATTTTTTATCACTGTCTGTGTCCTACTTACAGATATTCAGCCTCTCTATTGGTCCTGTTTAGGTTATGGGATGGGAAGTGAAGGTAAATATCCCCAATTGGACAAAGAGGGCAAAAATTACTCTTTCCAAAATGAAGAAGAAAAAAAGTTTTGCCTATAGTTCTACTTTAAGTATCATATTTACCTAGGTGAATGCAGTATCAGTCTGATGCTGCATCTGTTGCCCACTAGCTCTAACACTGAGAACCGAGCGATCAAACACTATGCTAGTGTCTGTCAGTCACCAATGTCTGTTCTGCCCCCGTGCTCACTGCAGCACTGGGCTATGGAGGGAATGGGAGCGACTGTCTCAGCTTCTCAGCAGCTCGCTAAAAGGATGAGTAGTAGGGAAAAGCTTTGAGTTTGAGTCAAACATGAGTTTGACTCGAACATTGGCTGTTCGGCGAATAGGGAACAATTTGGGGTGTTCGCGGCAAATTCGAAAAGCCGCGGAACACCTTGTAAAAGTCTATGGGAGAATGAAAATGATAATTTTAAAGGTTAATTTTTAAGTTTTTGTCCTAAAAAGTGTTTGGGGACCTGGGTCCTGCCCCAGGGGATATGTATCAATGCAAAATAAAGTTTTTTCGGGAGCAGTGATTTTAATAAAGCTTAAAGTGAAACAATAAGAGTGAAATATTCCTTTAAATTTAATACCTGGGGGGTGTCAAGTATGCATGTAAAGTAGAGCATGTTTCCCGTGCTTAGAACTGTCCCTGCACAAAGTCATTTCTGAAGGAAAAAAAGTCATTTAAAACTACTAGCGGCTATTCATGAATTGTCGGTCCCGGCAATACAGAGAAAAGTAATTGAAAAAAATGGCAGGGGTCCCCCCCCAGTCCATTACCAGGCCATTTTTTTCAATTACTTTTATCTGTATTGCCGGGGCCCGGAAATTCATTAATAGCGCAAGTAGTTTTAAATTACTTTTTTTCCTTCAAAAATGACATTTTGTGCAGGGAACCAAAATTAAAACAAAAATGTGTGGGGGTCCCCCCAAATTACATATCAGACCCTTCAGGTCTGGTATGGACATTAAGGAGAGCCCTGCATAATTAAAAAAAATGATGTGGGGTTCCCTTACCCCCTTCAGGTCTGTAATGGTTTTTAAGGGGAACTCCGCACTTAAATAAAAAAAATGGCGTGGGGACGCAACCTGGCAGGCCGCAGGAAAAGAGGGGGGATGAGAGAGCACCCCCCTCCTGAACCATACCAGGCCACATGCCCTCAACATGGGGAAGATGCTTTGGGGGTCTGTGACCCCTCACACCGGTACAGTATGAAAGGAGAGGTAAGAGAAACCCTGCAGCTGTGCAAGCTGCACTGGCCATGATCCAGGTTTGTTGGCAAGTAATCGCTCCATCATAGGACAGAGCAATGATGTGGTAAAGGGCCACTGTAATTGACCCTTTACCCCACTTTGTGATGCATTGGGTCCCAGTAGACTCAGCCATCATGGACATTTCCAAATGCACACATCAGGGGGCATGCGAGAAGCGAAAGCATGTAAAGGCTGTCATATGATGGCCTCTCAGAACTAGCCGGATACGCTGTAGCCGTCATTTGTCTATAGCGCGGTTGGTAAGAGGTTAACATAGATCTCATGAATGGGGCTATTACAAAAAGTTGAGGATCATGGACCTTCAGTGCAGCCTGCTTGCTGAATGGTAGTGTGTTTCAATGAGTGCACCTTTGCAGGCAACAGCTGACCAAGGAAACATAAGATATGAGGATCTAAGAAAAAATTAGATATTGGGCTCACTGGAATGGCAGGAGTATAGTGCAGCACTGGGGTGTTGGCCCTACAGGTAGGAAGGAGTACTTGTTAGAGAAGCTAACTAACTAGGGCTCAGAGGGAGACAGATTTAGACAGGTGTATCTTACAGCAGTGGGATGCTAGCCTTACAGGATCACATGATGTACAAGGAACAGGTAGGAGCACAGGGATCAAGAGCATTCAGGGACACAGAATACATTTGGGATGCAACTAGTCTAGAACATGAAAGGATACCTATTTGTACTGACAGAGGATAGATGATGGGGGAGAATACAGCATGTCCAAACACACAGTGGAAGTAAAGGCCCTTGGCAGGGCAAGGCGCAGAGTACAAGGAACGGCCTTGGCTTCTCCAGGGCTCATGACGGTGGAGATTGAGGTGGAGGTTGTTTTGCAGATGATTCCAAAGTTGCAGACCTCTGATTTACCTAATTATGCAGCTACTGGGAACTAGGGGTTAATAGGAAAGAGAGTCTCCTGCAGCAGCTGAAATTCTGGGATCACAGGTCAGTAGGTAGCTCAGGCTAAGCTGGCAGTTGTGTACAGAAACACAGACACATAAGGGATCAATTCACACAGAGTAAATGTTGACTCTGACACAGAAACAAGAAACACAAATTCAGACGTGGGAATAACTAGACGCAGCAAATGAGGAGGACACAGAAAATGTACTATCACACAAAAGAAAGCAAAAAAGATAGCCCATAGTCAGAGGGTTTTGTCTCAAACCCCAATGAAGCTGGCCCAGGGTTTTTGGCCTCAGGAAAAAAACTAGTTTGCAGGCTCACTCAGGCCTCGTACACACGACCGAGTTTCTCGGCAAAAAACAGCAAGAAACTTGCTGGGTTTTTTTTTTTTGCCGAGGAAACCGGTCGTGTGTACACTTTTCAATGAGGAAACTGTCGAGGATCTCTTCGAGCCAAAAAGAGAGCATGTCTTTTTTTCCTCGACGGGAATGGGGAAATTTGGCTCGCCGAGATCCTAAACAGCCTAACAAGGAACTTGACGAGCAAAACGATGTGTTTCGCCCGTCGAGTTTCTCGGTCGTGTGCACAAGGCTTCAGGGTGAACAGTGCAGGTATTTGCAGAACCTTGCAGAACATGTACCAGTATGCCTTCCGGTCTTTGGGAATAGAGTTGACAGATCAGCAGCAAAATAGGGTCCCCCAAACAGACGTGTATATATATAAATATAAAATCATAAATTGACCATAATAAATCATTTTAGAAAGAATGATCATACGTTGATCATTTTATTCCAACACAATGAACAGGTGAAGAAGATTAAACTGTGCAGGTTGAATATGCTTTCGACCATAATAAGACACAGCTAGCCATGGGTGCTTAACTGCTCCACATTGGTCAAATTGTCTAAAAATCTAGTGGGTTAAAAATCCCAATGCATCATTACTACAGAGATATTTGAGTATTCTGAATACCATGTGTGACTGCTCATAGAAAAGTTATATGATAAACTATATAAAGATATAAGATAAGATATAAACTAAATGAAAGTTTAATTTAGGATGGTGAAGTTTTCTTTAAAATCTGGCTTAGTATTCCCTGAAGTTCAAACTTTTTTAACAATGTGCAGGATTTCTGAATTTCTCTTTTTTGGCCTCTTTATTACATGCATCAGATTTTACAATGCTATATTTTCTGACTTATGATATCATAACTGTAATTTTAAGGCGTCATTAAAACAGGAACAGCAAGTCCTACAAAACCACTCTAAATATTTTTTACATCTAAGAATGTGTTATAGTTCTGAACCCACTGAACAAATGTTCACAGTATTGACTGAGCCATAATATTCCCCATTTAAAGTAACAGTCTGAGCTCATATTTTTACACACAATGACTTTTCTGAACAGTTGTTTCCTGTAGCAGAAGAATGTATTATGCAAATGTGTACGTTGGGCAAAATTTAAACTGTGCATTCAGTAGCAGAACCATGATCAATTTGTCATCTCGTATAATGGATTACAGTATACTAGCAAATGCAAATACTTTGGGAGTTTATACACCTACATACTCAACATGCCTAATATTTTGCAGGATATGAGAAGGGAGTGTATGAAGATGGAAGGATTGTCCTTCATTGATCGGAACATTATGGCATATCTAGAGTGGAACTATGTAATTTTAATCTCAGAATATTTTTCCTTGCCAGACAGCCTGATGTACTGTATACACTACCAACACTCCAGTCAACTACTTGGGGCATGATCCCTGTCTTGTAGTGGCCCCAGTCACTTTATTAGCTTGTTATGGTATTATTGCTGAATACACATAAAGAGTGAGGGATAAAGGAATCAAAAAAGAGCATCAACTTCGTAACTGCAGCTTCTGTAGCTTTAGATGCAGGCAACAACTTATTTGGGTATAGAACCTGTGTGCTCCTACTCTGGTAGTAAAGAACAAGATCTTCAGGAGTCAAGAGTCTAGTGTTTGCATTATTATATTTAATATTCTGTAATTTCAGATCAGCTAATAAGGTATTTACTTTCCTATGCAGCCAGTTAAGTTCCATTTCTCTTTTTTTAGGCATCTGCAGGTCCCTCCCATGAAAGTATTTTCCTTATATATTTTTTTGATTATGTATCAGTGCTTTACAGTGAATGCAATCATCTGTTTCCAAAGGTGGAGAACATCATTTGTAGAGATTTAGGAATGCAAGTAGTGTGACAAACATGGGAAAAACCATCCACGTAAGCCATTAATCTAACCCAGTGTTTTTCAACTCCAGTCCTCAAGGCACACCAACAGGTCATGTTTTCAGGCTTTCCATTATTTTGAACAGGTGATTTGATCAGTTTCACTGCCTTAGTAATTACCACAGCCGTTTCATCTAAAGGAAATCCTGAAAACATGACCTGTTGGTGTGCCTTGAGGACTGGAGTTGAAAAACACTGATCTAACCAATATAAGAAGGAGAATGCATTCCAAAGTGTTGTAACTTCCTCCTTGTACTAACCTATGTGACCCATCATCCTAACTATATTCAATAGACTAAACTGTCCAGGATGCCAAGCTGAAGGGGTTCTAACTCTGGAACACCCATAGAGGGTCAGTGGAAGTATATAAAACACATAAGTATCCCAAAAGCAGATTAAAAAAGAGAGACAACTAAATGAAGTACTGGAGGGATGACAGACATGAGTGTGAAGAAGAAAGAAAAAGGGGTGGGATGAGAGGGCAGAAACTGAGGCAAATTTGGGGGGGTCCAGTATGGATGAGCTGCACGGCCTTAATGGATGGCAGGGTGTATAATTCATAATGGAAAGTTGTGATCCTAAATTATGACCCGTAGGTAGTCATCTGTGGTTGTGAAGTATCGCAAGAGTAGTCCTAAACTTATCTTCTGTATTCCCTTTAAATACAGTATAGTGCCTGTATAGTCCTCTTGGTCTGCCTGTAAAGTTGCACATATGTACCATGTATAAAACCTGCTACAGCAAAACTGACAAATATAAAGGAAGAAAAAATACATTTCAATTGATTTTCAAGGATTCAAGCTTGAAAAAAAAAACAAAAAAAACAAACAAGCTCAGCTCATGATGAAGGCTCCCCGTCAACTACCTCGCCGCTGTCTGACAGTTCTTAAATAGATAAGGGGCTGAGCCACCTGGCGATCTCACCTGGTGGCACCACCTCCTTGTGAGTTATTGACCCAGCATGCAGCGGTTGGTGACCTCACATGGGGCAGT
Source organism: Rana temporaria (assembly GCF_905171775.1). Taxonomy (NCBI): domain Eukaryota; kingdom Metazoa; phylum Chordata; class Amphibia; order Anura; family Ranidae; genus Rana; species Rana temporaria. The sequence continues at coordinate 217,465,081 of NC_053493.1, read as the reverse complement.
GCCACCAGGTGATGTTGCCAGGTGGCTCCGCCTCTTACCTATTTAAGAACTGTCCAATGGCAGAGCAAGCAGTCAGTGGGGAGCCTTCATCACGGGCGAAGCTTTTTGTTATTTTTTAGGGTCCGGTGTTGAAGCTGGCGTTGTGATTTATGATGGATCTACATTAGGGGACATTTTGTTTCATTTTTAATAAAGGAATTGTCAAAAACTGTGTGCTTTTATTTCTTTTTGACACTTTGTTTTGGTGAATGAGTAGGAGTACAATGTACCCCTACTCATTCACATAGGGGGCTGGCATGTGGGGGCCCCCTTGTTGAAGGGGGTCCAGATTCCAATAAGCCCCCTGCCTACAGACTCCCACAGCCACCACCCAGGGTTGTGGGGAAGAGGCCCTTTTCCCCATCAACATGGGAACAAGGTGTTTTTTGGGTGGGGGGCTGAGCCCCCCTTCCCCAAAGCTCCTCCCCATGTTGAAGGCATGTAGCCTGATATGGTTCTGGAGGTGGGGCACTTACTCTACCCCCTCCTTCCTGGACTGCCAGGCTGCATGCTCAGATGAGGCTCTGGTATAGATTTTGGGGGACCCTACACAATTGTTTTTAAAAACTTTGGCATGGGGGTTCCCTCAAAAGCCATACCAGACCTAGGGGTCTGATATGGACTTAGGGGGGACCTCGTGCAGTTTTTTTTTACGATTTTGGCATTGGGTTCCCCTTAAAACCGATACCAGACCAATATTAACCCAGGCCCATTTTTTCAAATTTTTGTATTGCTGGCAATGTTTTGTCACTGACAGTTGATGTCTCATCCATTGTTAAGGATGCAGCTACTGGCTTCCCGGTCTGCTCCTTAACAACCAGCTAGTCACTGTTCCCTGATTGGTCCAAGCCTTGCACCTGACCTGGTCAGGTACATAGATTCAGCCAATCGCGGCTTAGAATGCACTGTGCAGTGCATTGTGAGGCGCTTGGTGGATAAACACCAAAACGGGTGCTCTTTAGAGCTGAACTGATGCCGAACTGTTCCCCATCACTATTATGTAGGGTGTTAGAGAGGTCTTCCATGAATAGGATCTCATTTAATTTGGTGTACCACAAGGAGTTTGAGGGCGAGGAAGGCTGTTTTTATAAGAAGGGTATACAGACTGTAACCACATTCAACATATGGATGGTAAAAGAGGTTTTATATTTTGAGTTAGGTCTCTCCTTAGGATGGAGGAGGCAATGCAGCTGGATTTTGGCTTGAAGGGTCACTAGAGGAAACACATTATTTAGCCAAATAGCTTCCTTTACCTTACTGCAATCCTGGTTTCATGTCCTCATTGTTCGTTTTTGCTTTAAAGTTGCTGTAATCCTTCTCTGATCTCCACACTTCCTGCTTGTCTGTTTCCTTATGAAAAAACTCATGGGAGCTTCTCTCTGTGGTCCCTGATCAAGAAGGTGTGATTACTGTGTGTCTAAAACCCCTCAGAACCAGAATCAGATTAATTTTAAAAACAAACACTGCCCTGTGTTTGTTTGTTTTTGTTCTGTGTGTCTTTGTACTTCACAGAAACATGAAACTAGATTAAAAACGAAAGTGAAACTGCAGGCACATTATATGATTGATTTCTATCTATTTTTAATCATTTTTAAAAGGAATCAGTTAACTATTATGTCTCTATACCCTGTAAACAGTCATTCCAGCCAAAAAATGTTTTTCCTTTACTGATCCTTTAAGTCAATCTGCGTGAGTTGTCTAATCTTAGTTATTACGTCATCCCAAAAAGGCTTTTATTATGACCAGAACACATGCATCATAGTACCTGTCTTAATTCCGCAATGCTAACAGGTCTCCGGAATATGAAAAATAATTTTGTGGAGTATGTATAAGGCCCCGTACACACGGCCGAGGAACTCGACGTGCTTGGCACGTCGAGTTCCTCGTCGAGTTTTGGGATGAAGCCGCCGAGGAGCTCGGCGGGCCGCCTTCTCCCATAGAACAACGAGAAAATAGAGAACATGTTCTCTATTTTCTCGTCGAGTTCCTCGGCGGCTCCATCGAGCCAAAACTGTACAGACGACAGAGTTTCTCGGCAGAATCCGGGTTTTGACCGAGTTTCTCGGTGAATTCTGCCGAGAAACTCTGTCGTGTGTACGGGGCCTCAGACCTTCTACCATCCTGATATGATCTTTTATCCGATCTCTTGGAATTGATTAGCAAATGAAGATTTCTAAGAAAAGTGCAGAATCTTCTACAGTATCTTTGCTGAGATGTAATGTGGAGTCCAAACTTAGATTCCATGATCCCACGGACAAGAGGATGTCCATGATAGGTGGAACACTGAACACTTACTCACTGCTGAGAAACTGAGTATTCCCCTATCACGGACGAGAACGAGGAGGAGGCACTGCTTTTGTACACTGGTAAATCTAAATGAAATTATACAGAGATTGTACAACCAGATTGCATAGTGTATGGCCATATTTATACATAGGAGGACAGGAGTGGACAGAGATGCTCAGCTGTCAGGCCCCATTCACATTTCCGTGTAGCAGGAACTCACATTTCTGCATGTGTTTTTTTGGGGGCAATTTGGAGCTTTTTCACCCATTATGCCTAAGGCAGCCTATTCATTTGCAAAAATTGCCCCAAAGAAGCTACAAAACTTTTTTTGGAGTGGATCGTGGTACGTCTTTACTACACTTTCTGGTGCATTTGTTGTGCGTTTGACGCTTATCAAACGCATGGCTGCTACCTGTACATGGGGTGCCTTTAACATGTAATGCCAACACAAGCGCAATATGCAATGCATTTCTGAAATGCATGGCAAAGTGTGCATTTTCTGTGCAGCTTGCCATGCTTTTGGAATTGCACAGATGTGAATGGAGCCTCATTTTTCTTGTGTAAACATACCTATTTGACTTTTAGGCCCCATTCACACCTACTGTAGTAAGAGTGCACTTTTTTTGTGAACTTAGCCTTTAATCTTTTAAGTGATATTAAAGGCTTTTTTTAATGCAAATATGTCATCCTTGCCTGCTTTGCACAGAGCAGCAGGTCCCCTGCCAGCACTCTTGACACCTCCCTCCTTCCAATCAACCTCAGAGCAAACAGATTGCTATGGTGGCCACTGCATTGCATGTCCTTTCAGACACAGAGCTGTAGCTCAGCCCCACCCCCTCTCTCTCTTTTTATTGGCTTACTGTCTGTGATTGGTTCCCACTGCTGCCTCAGCCAAGGAGGAGTGAGAGTTCCCAGAGAGTCGAGGTTCTTGTGCACATCACTGGATCACGATGGGGCTCAGGTAAGTATTGGGGAAGCTGCTGCACAGAGAAGTTTTTTTTTTTACCTTGTTGCATCGAATGCATGAAGGTAAAAAAAGAAATTGAGCCTTTAGAACCACTTCAAATTGTATGTTAAAATATTCCCTCCCTCCCCTATATTGCATGGTGAATTATGGATATTCACACAGAGGCAGAGCAAACACGAGCAGACATTGTAACATTTTTTATTAGATTCTGGAATACTCTGCAAAAATTAAAACATATTATTGTCTATTTGTAAAATAAAGATTTTGTGTAAGTATAATAGCTTTTCTCTTAAAGCAACCTGATGATATGATTTTTCGGGCAGCCACAGTGTCACATTAGACCCGGTTCACACAGGGGCGGCATGACTTAGGGGGCGACTTGGCAAGTCGATCTCAAGACGACTTCAGAGGCGACTTGCAAAATGACTTCTGTATTGAAGTCAATACAAGTCGCCCCAAGTCGCCCCCAAAGTCATACAAGAACCTTTTTTCTAAGTCGGAATGACTCGCTCATATTAGAACGGTTCCATTAAACACAGCGGACCGCGACTTGTCAGGTGGCTGAGTCGCCTGACGAGTCGCCCATGTGTGAACCGGCTCTAAAGGATATGTAAACATGAACAATGAATTCCTTTCATTTGCTACCTTTTGGTCTTTTAAATATCCAGTTGAAACGTTTTTGCATTTCTGCATTTATCTGTTCAATAAGTTCAAAAGTTTCCTGTTTATTATATTAGAAATTCAGAGCTGCCCTGTATGTAGTGCTCACACACTGTATCTCAAGGAGTTTAATTAGCTCTCCTATTTGTTATCTTGGGACTATAGAATGATTAGTCTCTGTATTGTGGATAGTAGTGCAAGTGTTGGTTTGAGTACCGTATTTTCCGGCGTATACGACGACTTTTCAACCCCTGAAATTCTTCTTAAAAGTCAGGGGTCGTATTATACGCCGGTAACCTAACATGCAGACCGCGGCCGTCCATTTTTCAAAAGCCGCGCCTCCTCCTTCTGCTATTCCGTGATAGGCGGAACACTCAGCTTCCCAGCAGAGCCTCTGTTCAGTGTTCCACCTATCACGGATGCCCTCTCGTCCTCGGTCTCGGACGAGAGGGCATCCGTGATAGGCGGAACACTGAACACAGTGTCTCCTGGGAAGCTGAGTGTTCTGCCTATCACAGAACAGCACGAGGAGGAGGCGCGGCTTTTGAAAAATGGACGGCCGCGGTCTGACAGATTCTGCATGTCAGGGATAAGGTAAGGGATCGTCGAGACATGCAATGTCACAGTGAGGTATGTTATGGTGCACAGTGAGGCATGTAATGGAGGCACAGTGAGGCATGTAATGGAGGCACAGTGAGGCATGTAATGGTGGCACAGTCTGGCATGTAATGGCACAGTGAGGCATGTAATGGTGGCACAGTCTGGCATGTAATGGTGGCACAGTCTGGCATGTAATAGTGGCACAGTCTGGCATGTAATGGCACAGTGAGGCATGTAATGGCACAGTTAGGTGAGGCGAGGCATGACTAGTAGGAAGGGGGTCGGCTTATAAGGTGAGTATATCCAAAAACCAACATTTTAGCTGGAAAATTAGGGGGTCGTCTTATACGCCCAGTCGTCTTATACGCCGGCAAATACTGTACTTTTCCCGGAAAAAAATAACTTGTCAGTTCAAAAACATGCTGTGTGTTGTCAGTGCACAACAGATCCTAAGAGATGAGTGTATTCATGGTAGATTAACAGCTATTTTTATGCATTTGCAAAGTAAAATGTGTGTAAAAATGCATGCATTGCAGAAATGTATTGCATACATTTTTTCTCTATTTTTATTTTGCCCTATCTTACACTTGAGAAAATGGCAATATAAGCAATTCATTTTTCATTAGTAATATACTTACAGTTGTTTATTTTTTGTATAGCTTTATAAAATCCCTTTATGGCAGTCACATATTCCACCATATCTACAGGGTACATTTTCAGGTTCATTTTTACTGCTTGGAAAATGTGATAATATATAAAGTCCATCAATTGTTTTCATTTGAGCTTGGCAACAGCTGCTTCCTGCAGCATGACAGTTTACATTATTATTATTTTTTTTGTGATAGCTGTGCATTGAAATCCATATACAATTATAAAGTCAGTCAGGAAATCATCCTTCTCACAGTTTAAACTGTGAAACCATTGTTATATTTTGTTGTCTTACTTGGTATAAATTTGTCATGGATTTTCACCTGAGTGAAATTTCTGTTTTTTTAATCAAATAATCTTTATTGAAAATGGTTTTTCCATTTTTAGCATACATACAATACAGATCATACAAATACAATATCCAACAATACAATTTTACCACTTTACCCAAGAAATTTTTACTTTTACTCATAAATATACGTATATACCACCTACATTTCGTAGATTATCAAAAGAAAAAAAGAAACAAATTCTTACATTAAATGTTTTCCGTCCTAATTTATTATCCCCTAACTATCGTAGATTATCACTTGGGGGAAGCCAGGGGAAGCCATGTAGTGTCCTTCCATGGGCCCTATATGCTCTCAATTTTTTTTTACACATCCCCTTTTCTTATCTTACCTATCACACATATTTTTATTTTCTTATCTTATCATTCACCACCTTTACCCATTCCCTGTATGTGGTGGTATAGGTGCCAACCACCTCTGTGCAATCCACTTATGAGCCTGAATTAAACATCTAGTCACTGCAATCTGTACAGTTAATGACACTGTATCCCCATTTAGATGGTCTAGTAAACATAGCATTGGGTCTAATCCAAATGCTACCCCAAATACAGAAATTGCAGTACTAATAATTTCCTCACAATAGCTATATAATTTGGGGCACCTCCAGATCATATGGATGAGGGTACAACTCACATCCCCACATCATGCACATTTAGCATCTGGAAGCTGTCTATACTTAAACAACTTCTGAAGCCTCGTACACACGACCGAGGAACTCGACGGGCGAAACACATCGTTTTCCTCGTCGAGTTCCTTGTTAGGCTTGTCGAGGAACTCGACAAGCTTGCTTTGTGTACACACAGTCAAGACAAAATCTCCTCGTTCTCAAACGCGGTGACATACCACACATACAACGGCAGGGGAAGTTTGATTCCACTGGCTAATCTCTTGGGGCTGGTTTTGCTTATCTCATGTGTTTGCGTGTTAAGTAAAAGTTTGTTAAGAGACGATTTGCACTTTTCAGTCTGTTACAGCTTGAAAAATGTGTTATCTCCATTCCAAATGCTACTTTTACTCCCGTCTCATACTTTATTCTGAGCAAGCACGGGTTTCTTAGAATTCACACCAGCCCGACCAGGAACTCGACGAGCCAATTTGAGACTCCCGTCGACGAAATAGAGAACTTGCTCTCTTTTTGGCTCATCGAGTTTCTCGACAGTTTCCTCAATGAAAATGTACACATGACCGGTTTCCTCGGCAAAAAAATATCTCCCAGCAAGTTTCTTGTTGGTTTTTGCCGAGAAACTCGGTCATGTGTACGAGGCCTGAGGAGTAAGTCAACCAATCCAAGAGTGTAGTAGGAGAAGGGCTATCTACAATATATACTTTTTTCCATTAACATGACTTCATTCATGCTTATTATATCCCAGTCTTTAGTATTTCTGTTAATTCTCTATATTTGTTGTATCAACAATCCTCTAAAGAAGGCGTTAAGCACATCCCAAGTTATCCCTGTCCAACTTAATAAATTCTTTCAGAATATCAATACCACTTCTGGTGTCTTAATCAACTCCAGCCAAACAGGACCTACTCTCCACTCTACTGGAGGATGGCCCCCAGCGACATCAGTCGTGGTGAATGATCTGAGAGTAAAATGTCTTTGATTTCCTAGATTTATTGTCCCACCACATAAATCAGATAACACTAGGCAATACATTGATGTATAAAGTAAACTAATAATTTAAGAGCAATGTACACTGTCTAAGAAAATAAATTAGTAATTAAAAATAAGGAACCCTGGGGTTTACCATCTTATTTTGTGTACCCATTACCTCTACAAACATTATAAAGGGACCCTGGGGTTTAATACAGGCATCAGAACAATATCTTCTCCAATGCCTCAAGAACTCTCCCTCCTATGTTTTTCTGTAGTTGCCTGTCTTCTCCTATCTCTAATACTTTACTATTAGTCCATAACTATGATAGACGGCCTAACTTGCCAATAGAAATGCTCAAGAAGTGGGGTGGGCCAATTCAGCCTTTAACACGGCTGAAGCCTTACTTTGCCAATTTCAGCTTTTTTAATCTGGAGTATAAATAAATGCCTTACATTCATAGATCCAGTTCTCTGTTTCTACCATGCCATAGTCCATAATTGTTTTTTTATTGTTTTATAAAACTATTTATTTTGTAAAAAGTGACTGCGTCAAACCAGTATATTTCAGGTAATCCGGAGTCAGTTAGCAGATACCTAAAACGTTCTGTGAGGTTTTTGTTTTTCCTCTCAGTGATTTGTTTTTGATATGTCATGAATTGAACCATATTTTGATCTATTTTTCATATTATAGTAAAGGGTATGTATAACTGTCCAATATTTTCTTTGATGCACATGTAGCATAGATCAATATGTTGTATAAAGTTGAACAAAGGGATATATATGGCACTAGAAATCTACTTCCCATGTATTGTTTGTATTTATCAAAGCACGTAGATACAGCCATGGTTGCTTATTTCATATAATTCTTATGCTTCCTGCATTGTGTGTGGAAGTGACCCTTTTTTGACAATATCACTTCAACAGTGTTTTATGACTTCTTCTTAACCACTTGCTTACTGGGCACATAAACCCCCTTCGTGCCCAGGCGAAATTTCAGCTTCCGGCACTGCGTTGCTTTAACTGACATTTGCACGGTCGTGCGACGTGCCTCCCAAACAAAATTGCGTCCTTTTTTCCCCACAAATAGAGCTTTATTTTGGTGGTATTTGATCACCGCTGCGGTTTTTATTTTTTGTGCTATAAACAAAAAAAGAGCGACAATTTAAAAAAAATATATATTTTTTACTTGTTGCTATAATAAATATAAATTTATAAACTATTTTTTTTCTCACTTAAGGCCGATACGTATTTTTCGACGTATTTTTGTAAAAAAAAAAAAAAAAACGCAATAAGCGACTGGTTTGCGCAAAAGTTATAGCACCTACAAAATGGGGAACAGAATTATGATTTTTTTTTTTTTACTAGTAATGGCGGCGATCTGCGATTTTTATTGGGACTGCGATATTGTGGCGGACATATCGGACACTTTTGACACAAATTTGGGACCATTCACATTTATACAGCGATCAGTGCTATAAAAATGCACTAATTACCGTATGAATGTGACTGGCAGGGAAGGGGTTAACACTAGGGGGTGAGGAAGGGGTTAAATGTGTATCCTGGGTGTGATCTAACTGTGTGGGGGAGGGGGGTGACTGGGGGAGGTGACCGATGCTGTGTCCCTATGTACAAGGGACACAGATCGGTCTCCTCTCCTCTGACAGCGCGTGGAGCACGTGGAGCTCTGTGGGAATATCCCTCCCCTTGCCAATAGAGTTTCCAGCAGCCTGCATGCAACATGTACATCCATAAGACTGACCAAATTATTTTACTGAAAATCAATCATAAATGCTTGTAACTACATAGTTGTCCACTGGATTAAATATTGCTGAATGATTGTTTACTCAGGGCTGTGTTTGTAATCCATATATTGTACAGTGCTGTATTTCTAACACACTGGTTGCAGCAATACTGTTTTCTTCAACATTGATTTTGTATTTACAATACAGAAATTGCAAAATTCTGTATTTATAATCCATTAGTTGAAAGGGAATGTTTATATAAATTCTAGCAATTTTCAGGCAGTCATTGACTTGTGAAGATTAGATAAATCATTAGTGCTGATTCAAAACATCTGAATCATCTGGTCTGCTGTTAATTTGTATTTGAATGACCTCCAAACTGACTTCTATGTAGTGCATACACGCCACGGTATAAACCGTTGTTCTTATCATTGACGGCATGACTTGTTTCCACATGCAGATTAGAAGACCTTTACAGATTACAAATTTACATAATCCCATACGGCAACTACTCCCCTTTTCCTTCAAAGGCAATCTGGTAATAGTATGGTACAAATAGACTAGATGTCAAGTTTTAAGTTTTGCCTGTAAGTATCAAATATTGCAACAAACATGCACTAATAGTGCAGATAGTTATAGAAATTCACAGGTCCTACAAATGCATTGTACTATGAGCCGATAATAATTTTTCAGTTATTCACTGTGCAGTTCTAAACAACAATTTAACCACTTCAGCCCCAGAGGATTTGGCTACCCAATGACCGGGCCATTTTTTTGCGATTCATCACTGCATCGCTTTAACTGACAACTGCGCGGTCATGTGACGTGGCTCCCAAATAAAATTGATGTCCTTTTTTCCCACAAATAGAGCTTTATTTTGGTACTATTTGATCACCTCTGCAGTTTTAATTTTGTTTGCGCTTTAAACAAAAAAAAAATGTTTTTTTTTATTAAAAAAAGCAATATTTCTTTCCTTTTTGCTATAATAAATATCCCCAAAAATATATATTTTTTCTGCCTCAGTTTAGGCCGATATGTATTTTTCTACATATTTTTGGTAAAAAAATCACAATAAGCATATATTGATTGGTTTGCGCAAAAGTTATAGTGTCTACAAAATAGAAGATAGTTTTATGGCATTTTTATTAAACAAATTTGACATTATGGCAGACATATCGGACATTTTTGATGCTATTTTGATACCATTTTCATTTATACAGTGATCAGTGCTATACAAATTCACTAATTACTGTGTAAACGACACTGGCAAGGAATAGGTTAACCACTAGGGGGCGAGGAAGGGGTTAAGTATGCCCTAGGGAGTGATTCTAACTGTGTGGGGACTGGGCTACCTGTGACACAACATTGATCACTGCCCCCGATCACAGGGAGCAGTAGATCAGTGTCCTGTCACAAGGCAGAACAGGGAAATGCCTTGTTTACACAGGCATCTCCCTGTTATGCAGCTCCGTGACACGACATCGAGTCCGCTGGTCCCATGGGCACAGTCACAGAGCTTGCGGTATGGCGGCAAATTTGTGCAACCGCGCCATTCTGCCGACGTAAATGTTGGTACGACGGTCAGCAAGCAGTTAATAAAACCTGACCGAAGTTCAGTTTAATATAAAAACACAATGGGGTTATTTACTAAAGGCAAATCCACTTTGCACTACGAGTGTAAACTACAGTGTAGCTAGCTACTTGTAGTGCAAAGCGGATTTGCCTTTAGTAAATAACCCCCAATGTTGTTTTAGCCTCTAAACTGACCAGCATCCACAATCTCATACACATGTGAGAAGTGAGAAGAGCTGTTCATTGTAGCCTAAATATGGTCATAGATGGGTAAAATTTTGAGCGAATATTTTTGTGGAAAGAAGGTTCTAAGTAAGTTTGTTTGTTTTTCCAATCAATAATGGGTCAAACTGACATTTGTTTTCAATTGCAGTGACAAGAACATTTGAAGGAGCGGGATTGAAATTTTGTCTCAAATGAACACATTTCTAACAATACATGAGGTCAGGGATGGACTGGGACAAAAATTTGGCCCTGGACTTCATCCAGACTGGCCCACTATGACAGGTCTCTCCCACAGAGCCGGACAACTCCCGCATCCCCCCCAGCCACCCAAGCACCCTCTCCCCCTTCACTAGCCACTCTTTATTAGAGTAGAATGGCTGGTACTCTTATAGGCAGGACCAGTGGGGAAGTTAGGCATTATTTCACCCGGGGCAAAGAATCAGTTTGGTGCCCCCCCCTTATGGGACAAGATTAGGCAGAAGTGAGAAACTCCCAGGCCACTGTCACTGAAGCTGGCCCACTGAGTCATCGGCCCACCGGGAAACTCCCTGTAGTCCCAATGGCCAGTCCATCCCTGCATGAGTTTTTTGTTTGGTATTGCCCACTCATTTCAAATCAAATGTTAAAAGCAGAATTTTCATATGACTTCTCCTAAAAAACGAAAGACTGGAAACAAAGTAACATCTCCACATAAAGGTGCACTATACTTGTACATCAGGTGAGTAGAATATATCTACTCCTTGCATCATCTGATGGTATGCCTACTCATAGAAGTGCCCCCCCCCCCCTTTATTTTCTCTTTTAGACTGGCCCAGGCAAGGTACCTCCCCCATGCTGAGGGCTTGTGGCCTGGTATAGTTCAGAAGGGGGACTGCACACTCACCCGTCAAACAAGATTACCAGGCTGCACATTCAAATTAGGGTCTGAATTTTGGGATGAACTCATGCTTTTTTATCTTGTTTTTTGCATAGGGTTACCCCTGAAAATTGATTTTAGGAGCGACCACCAAAACACATTTTTTTCACACTATTCCAGACCCTCTGTGAAAGACTGTCCTTAGTAATGCCAAGCCTTCACTCTGAACATTTAAGCAGTCACACTTGCTTGCGTGACAGGGGCAGTGGCTAGACAGGTATTGACACTCCAGCCTCATTGCCACACCCCACTGTCCCTTTAGGAGAAAGGCCTCATGTAGGCACCTGATTTGGCCTTATTGGTGAGACTGTCATGTGTTTGATGCAATGTATTTATAATTATGTAATCTAGCGTTCCTCCTTGTGCACACAGGTAGTATAATTTTAATTTTCTGGATCTCTGAAGGAATGGGACAGGTGGTCTCAGGACATATTCTGTTGTGGATCTTGTGACATCAGCATGCCCATGGCGTGCCCTGACATTGAGAAACACACCTCTATTTAGAGTGTAATTACCATTAGAGTGTAAGATACCATTAGATATCCCCGCTCTCCCAAAGTAGCTGCTGGGAACACAAAAACAGGTCAAGTGCAGGCTGGGGTGCTGCCCACCCTCAACCTGAAAAGACAAGTACTGTGAAAGTTTCTGCAATATAAGAACTTTGAACATCTTTGAAAAAGTGACTTGGACTGGAGTTTTGTATATGCCATTGGATTAGTATTGTGGCTATTGTGGCATTTTTGTGGAGCCAGAGAGGGTATTGAATACTTAGGATTGATTATAATTTGTAGCAGGATTCCTATTGTTCTTTAACCACCTCCTGCCCAGTCTATAGTAAAAGAAGCATCTGATTGAGAGCAATATCATTCTGTGAGGAAGTCATATGACGTCCTCCCATTTGTGCACCTAGTGTCCTCAAACACAGTAAAACATAGATTATTGTACTGGGCCACTGTGTGAGGCCCTTGTACCATGTGTTCGCTGTGACCAATCAGCGATCACATGACAGTTGTCAACACCGACAGCGGTTACACAGTGATATATTAACCACTAGAGGACCAGCTGCCACAGTTATACTACGGCAGGTTGGCTCTCCTGGCCAAATCACCATAGCTATTTGTTGGCTGCTTTAAGACCACTAGGGGGCGCAAGCTGATGACAGAGCAAATGCGCATGCCTGGCAGCCGCGATGTCCACCCGGCACCTGCGATCGCTCTTGAGAGAGATAGAACGGAGATATGCCAATGTAAACAGACAGATCTTTGTTCTGTCAGGGGACAAGAGACAGATCTGTTGTTCTTATTAAGTATGATCGGTCTCCTCCTCCAGGCAGCCCCACTCCCCCACAATTTGAAACACTCCTTAAGACACACATTTAACCCTTTTATCGCCCCCTAGTGTTAACCCCTTCCCTGCCAGTGACATTTCTGCAGTAATCAGTGAATTTTTATAGCACTGGTTGCTCTATAAATGTCAATGGTCCCAAAAATTGTCAAAAGTGTCCAATTTGTCCACCGCAATATCACAGTCCCAATAAAAATCGCAGTCCTCCCAAATGTGCCAGTGTAGTGTATAGGGATAAGTATTAATAAATTAAGCCCAATGTGTTTAATCTCACCTGGTTTGTTTTCACTCTGTATAAAATGATGTATTTGGGGGACTTTAGGGTTATTTATTAAAGGTAAATGGGCTGTTTACTTTACAATGGAATTTGCCCCAGATCTTAGTCTATGCTGAAGTTTCACTTTGCAAAGTATACCCCATCACATGCGATAAAAATAAAAATAAAGCTGAATTTTTGCTGGCACATGATTGGATGAGAGAAGTCAACAGAACTTTACTTTATTCACTATATTTTGGGGCAAATATTATATCCTTGCAAAGTACAACCTCCTTTGCAAAGTGGAAAGCCTATTTACCTTAAGTAAATCAACGCCTTTTATTCTACCTTGCTTAAGGGACTTAGCTTAATACAGCAAATACATCTGAGGCCTCTTACACACGGCCAAGTTTCTCGGCAAAAACCAGCAAGAAGCTTGCTGGGTTTTTTTTTTGCCAAGGAAACCGGTCGTGTGTACACTTTTCAATGAGGAAACCGCCAAGGATCTCTTGGGCCAAAAAGAAAGCATGTCTTCTTTTTCCTCTACGGCAATGGGAAAATTTGGCTCACCGAGATCCTCGGCGGCTTCACAAGGAACTCAACGAGCAAAACGATGTGTTTCGCCCGTCGAGTTCCTTGGACGTGTGTACGAGGCTTCAGAGCTGTCATCAAGTAGCTACTACTAGATTCTAAAGCCCCGTACACAGGGTCAGACCTTTGTCCGACCAAAATCACATCGGAATTCCATCAGAGTAAAAGATAACATGTTCTCTGTCTAAACTCCAGCGGAATTCATCAGAATTTTCCAATGGAAATAATCCGATGGGGCATACACATGGTCGGAATTTTTGATGGAAAAAGTCCGTCTGATCATGTTCTGATCATGTGTATGGGGTATCAGTTGGCTTTTTTTCTTTTTTGCACCTCTATACTTTTAGAGGTCTGTGATCTAGGCCTCTATACCACTTGTGAAGACAGTTGTGTCAAAGCACGCAGAGTCTCCTGTTATTTTGCGGAGTCAAGATGAAATAGATAAATTATCTCTGTTTCTACATCCTGATTAGTGTGCTTTCCCGTTAGTACCACATACTAAAAAAGTAGTAGCAGTTTTTGATACAGTACTAACTCCTTATTTAATATACAGAAGTCCCTTCATGATAAAATGTAACTGTTGCTGTGTTTTTTTGACAGTATAGGGAGTTTGTTGTATTATTATTGTTGTAATTAACATGCTGTTCTAAACTTATGCTCTTACTAGTATATGATGAACTATTATTGATAGTGACGTTATCCAAATAAATTACTCTTGGAGTATCACTTAGTATACTGCCTCAAATAAATGTGATGGCATTCACCCAATTATGAATAACCACATACAATAATATGTAAATATAGGAAAATAGATCTATTGAAAACATTTCTTTGGGCAGACTTTATAACAGTGGAATTTGCCTCATCTTATAAGCAAGACAGGAGTGATCATATACTGTATATACAGTATTGGATAGAAGAAGATCCTGGACTGCCACACTCCTTAAAACGATGTCCTTATTGCTTATTCATTATTGCTGATTGGCAGCTATTCATTTATGTTATGTTTTGTTATGTTATGCTATGTTTGTTATAATACATTACGATATATATTGGTACTGTCAAGGCATTGTCTGTATCCCTTTTAATTAAAACAAATAAAATACACAGATAAAATAGTGGTCTGTGAAAATATGACAAATAACAAGTCACAGATCCTCATTCCGCCTAAATATAATGCTTTTTTTATGGCACATCATTGTGTTGGGTTAGTTGGTTCAATGTATTATGCTTTAAATATTTAATTACTTCAATTATCAATTGAAAGTAGATTTAGTATATTTTGTTTCATTGTTTAGCTTCAGGCAGTGTCTTAAAGTAAAAGTCAAAGTAAAATGTAATCATTGATTATTTGACTTTTAAGTTAATCAAATCAAGCAAAATGATGTCCTATTTTTCTTTTCATTAATCAGCTTGCAGCATCAAACCATGTTTTGTTGTTATACAAGATCAGACATGTTACGTTCACTACATACTATGCATACAAATTAGTGTATACTTAGAAA
Source organism: Rana temporaria (assembly GCF_905171775.1). NCBI lineage: Eukaryota > Metazoa > Chordata > Amphibia > Anura > Ranidae > Rana > Rana temporaria. The sequence continues at coordinate 217,449,783 of NC_053493.1, read as the reverse complement.
AAGGCTTTGTGATTGGAATGCTTTTATTTGGGTAACCTTAATTAAATGTGTCCCTCATCAGATTAAAATCAATTACGGTGTAAATTACACATTTTTAGAAGTGATTATAATACATGATCAGCGCTGATTTTTTATTTATTTTTTGCTTCAATGAACAATTTTAACTTATAAATAAATATCGGATAAAAAGAAAGCTTTTTTGTAAATGATGCAATTGAAAAAGCAACAAGAAAAGCAAATCAAACTTTTCCATTCCACTTATCCTATGACCATTAGGCCCCGTACACACGTCCGAGGAACTCGACGGGCAAAACTCATCGTTTTGCTCGTCGAGTTCTGTGTGAAGCCGCCGAGGATCTCGGCGAGCCAACTTTCCTCATTGAACAACGAGGAAATAGAGAACATGTTCTCTATTTGGCTCGACGAGGAATACGTCGGCTTCCTCAGCCGAAAGTGTACACACGCCGGGTTTCTCGGCGGAATTCAGCTCCGATCGAGTTTCTGGCTGAATTCTGCCGAGAAACTCGGTCGCGTGTACGGGGCCTAAGGCCTTGTACACACGACCGAGAAACTCGACGGGCGAAACACATCGTTTTGCTCGTCGAGTTCCTTGTGAAGCCGTCGAGAAACTCGACAAGCCAATTTTCTCCATTCCCGTCAAGGAAATAGAGAACATGCTTTTTTGGCTCGTCGAGTTTCTCGACAGTTTCCTTGACGAAAATGTACACACGACTGGTTTCCTCGGCAAAAAAATATCTCCCAGCAAGTTTCTTGCTGTTTTTTGCCGAGAAACTCGGTCGTGTGTACAAGGCCTTAGAGTTCAACATGTTTGGGTGAAATATGGACAATTGCAATGGTATAACTAGCTAATGCATGAAACCTCAAAACACTACTCAAAATAATGGCTAGACTGAAATGTTAAATATTATTCAGTATTTGGTGTATTTGTTGAGTTTCTAACCCCAGGAATGAACATTTCTCATTTGTTCCTTTTGGTCTATGAAATATACCATTCAAATTATTTTGTTATATCTGTTCAATTAATGAAAGAATACCTATTGACAAACCTGACAGAAATGCAGTTAGCTTGGAAATGCCTGCACACTTAACACTGTTATTTAAAGCAGTGTTATCAGCACTGCCCAGTTCATCTCTGTGAGATATAGACTACCCCATATGGTGTAATAATGAGGAAGGGAGTGGCGGACCTCAGACCTAAATTGCTACCTGCCCTAGGGTTGAATTTCTGCTCCTCTAGGATATGGAAAAGTGAGTGTGCATTTGTACCTTAGATCATATAAAAAAAAAAAAAAGGGAAAAATAAACCTTTTTGCAGCCACTACAGCTAAGCAATGATATGTTGCAATTTTTAAAATTGTTGTTCTTAGTTTTAGATACAGTACATTGTAAGAGAATTTGACATAGGTTTTTGTCTCCTCATTGTTAAAGAATAATTCCAGTTATAGGTATTTTTACATAGGAACATTGGTCCAGCTTGGACCAATGTAAGTATGAACATATCATACATGTGGGATCCCTCTAGAACAGGGGTAGGCAAACGTTCAGAGGTTGAGATCTACCTGGACAACATAGAGGAAATCCATATCATTGTCTCCCCCCTTTTCTTTTTAATAAAGCCTCCAATAAAAAGACGGCATGAAGAACACACACATGTGTCACAGTAGTGTTTTCTGCCCTAATTCAAATCACTCCCCCCCACAGTAGTATCCTTTGCCCCCCTTCCCCACAGCAGTGTCTTCTGCCCCCTTTCACTTGATTCCCACAAGTAATGTACTCTACCGCCACTGTAGTGTTCTCTGCCCCTCTGTCTCCCCCACACAATAGTGTCCTCTGTTCCCAGACGATAGTGTCCTCTGCCCCCCCACAAACACACACACACATCGTAGTGTCCTATCCCTTCCCAGTAGTGTAATTTGCAACCCCCCACAGTCAGGTTGTGCCCTCTACTTCCCATATCAGTGTCCTCTACATGCCCACAATAGTATCCTCTGCCCCACTCATAGCACTGTTCTCTGCATCCACTACACAGTAGTTTCATCTTCCCCTCTATAGCTGTTCCCTCTGCCCCCCAAGACATGTTCTCTGTTCCCCACAAGTAGTGACATTTTCTCCCTTTACAACACACAGCCATGTGTAGGTACAGTTGCTCTCTCCTACTTTATACCAACTGTACATCAGAGCAGAGTGAGATACAGCACAGTGGTGGATGGAGGATAGGAGCTGCCAGAGTTTCATGGTACAAATCTGATGAGTTGTTGCTAGGACCACCTAAAGTTGTAATGTTAATTAAGGCAGGTGATGTGCTCCCAGTCTCTATCCAGCACAGTTTTGCCTCTTACTCCACTCTGATAACAGGTAGATTGCAATTGATCGATTGCCGACCCCGGTTCTAGAATATGGAAAGCAATGTAGTAGGCACCTCTAGTACAGTGATGGCCAGATCTCTGCAAACTTTTGGTTTATTACTGAGTGGCTGACCTGCTAGATTGTGAACACAGGAGATTTCCCGCGCTGCACATGCACCATTCAGTGAATGCTTTGGATTTTCTCAATGAATGCAAATTACTATCTGATTGAGGGGTGGAGAGCATGCTGTCACCACCAAGTCTTTCTACCTTGTTCAATCAGAAAACTCTTTGCATTCATTGAGAAAATGCAAAGCGATCTCTGAATGGCACCCATACCTAGTGGATCCCCACCTGTATTCTGTGCTGGACCAAGGTAAATAAGTAAACATAGCCATACCTGAAATCTTTCTTTAATGATGGTTGGATCACTAGTAATTCTGACAGTGCTGTTCATAATTATGAACCTCTGTGAATATTGTTTATGCATGAACTACGATAGAACCTGTAGCAAAGGTACTGTAACAGCTGTTCATTTCATTCTACATCATCACCAAATGGCAAAGCAGTGTCACATTCCTATCACCCTACATATGACCTTGCTGTCACCTAGCTTTGTCACCTAGGATTTACACATAATTATAATATGTATGGTGCTTGACACATGATGCTTTCATTCATTCTCAGATATTTTTAATGCAAGTCAACAAGGACTGGTGTAATTTCAATCTGTCATGTCAGCTAACATGATTGCACTTTTACATATATTTGTTCTCCTGAGTGCTGTAAAGCTGGAATTTGCTGACAGTAGAAATATAAATAGCTGCATTCACAATAAAAATGTATTTCCCACATTGTCAAAGTGTTGTGCAGTCAATTATCTATATAATTGCCCACAGCCAACAGTAACAAGATACAGAACCAGAACACTTGCTTTGCTCACGTTTTGTTTGACAGAATACCTGTATTGTTACTAACTGTGCTATTAAAAAAACAATTACTCCAAAGATATGTTAATAGTTATATTGGTTTAAAATACAATTGTGTGAAAGTTAACATAACATCTGCTTCATGGGAATGTTCATCCTACGTCTATTGTTATGCTAAACAATACATGAAGGTCATACTGCCGTGCATTGATTAAAGTTACAAGATTGCAGATTTGTAAAATATGAGCCAGTAAGGTACCTAATGAAACTTCTAAGGATGGGAGAAATGCATCAGTCCATGAATGCATATTTTACTTTGTGCTGAACAGACATTAATAGACTAGAGCACCAAATAACCCAGGTTTAACCTATTAAATCTGCCATGGTTGTTTGTTCATCCTGCTTCTTTTTGCTACAACACAATGAAACACATAGCTATTATGAGTCTGAAAACGCTTGGGAAATTTCAATAGGGCCAGCAACTACACACTTGGGAAGCATTTTTCTTGACTGTACCTGTATATGAATTTTATTACATCTATGTACTCAACCATAATCTATTGTTATATCTGGATTATCTAAATAAAGCATGAATTCCTTTTCTTATCAGACCTGAATAATGTTTTATTATTTTGCTATGTTTTTGATGGTTTTAGTTATTTTTACAGAAGCTGTATATTTAGTTAGTCACCAAGTTCCTTTGTGGCATACAGTTTGTTTTAGGCTTTTTTAACCATTATTTTTACTTTGAAATTTGAAAAGTATATATGTTATGTAAAGCTACCCCCACAGGAGCCGCTGGTAAATGTTGGTTATCTCCCAACCTGCACAGCCAGGCACATGGATTTCTCAATCACTTCTGAGACATAAAGCAGTCCTTGCAGCTTTGTTTGTTGTTGTTTTTTTCATTTAAGGGAATTGAACTTGGATAGGAAAGGGTTATTGAAGGAGACCCACTTGATCAGCAGAAACTCTTCAGGGACACAACAGCATATACACGCTCCTTTTCTTCTACCTCCAGCACATACTTGCTCATAGAACTACAACTCTCAGGATCAGCTAGCTCTGATGAAATGATCTGACACTAACTTGGTCAGATCCAAAGCAAATGCCCTTTGCAGTCAGGGACCATGGGCCCCTTTGGTGTAGCAAATATAGAGGTTTTTGGTGCTAACTGTCCCATTCCTGTGGCTACTGCTCCTAGTACCACCTCTTCCGGCACTGCCAGCCCACCTGGCTGCAGCTGCCTATTTCACTAGCCCTCCTGGCTACTTCTTCACAGTCCTCCCAGACTGACTCTGCATCCATCCCAGACTTCTTGCAGCCAGTCTCTTCAGGCATGCCTCTCAGTCCTCTGACTGCAACACTCACCAGCCCATGTGGCTGTCTTTCTCCCTGGAGATTTTCCTGGCAGTGTTTTCCTGCTGTCCTCTCATTGCTCCCATGCTTCCAGCTCAGGCCTGAGTTCACCCCTCTCCAGACTGGGGAGCTACTTTCAAAGGCCCTAGCAGCTTAACACTCCATATTTATCTCTATCTTCCACCCCAACTCCACACTCCCCTGATGGGCTGACCCTGAGTATTTGAGGGGACCTGCCCCCTGCCAACCCTTCTGTTGGGGGATTGATCTGGGTCCTCAGATTATTCGAGCTAGCTCCTCCTAGACTCCTCCTAACTGCTTCTGGAACCTTCTCCAAGTTTCCAGGAAGCAGGGATGAACTGCCAGAGAAGCTGCTGCTGAGTCATCCAGTCTACCTGAGTCACTCACCTGACCCAGAAAAATGCACAGGCTTAGCTGCCAGTTAAGCCTGACAATTTATCTACACTAACAAAAACATCCTACTCTAGCACTTAAAGCGGGAGTTCACCCATAAGACAATTTTTTCAAAAAATCCCCTGAGATGGATGCTCGTTTTGTCTAGGGGAATCGGCTAGTTGTTTTAAAATATGAGCTGTACTTACCGTTTTCGAGATGCATCTTCTCCGTCGCTTCCGGGTATGGGTCTTCGGGAGCGGGCGTTCCTTCTTGATTGACAGTCTTCCGAGAGGCTTCCGACGGTCGCATCCATCGCGTCACTAGTAGCCGAAAGAAGCCGAACGTCGGTGCGGCTCTATACTGCGCCTGCGCACCGACGTTCGGCTTCTTTCGGAAAATTGTGATTCGATGGATGCGACCGTCGGAAGCCTCTCGGAAGACTGTCAATCAAAATAGGAATGCCCAGTCCCGCAGCCCATACCCGGAAGCGGCGGAGAAGATGCATCTCGTAAACGGTAAGTAATGCTCATATTTTAAAACAACTAGCCGATTCCCCTAGACAAAACGAGCATCCATCTAAGGGGAAAAAGTTTTATGTACGAGTGAACCCCCGCTTTAAGCAATGCTAGGGGGTGCTACAGTTATACTGTATATGGAAAGATTATGTATATTGTTCCTTGTTTTCCTGCAAATGTATTAGAGGATCTGTGTTTTGTCAAAAATATATTAAAAAAATGCTAACCACCCATTACTAGTCTTTACAGCAAGGTGTACAAGGAAGGGTAATGCACATCACAAACAAACAAAATATTTCCAAGCACACCTACCAGCCAGCCTACAAAACACACAATTTGACCCTATCTAAGAGTTTACATTAAAAATAGAGGGTTTGTTTGCACACATGTGCAAATATATGCATAAGCTGTGGTGCCCATGACAAGGGACCTCTGTATATACTGCAGTCCTAATGCTAAAATGTAAAGAGTCCCCATAGTAGGAGTACATATAACAATGGGTAATTTAAGGGCAGATGTGCCTGGAGGGAGCCCACCCCTCCTTATAAGCACAGGGACACACGTAACTCCCAGCAAAAGCAAAATGGCAGCAAAGAGATTCTGTGCTTCCTTGCACACAGTTCAACCAACTGTAGAAAAAAGTGGCAACCATCACATCCTATAACTAGCCTTTACAGCAAGGTGCACATGGAAGGGCAAAGCACATCTCAAACAAACAAAATATATTGGAAAAAAATATATTGCATGTACCAATGCAGTGCATATTAGCCAGGGCTGGTGCAAGGATATTTGACACCCTAGGCAAAACCTCATTTTGCAGCCTCACCATTGGATCCACCCCTGACCCCACCCCCTTTGCCCTGCCCATGTATACCCCACCGTTTCAATGAAGCGCTAATCAAATGCTGCCTCACCAGCGCCCATCAATGCAGCCTACCAGCGCATATCAATGCAGTATCTCTAGTGCCCATCAAATGCAGCCTACCAGTGCCCATTAATGCAGCCTACTAGTGAATGAATGTTTGCTTGCTTCCATTCATTTGGGAGTTGGGGCAAAGACACAGTCCTCTGCTGCAGCTGCACCTCAGACACTTTGTGTGAACACAGCAGCAGCTGCCTGCTGATGCTGAGACTTAGTTGCTTGCTGCAGAGAGAAGAGAGTAGGAACACCAGTGGTCGGGCGCCCTAGGCAGCAATGCGCCCTAGGCGGCTGCCTAGTTTGTCTAGTGGTAGCATTGCCCCTGTTAATAGCAGTACTGTGTAAACAGAAAGAAAACATTGCATCACATCACATTTCGGTGAGTTTTCTTGCTATTAGCCATTAGGGAGACTTGTTCATTTTTAAAAAGATGAAAACCAACATGTTACTGTAAACTATAATTTTTTTGTATCACCTATCTAAGAAATGATTTAGATATATATATTTTTATAACTTGGGACTAGTTTAGCCATTACCAGAAAATAATAATTTATGTGTATTTCATATTTCTGAAAATAAGCCAGTCTTGGCTATAAAAGAAGATAAAAACCTTAACTGAATAATATCTGGTTCACTTAATTTTTTTTTTCATAAAAGTTGTCACATGTTTCCATAAAATTCTGTTTTCACCTTCTTTTTTTTCATCCTATATTTGCATCTCATTCCTGTTGATCTGTTGTAGCCTCTTTCTGCCTACTTGCATTTTCTCCAGAGTAGCCTGCACATCATTGTTTTATAATAGTTTCTTGATAGTGTTAGTGGTGCAAGGTATCGGACAATGGGGTTGATTTACTAAAGGTAAATAGGCTTTGCATTTGCTGACTTCCATCATCCAATCATGTGCAAGCAAAAATGCTGTCAGGCTAAAAAATTATCTAACTGAAGGATCCCAGCAATAAAAGGTCCTTTTTACTCACCTCTCTGGTGGTCTGTGTCTACTATCTCGACTCTGTTTTAACACTTCAGGCCCCGTCATTTTCCTTTTCTTTTCCTTCCCTTCTCTTACCTTCACTCTCCTTCTCTTTTCTTCCCCAACTTCTCTCCAGTCAGCACTTCAGAAGTCTAACTTTGGCGTGTGGTGTAAATGAATCAAAAACAAGAAAATCCTGCGCTTAGTGAATAACAAGTAGAAAAATTACAGCTGCACACAATATCTGAATACAAGACGTAAATAATATAAATCCCCAAAAAGTGCCCCATCTCTTTAAAAATAACAAATATAAAATAGTCCACAAATAGGTAATTAAAGAAAGCATTAAAAAAAATCACCTAGGTGAAAGAAAGTCTCTGCGTGTAATAATCAAATATCTTATAAACAATCACAGTCCAGTGTAAATCTCAAAAAGAGCCAGTGTTGTGAAATATAAGATAAGATATTTGATTGTTAGACCACGTACACACGACCGAGTAACTCGACAGAATCCATCAAGAAACTTGGTGGGAGAGCTTTTTTGCCGAGGAAACCGGTCAAGTATACGTTTTTAATCGAGGAAACCGTTGAGGAACTCGATGAGAAAAAAAGAGAACAAGTTCTCTTTTTCCTCAACGGAAGTCTCTATTTTCTCGTCGTGTTCCTCGTCAGGCTGGTTTTCGATGAGAAACACGATGGTGTGAATGCTAAGAAACCCTTGCAAGCTCAGAATAAAGTATGAGACTGGAGTAAAAGTAGCATTTGTAATGGAGATAACACATTTTTCACGCTGTAACAGACTGAAAAGTGCAAATCGTCTCTGACCAAACTTTTACTTAACACGCAGTAACATAAGATTAGCAAAAGCAGCCCCAAGGGTTGTGCCAGTGGAATCGAACTTCCCCTGCCATTGTATGTGTTGTAAGTCACCGCATTTGACAATGAGGAGATTTTGTCTTGACAGTGTGTACGCAAAGCAAGCTTGTCGAGTTCCTCGACAAGCCTAACAAGGAACTCGTCGAGTAAAACGATGTGTCTCGCCCGACGAGTTACTCGGTCGTGTGTACGAGGCCTTACACGCAGATACTATCTTTCACCTTGGTGGACTTTATTGAATACTTTTTTTAATTACCTATTTGTGGACTGTTTGATATTTATTATTTTTAAAGAGATAGCACACCTTTTTGGAGAGTTACAGTATATGGTAAAAATTAATTGTTAAAAAATGTTTACATACCTCTGATGATCATTTTTCATTCTGTTTGTTTTATGCATTTAAATAATTGAAATGCAGTGTTGATGCACTTACTATGTGTATATATTTTTTCCAGCCTTTAAACTATGAAAAAAAGAAGCTATATTCACTAAACATAGAAGGAGTAAATACTCACTTGGACTCAAGTTTTTCTCACTTGGGACCATTTAAAGACACAACGATGTTAAAAGTCATTGTTGGTGATGTCGACGAAGCACCTTTGTTTACAAAACCTTTCTATGGGATGGATGTTTATGAGAACTCAGACATTGGAACCATAGTCGGAATGGTAACAGCATATGATCCAGATAGTACAAGTAGCTCAGTAAGGTAAGATAATGTATCCTGCTACTTATCTAGAAACATCTAATTTACAAACTAATATATATATATATGTAACGAGAGTCACTTTTGGGCACAGGGTGAGCAAGAAAATAATGGACATTAAGAATATGTTTTGGATTACTTTAAAATGGGACAGTGATATTTATCCACAATACTCCCTATGATATCTGTAAAGGACTATTTACTGCTTGTTTGATTCTGAACTCAACATGTTAGTTGAAAGATGCTAATGTCATCACCTCCAACCACCTGTCTGCCTGTTGTAATATTAATGAATCCAGACTAAGTTCTAAGGATCCTTTCATGGGGGCTTGGGCTAATTGACCCTGTATTGTATGAAAGGATTCCTCTGATAATGTGTATTGAAGTTCAGGAGACAGCCAGGCTGCTAAAAGGATTAAGATAATTAGTATGGTAATTAGGTCTGGTCACAGGTGTATTTCCAGAGTAATATGATGCACCTCCTCTTTTAACTGTATATAAAACAGTTTTTTTGAATAAAGATTGTCAGTCCCGCTTGAACCTCAAGACAGCGCTTAGTCTCGTTATTGAGGGAGAAATATTCTTATGGGTCTTGTTCACCTGATTGGAGTGTCGGTAGCTGCCTTGGTGTTCGGAAAGTGAATGTCCTAAACAACGTTAACCCCTCTCATACTTGGGGTGTTGTTACAATATATATTCCAGTAATTTAATAAAAAAGTGTAACCTAACTAGAAAATATAAGAATGACAGATGTTATAAATTGGCATGTGGTCATAAACTATCAAGGGGGGGGGGGGGCACATATATAAATTTCTATTGTTCAAATATTTTATTGTAAAATTACAAAATAACCTTCTAGAAAACAGTACAGGTAATAACAAAGTAAGTGCTCGAGAGCATTCACAAGCAATGGGGGCACAGCCCCTATAACAGAGCAGACCTCCAGATGTTGCAAAACTACAAGTCCCATCGTGCCTCTGTCTCTGGGTGTCATGCTTGTGGCTGTCAGAGTCTTGCTTTGCCTCATGGGAATTGTAGTTCTGCAACAAGTGGAGGTCCGCTAATTGCATATCCCTGCCCTATAACATATAAACAAATTAGCACACTTGATATTGTTTTATCTAAGTTATGTATAGGTTCTATAGATTCTCAGGGCACCCCAGTTGGGATAGAAACCATACACTGCCCTTATAACGGTAGTCTTGAGCTATAGACTTGTATAGGAGGAATGCTCTGAGCAAAATAGGCATTACTGTGCGTGCAAATGAAAGGGACAACCAACTTGTTACAGGGAATCACAGCAGCTGGATATTTATATAGTTTTCATTATGTAGATAATGTACTCATCTCTATTTATTGCATATTAATATTACATTTCTCTTATTCACTGTTTTGTAATATCCAGATGTGTTAACCTTTACTGGCTATTACAAAGGTCATCCTAGACCACTTTTGTAATAAGAAATTTAATATACAGTAATCAATATATGATATTTACACAAGAGTAACATTTCTACTCTATCTACCTTGAAAAGCATGATTATTATGAGCATTGAATTCTATTCTGATACATTTTCAACACCTGTCTTCATCAGAAGAACTGTTATTAAAAGAGAACATTTGAAAATTAAAGATGTAATAATCTTTTAAAAAAAATAAGCCAAAAGATAACAATTTGTTTCTGTCTTTCCAAGCTAAATCTTTGTTTCAAGAATAACTACACAAACTATTTCAAAGTGCTTATGTGTATCAGATTAACCTCTTGTTGGGAATTACTTCATTAACAACATTTAGAAAGGACCTGGTCATGCTGTTGAAAGGTTTTAAACTGTTATTTGTTGTTAAGTTAGACTGGAAGCTCTTGTGACAGGTCATAGTTTGCCAGAAAAATATTGGGAGACAGAGACATTGTGTTGTCACCCTATAATAGAAAGATCCTGAACAAAGACTTTATTTAAACAAAATAACCAGAATTAATATGATTAAAAAACAATTTATAAAATTACAATAATGTGTTAAATGTTATATGAGGTTTTAGTGATTGGGTTTAGACCTACTTTAATTTGGATCACAATTAAGGCATGAAGTTGGAAATTGTCTTACTATGTCTAAATTCAGTGACTGTTTCTTTGGCAAAAGCTGTTTAAAGAGATGTTTCTAGGCTTCTTATAGTATGGTGGACAGGTGGAATGAAAAGGTAATCAGTGCAGCAAGATTTTGAAATGTCTCTTCAATTGTTCTTGATTAAATATCAGTACTGAGGCATGTTAACTATTCTTTTCTTTGAAGTGAAGGCTCTAACACTTGGACTGAACTAATCAGTGATTGCACATATTCTTTCACCAGTACTCTTATGCCTACAAGAAAAAATATATTTTATGTTACATATGCACACTAATGCAGGATTTTGTCAGTTAATTACCATTTGTACTAAGATGTTTTTTTCCCACAGAGAAATTGCTTTATAGTCATTTATTTTCACATTCAAATAATATGGAGACATGTTCTATAGTTGTATGAGGTGTGTTTTATTACTGTGAGTATTTTTTTCATTAAAACCTGTTGATCTTGTCAGTTTCTGTTATTATTTTTGAGGCATTTTAAATAGGGTAACCATCAGGTCCCAGTTACTTAAGATGGTGGTCTCTCTTTACTATACTTGTATATATCCTGCTAAAGCCAATGCCCCCTGCAGGTTGTTTGATTGTCAGTTGCTCTTTTCTTTAGCAGCCAAGACAGGAATCCTGTAATCCTGGATTTTGCTCCTGGATAGTTTGGCCTTTTGCAGTTAGTGAAACAAATATATACTGGCAGGATCAACAGGTAATAAAACTACTGTACAAAACAATGAAACACCCCCCAGCACTCAGAGGACTTCTACACAACTCCAAATAATGTGGGCATTGAGAGTCAGTAGGAATTCATTAACTGGAATAGTCAATTGGTGCACTCCTTCTCACATTGGGAAATCTGTCAGACAATCATAGGAGAAAACAAATAGGAGGGTGCAGACAAGTAGTGCATTACCAAAAGATACATAAACAGATAAACAATCAGATAAGCCAAATGCATATTCACAAAAGAAGGAAAAATGTAAGCATTGTATCACACAGAAGGAAAATCCAGTGATGGTGAAGTATCACCCAATCCAGTGCTTCACAGTGTTGGCAAGCTAATGTGTTTTGGAGGATGCACACCCTTTCTCAGAGCTAACCACAGCACATACCCACATGCTCATATATAGACACACTAATGTTCCACCCCAGAACAAAAAGGGGGCATCATCATAGCAACAGACAGGGTCAAAGCTTATGTAAATAAACATTACAAACAAATATTGTTAATAATAGGTTAATAATAGATTAATATAACTTACATACATATACACATACAAGGCCAAGTGAACATATAATATAATATACTATAAAATAATATCCATCCAGAGTGATATTTTTAATATTATATGAATAAAGTTGTAGCTGGGTAAATGTCTTATCTTCCACCATAACCAGTGTGACTATAAAGCATTATAAATCCCCTGTAAACATAATTAATGTGGCTAATGACTGCTGAAACACGCACCGGTCTAACCACCTGATTAGGCTAGTGTGAATCCCAGCGCCTGAAAAGCCTCATGCATACAGCCTCATGCTTAAATTTTTCCCTCTTTTGTGAGTATGCATTTGGTTTATCTTCTTATTTATTAATATGTTTTAATTAATGCACTAGGTGTGTGCACCCTCCTGTTTGTTTTCTTCTACAGGTAATACAACTATGTTATAGGGGAGACTCATAAAAACAAATACCACTGTACATGTCCTTTTTATTTTACCTATAGGTACACTTTAAGTTAGTTGTTTTCTGGAAATGGATGGGTACAAAACGTATAACCTATACTTAGGAATAGTAGGATTTTAGTGGGATGGTACACCAATCTAAAATGTCTTCAGTACATGAAAAAAACATTTTCCAGTTTTACATTAAAAAAATCATCATAAATACCTTATAGGTCTTCCTATGTGGTCTGGTTCTCAACCAGACAGGGCATCAGCTAATGAAAAGCAGCTTACGTCGTCCTCTTAAAAGCCCTGATTGTGCTCTTGCTAGAAGTAGGGATTATACTGTATTCTTCTATAACATACAACCACTGTAAACTGGACCCAAGAAGTTGATTTATTAAACCAGGAAATTGCAAAATCTGATGCAAGTGTGCATAGTAGCCAATCAGCTTCTAACTTTCAATTAAGCTTTGACCAAAAAATCTGAAATTGATTTGTTTTTATGCAGAGCTGCAGCAGAATTTGCACTCTCTAGATTTAGTAAATCAATATGAACTGAAATAAAATATGTATTTGCCCAATTTGATTTAATGTATCATCTTTAGAGTGCTATTTAATAAATAACCACAACATTTTGTGTTTATTATAAAAACAAATCCTCTTTGTTTTTGCTTTCTCTAGTTGTGATGTACAACCTCCAAGTTGTTTTGATTGTCTTGTATTTGATTTCTGTAGTTACTTTGTTAAAAAATCCAGTATGAGTTGTACTAATGCCCGATACACACGATCCGATTATCGGACGAATGATCATCCGTTTTTTTTTGTATGCTAATCTCACGTCGAATCTGATGAGTTTACTAAAGTCACAAAAATTTTTGTACGGCAGAATAAAAAATCGGAAATGATGTCATGTGTTGTAATGCATTTGTATTGCATTTTCGAACGACAGCTGTACTGATTAAACAAAAATCGTACAATCTGGCATCATACGAAAAAAAATTCTGTGCATGTCCGATAGAATAAAATCGGATGAACTGTCCTGATCGGCTCTCGGAAGCTCTGTACTAACGATCCGATTATCGTACGATCGTTTCGAAAGCGGCATTTTTCGTACGATTTTCGGATTGTGTGTACGGGGCTTTACTTCCTTTGTCATGGTTATCTACTTGTATACAAGATACAGTGATGTAAATATACGAATCTTAGAAAACAGATACATCCATCATTAACTACATACAGTATTGTTGTATGAAAAATTTGATGACACTGAGATGATATTGATCTATAATGTAAGTACATGTAATAGATTTTAATGTGTCCAAAAGAATTATAAACAAGGACAAAATAGATACAAGTAAATCATTCCTAATCAGAACATAATACATTGTGTTTAATGCCTGCATTAGGCATAATGTGATGATATTGCAAAGTAGCTAATTTAGTAGGGAGCCATACGTGCTACAAGAAAGTAATGTCAGCAATATTGTAAAATCTGAATTCCACAAGGGAAAAATTAGCTAAGCACTGGAGAGTAAAACATCTATAATAACTTCCAGTAGAAGAGATTGGCAATAAACTGAAGTGCATACTTGAGAATACCACAAAGTTGCTGGATAAAGTGTACAGCTTAAATGTTAGCCAAAGGAAGTTACAGAGCAGTTCATTTGTTCATATTACTTGGGTCTGATTGATTTACAACGTTCTAAAAAATGCATATTACAGTATTCTATAGACATTTTATTGGTATATTTTTTCATAAACGATCATGCACACCTATTTATTATGAAATTGAACCACTGAATATAACATTTCATTTTTTTTCTGTATTTTCTTTACTTTTCTTTAAGCCAAAAACCAGTCAATTGTAGTTTTAGATTGTGGTATAGGTTTGAAACCTCTCTTTTTATTACTATGTCTCTCTAGGGGATATTTCACCTCACTTCCTGACTCAACAGGAAGTAAAGGGAGATATTTTTTAAAATATACAGTCTACAACAGTCAGCATACGGAATGGTTATCGATTTCTCATTGTGGAAATTTCCCAATTTTAGACCACCAGTTGCATTTTTACAACCCTGATTTTAATGTATAATCATATTTAGTCAATGTTCATTTGAAACCACCCTGGATAGAATTGCCATTAACAACTAACCAAATATCTATATGTAATAGAGGAGAGCAGATGTCAATTAGGCAGACAAAAAATATGACAATAAATATTGTTGTACATTTTTGTATTACAATTATACTGAACTACATTTTCATTAATATCATTAAAATATGATTATTTAATGTGAGATGTAATGCCTTCACTCATTTATATCACAGTATTGACTGATTATTGGCAATTGAATTATTTTTAAACCCAATCACTTAAACCTAATATAATCTTTAATATGTAACTGTCAATCTCTTAGGTGGAGTCCACATCTCTGTGGTGACTTAATGTGGTATGTTGTACATTAAAGAGGAAGTAAACCCTGATGGATTTTACTTCCTCCTTTGTTCCCTGCAAAGTAAAAGCATAATGGGCTAGTATGCATCGCATACTAGCCCATTATGTGCCACTTACCTGCAAACGAAGCCTGCAAAGTCCTGATGTCCCCTCTGGTGGAACCATCCATCTTCACCCCTCTTTCTTCCGGGCCATGGACTCTGGCTCTGTGACGGTCTGTAGTTGCGTGACGTCACTCCGGTGCATGTGCGCGGGAGCCGACGATCATGGCATCATGAAGAAATCCTTTCTTCAGTGTGCATGTGCTGATTATGGCAGTACAAGCATATATGGTAAATATCTGCTAAGCCAGGTTTAGGAGATATGTCCAGTACCTACAGGAAAGCCTTATCATAGACTTACCTGTAGGTAAGAGTGGTATGTAAGGCTGTGTAACCACTTTATTATTCTTTCAGATTTTAGTTGTTGAAAGCGTACAATTATTTTGCATGGAAATTTGCCGTTTTATATTGAAGGCCTGCAATTCTTAGTAATAACTCACTTAAATCTGTCCAAATCAGAGTCTAGTAGACATCCCGGGTATGATAAAGTTTGAAACACAAAATCATAAATTATAATGTAATAAACAACTATAAATAATTATAACAAATAATAATATAATAATAATAATAATAATAATAATAAAAATTATTACTTTCAGTGTTTGATGACGAATTTCCCCACAAATCCCTATTGCTCAATTCTGCAAGTGATTCTAATTTATTATCGCTGTTTTTTAGCTGGTCTAAAACCACTTTTGACATACAGGGACACTTTTTGGTTGCTATGGACAATCTACAGTTTCCAGGCAGAAAGAACAGTCTTTATTATATGAAAGTGCATTCAGGACACTGGGCAGACCACTAGGGACAAAGGGAGTGTTTATTTATTGTATACAGTACTGTAATCTGTAAGATTACAGTATACTGTATTTTTATTTATTTTTTTATTTGGCGCCGACCTCCCCCCCCCCAATGCGTCGCAACGTCGCAGGGAACGGGCACTGTGTGAATCAAATGAGTACACAGCTCGATCACACAGCGGGGAGACATTTCAGGATCCAGGGGACAAGGTAAGTAATCTTGGCCTGGATACTGCGATGCAATCCTGAGTATGATATGATAATGCTTTTTTTATTGTGCTACAGCAAAGGTTCATTGCCTTTGTGTGTTGGGGGGGACATACAAAATAAATGTCACTGCCTTCAATAAAATTATATTTGGCTATCCTGTCATGAATGTCCTTTTTCAGACCATTCCTGTTCTAGGGTCACACACTTATGTACGTGGCCCATATTTTTGCTACTAATTTGCCACCCAGTCATATGTATACTTGAAGGGAAAATTTCAATACATTGTGCAGGCATTGACCACTGCTGTCACCATCTGGTAAGCTGCCTTAAAAAAATGTCATGTACCCATTGCTGGAGTCCATTTATATAGGGAGTAGCCACGGGAGATCAGCAGCACTTACATGTAACAAAGTTGGAAACAAAAGTAAAACAATTGACCATACTGTAGTTTGTAATGCACAGTGCTTTTAAATATGTAACGTCATTCAGTTGTGGTTTATAAGTGCAAAAGCAGGTTAGAGGGATAACCTATGAGATAACCTATGAGAAGATAAATTAATGCCGTAGCATCAAGACAACAAAACCACAAACTATATTTGGGTTTTGTGTTGTTATTTATTAATAAAATGAGCATCAGATACGTACTTTTGTGACTGAGATGACCTCATGATCAAAGTCCGGAAAATCAATGTAAATTAGTCACAAAGTGTGGAAATAAATACTGCTTAGATAGGCAGAGTTAAACAATGGAAGAGTATGATCAAACAAAGCAGACAACTAAAACTGTGGGTATCAATACCTTAACTGAGAATAGCCAAAAATGAAACTGCGCTAATTCAAAAAACCTGGATCAAGCGGCAACAGGAAATGTTATACAACACCAATAAGTCATTAGAAAGAAAAAAGCTGTGCTATAAGTGAACCTGTATGGCACTCACTACCATACATACATAATCATAAGAGTACAAATGTGAAAAAATTCAACATTGAAAAAATTAATATGTAGCTTATAACTGGTGAACAAATTACCCAATACAACCTATATCTCAGTCTCTGTGACTCAGAATGTGAAAAACAAAATGAGTGATATCTCACCCCCGGGACCAATTAAGGTCAAAAGAAATAAAAATAATGAAAAAAAGGAATGAAAAGATAGGCAGTCCTCTGAGTTCAAATTAGCAATGAATGAAAATGTCCAAATATTTAAATATCCACGGTGCAAAACTTAATCCACAACGTAAGAAAAAAGTGATGATAGGAAAGTTCCTCCACCTAGGTAAACGCTTACCAGATATGAATGATCTCTTGCTATAGGAGATCAATAATCGCATATGACTAATAACCCAGCCTGGGGTCTCTGCTTCATATAGCAAACGCCTCAGCTCCCACAGATGTATATCTCAGACAATATGTCAGATCCAGGATATCACTACATAAGAACTGCTCACCCTGAAAAGCTGTTTCATGCTTTAAGGCATGTTACGCCTGTGAGATTGCAAACAAAAAAAATATGCAATCCCAAACTGTCCATAGGTAGCACTTTAAAAGACTTTACAGGTTATAAGTTTAGAGTTAATAATAAATTAAAGCCTTTAAATGATTGTTCCCACTCCAGTGTTCACAGTATTACCTCCTATGTGTGCTATGTAATAGCATTGCTGAGGTGACAGATCCTCTTTATGGAGATATTGAGGAGGGGTTTATTAGACCCCTAATATGTCCCCCTGTCCTTTATTGCAGCCAATCAAGCATAAATGGCTCTTGATTAGCTGCATCCATAATGACAGGTGTTTACCTGGTAGTGATTTAATACACATCCAGGTTCATTTGCTGCAGGGTGGATTGAAAAGAAAACATGTTCTCTGGTCACCTCCTGATCTCATTGTGGGAAGTGTCAAGGGATCATTGGGGGTACACCTTCAGAGTCCCATAAGAGTGATCAGGCAAATCTTGGATCACTTTTATGTGAAAGCCTTTTGCCAGCTCTAAGAAAGCAATACATAGCAAGCTCATGGCTGTGCTTGTTTAAATAGGCTTCAGCAAAAAGCTGATTGGTTTCTGTGTAGAGCTGCACCAGATGTTGCACTCTCCAGTTCTAGTAAATCAACCTCTATATGTGTCAAGGCAAGGAATAGTGAAATTCCCCCCACTGTGGACAAAAGCAGCTGTAAAAAACCTTCAGTTTCTAATCTTCCATTTACTATCACAAAGTAAAGAAAACATTTTGTATTTTAGCCTTTTTACCCAGTTACTTCTACAGATCTTTTAAAAGGCTGTTCCCTCTTTAAGATACCTCCCTTGATCACCCGGCTCAGCTGTTTCTAATGAACTCCTGAACTGCAACATCCAGGAACATCTTTAAGGCTGGATTCACATCTATGCATTTTTAGTGCTTTTTGCATTTTGCAGATTTGCACTACCGCCCATTTAACATGGTTTCCTATGGAACACGTTCTGTAGTGCAAATCTGTAAAATGCAAAAAGCACAAAAAATGGATAGGTGTTAATCCAGCCTTAAGGTACATTCATTTCTCAATTCCCCCTGTTTGCAGTAAACCTGGAAGAATTAAGCTCTGAGCACCTCTTAGGCCTCGTACACACGACCGAGAAACTCGACGGGCGAAACACATTGTTTTCCTCGTCGAGTTCCTTGTTAGGCTTGTCGAGGAACTCGACAAGCTTGCTTTGCGTACACACAGTCAAGCCAAAATCTCCTCGTTCTCAAACGCGGTGACATACAACACATACAACGGCAGGGGAAGTTCGATTCCACTGGCTAAACTCTTGGGGCTGCTTTTGCTAATTTCATGTGTTTGCGTGTTAAATAAAAGTTTGGTAAGAGACGATTTGCACTTTTCAGTCTGTTACAGCTTTAAAAATGTGTTATCTCCATTACAAATGCTACTTTTACTCCCGTCTCATACTTTAATCTGAGTAAGCGAGGGTTTCTTAGCATACAGACGTCCGGGTTTCTCGTTGAAAACCAGCCCGTCGAGAATCTCGACAAGCCAAATCAGACTCCCGTCGAGAAAATAGAGAACTTGCTCTCTTTTTGGCTCGTCGAGGTTCTCGACAGTTTCCTCGACGAAAATGTACACACGACCAGTTTCCTCAGCAAAAAAATATCTCCCAGCAAGTTTCAAGCTAACCACATTTTCTGCAAGGACATAACATGGC
This sequence comes from Rana temporaria, assembly GCF_905171775.1. NCBI lineage: Eukaryota > Metazoa > Chordata > Amphibia > Anura > Ranidae > Rana > Rana temporaria. Next base: position 217,430,225 of record NC_053493.1, on the reverse strand, counting down.
AGCTGGGTAAGTCAGAAATCATGAGTCATTTTAACTTCCTGTGGACTAAACTGAAATTTCAATTTTTTTTTATCGGCTTTCTGAGCTATCTTCTATGAATTACAGAGGACATGCTGAATGGAGATGAGTAGAAAGGAAGGTGTTAGTAATACAAAACAAGAGAACAGCCTAATGTGAGTGCTGACAATGCTGTTTCTCCATAGTAACACAATACAATAAGAGTTGCATTCAAGGACAACGTTAGAATAAATGAAAAAAGCCTGAAATAAAAATAAAATAATTACAGCCATTGCATCAATGGACTAGAAAGCTACAATTAGCTTTTTTTGGGTGGGTGTGGTTAGAATGAATTTAAATTCAGTGCCCACATGTCCCTATAAGTAGGACCTGCAACTAACAGCTTACTATCACATAGGGTGCTTGCCAGTGTATTTGGTGTAAAAGCTGACACCTGTTTCATTTATTGGCATTCATTGGTACTGTACCTCTACCTTTTTAGCAATGCTTCACATGATAACTGTAAAAGAAAGTCTTGACCAGCAAGAGTTTAATTATTATTCTTATTTACAGCACATTTGAGCCTATTTTGTAAGATACAGTGACTTTTGGACCCCTAAACCAACATTTTGACATTTAAATTTCAAGGTGCAAGGTGCTAAATAAGGTGCCAAATAATACAACTTGGAATGGGTACATATCAATTGGACTCTTTCTTTGTATACCAATAAGGTATAAAACAGAAGTGTCCATTCCATTCTCTATACATGAAAATGAATTGAAAAATAGGTAAAATACTTTTACACAAGAGTAAATCAACAGTAACATAAACACCATCCGTAAACTGTACTACAGTATTTACATTCCCAGTTTGACCTCCATCCAAATTAAATATAATGTAGAGTCTTTGCATATGTCTACTGCATGTGATTTTATTAAGCCATGCAGCAAAGTAACTTAAATACAACTATTGTGTTTCTTTTAGCTCTATGTATTAGGTTTATAATTACATTTTCAAGGTAAATTAAATCATTTGTGTATCCTAGCACGTAACTGTTTTGTGTAGTTATATATTTATATTTTCCTTTTATGCTGCAATTTCTACTGTTATTCTACATTTTCTCAAGTTTTTATATTTATTTTCCAAGTTTCAAGGGCAGTTTCTCAAATCCATTTACTCCTGTCTTCGGTTCAATGGCAAAGACTTAAATCATGTATTTAACTTTTTTATTAACCAAGCAAGATTTTTTATAAATTGTCAAGAGAAGATACTAAGCTTACATCCCATGGTTTATGGATGGCAAGTGGTTAATCAGCAAAGTTTGTGTTTGGGTGTATTTTAGAAAGACAAAGGTGCCAAGTTGTGCTAACTAAAGCAAAGACAGGTAATTGTAACCTATTCAGTGTGGCTTTGACCACACTGCTTCCTCACCCTTTGAGTTACACAGCACAGATATCACTACTCATTCATTACAAAGACAGGTAATGGTTTTGCCCATAGCAGCCAGCAAAATGTTTTATTACACTTTTATTTTGCATAAGGACAACTATATTGACCAAATGGCCATTGGCTTTTGACAGTTTTATTTTCTCTATTTTTTTTTAAAATATTCAGATTTTTATAAAGTATCCTGAAAATAATTTGGGCATACTGGTTGCTGCAGTCATTTTTTTTCTTAAAGTGTTATTGTTAGTTACACATAAGCTATATGTGTAATTTGAAATTCACAAGGAATGCATGCTTCAAACAATTAATTGTGCTCATCCAATGTGTCTGCCATCTGGCACAGAAACATTTGCTGTAGTTGTACTATACTATTCAAGACTGCCATAAACTGCATAGTTCTATATGGTTAGCAATAGTGAACTTTTTATACATTTTATTTTAAAATTAATATTACAAGTTTTATATTTTAGTTGTCATGTTTAGTTTTCAGAAATACTTTTTTGAGTTTCTTGCATATGAAAATCAAGTTAAAGTGGAGGTCCACCAAAAAAAAAAAAAAAAAAAAAATATATATATATATATATATATATATATATATATATACTTACCAGAAATGGCTGTTACTAGGCAGATCTTCCTAATCTTCCCCTTCCTTGTCCATGGTGCTCCTCGGTCTCATCCTCCTCGCATTGACTTCTGGGGAATGGGGCGTGCTGACTTCTGGGAACTGTGTGTCCCCAGAAGTCAGCCGCCCATTCACAAAGCGACACGTGCCTTGTGTATGCGCAGTAGGAAATGGGCAGTGAAGCCACAAGGCTCCACTGCCTGTTTCTCTTAGTGAGGATGCGGCGCTGGGACCAGCCACGATCGACGGATCGGCTTTGGGCGGCTGACATCGCGGGCAACCTGGACAGGTAAGTATGCTTATTAGAAGTCAGCAGCTACAGTGTTTGTAGCTGCTGACTTTCAATTTTTTTTTTAAAGCTACACCTCCTCTTTAATGCATTTTGCGTATGTGTGCGTGTTTTTTTCCAAGAAGTTTATTTTATTTTCCCTAAAGTGTCTATTATTTAGCCTAGAGTATGTGTGTGTTTTTCCTGAACTGTACAATATTTATTTTACTGTATCCAGTGATTTTTATATTCTTACAATGTATCTACCACACAAATGTGAAAGGGTGACAGTGTGTAATTGAAGTTGAGAAGATTTTACAAATAATAACTTATTTGAATCCTTTAAAAAAGGATGGTATATGTATATGATATAGAGTTTAAAAAAGATTTAAAACTATGGCGTGTGGATGCAACATTCCCAAAACATTCACTGTATGTTTCTAGTGCGTGTGTTTTAAATGACATTGACTGATTTATCTGCAGCAGATGTTTGGTAAATGTCCTATTCATTGCTTTCTAAGTATACCTTAATATGTATGAATGGTAACCTTAAATAGCATGCAAGTATTTAAAATAAATGAGCAAGAAAAATGCCTATAAAAATTATGAGATAACTATAAAATAAAGTAATTATCTTGACAACAACATTAGTGTAGCATGGGATTGCAAAGGCACAACAATATTCATCAAATACTGTATGTCCTATATTTGACCCTACAATTGACCTAACTCTCAGGTTAACCTTTGAAACATCCCTTAACGTCTAGACATAACTTCTAAATATGTGTGTATCAGTCTTTATCCATTTATTAACTGGACATTTTTAGTGTCCTGCATGTTTTACACTGTACCACCCAAAAAGTTATATTGTTTTTTTTTTTTTTTTTGACAGCTTTCTTTTTTAAACTTTGATTAAAAAAAAAATATTTCCTTTCTATAATGAAACATAGTGGCACACAATATGAAAACCCCCCAAATGACCCATTTTTGGAAAGTAGACATATCCGCTCATCCAGGGTCCCTGAATGATCCAGGATCCCTCACTGAGGGTTTCATCCAGCTTCACACTGCAGAAGGAACATGTATTGACTGGCCAGCCACAGTGGTGGCCCTTCATCTTATTTATGAGCGCTTTTTTATCTATATCTTTTAATTTGCCACTTTGTTGTTTCCCAGTAAAGTGCTTTTAATGCTACATTCAGAAGGCACTACTTTCTTCCATTTTTGCCTATATATTAATGTATTATTGTTAAAATTTACATATGTGCATGATCTATTTATTTTCTCTATCGTAACAGATATTCAATTGAAAACAACTCACAGGAAGAGAGAATTTTTGAAATTGATACAAACGATGGAGTGATTAGGACAACAAAACAATTGGATCGAGAGGAAATGCCTTGGTACAATATTACAGTGACAGCTTCTGAAACAGGTACCTTTTCACATGACTGAAATTGCATTTTCTTATTGTTTGTACAAGCTGGTGAATAATAAAATTGGGTATACTGTAGGTACTCTAACATTACCTATAGTTACCTAAAGTACACTAACGTTTCAAAGCTAGCTGTGATTTCTCCTAACAATTAATATAGCTAAAGTGTTTTTTTTTCCCTAACATTATTCCCTAACATTATATATTAAACTAAATCACTAAAATCTCATATACGCTTTAACATGTTAATTTAACCTCAATAGTAATTAGCAATACTTTAGTAATTATCAAAATTAATATTAATTCTGAATAATTGTAAACCTGCAGCTTTCATTAAAATAATACTTGGTGTTCCTTACTGTCCTTGCTTAGAGCATAAGTAAAAGCAACATTTTCTTTTAGTTTTGGATAGAGTGGGGAAGGATTAGAGTGCTTTTCAGTTTGTATTGCTGTCTGTGTCCTGGTTAAGGAGATTCACCTTCTCTTTATGTCCTGTTTACCATTATCATTGAAAGTGAAAGTATATGCCTTGTACACATGATCGGAATTTCCGATAGAAAAAGTCCAACGGAATTTTTTCATCAGATATTCCGACCATGTGTGTGTGCCCCATCGGAAATTCCGGCAGACTTATGCCCTGTACACAGGATCGATTTGTCTGATGAAAACAAACCGATGGATTTTTTCATCAGATATCCGATGAAGCTGACTTCATCAGTCTTGCCTACACACCATCGGTTAAAAATCTGATCGTGTCCAATGCGGTGACGTAAAACACAACGACATACAGAGAAAAATTAAGTTCAATGCATCCGAGCATGCGTCGACTTGATTCTGAGCATGCGTGGATTTTTGACCAATGGATTTCCCCCAGACGATCGTTTTTTTCTATCGTTTTTTTTAACCATACAAAAATTTAAAACAGGTTCTATTTTTTTTCACCAATGGGAAAAAAAATGATGGGGCCCACACACAATCGGTTCGTCCCATGAAAACGGTTTGCTTTTATCAGACGAACCGATCGTGTGTACAGGGCTTTAGAAAGATAACATGTTCTCTTTTTTTTCTGATGAAAATGTTCTCGATCGTCTGTATGGAACTCCGATGGAGAAAAAAACACGCATGCTCAGAATCAGTCTTTCTATTTCTCTTTTCCCTCTCTCTGTCTTTCTATATTCTGTATTCTAAACCTCTAAAATTGAAGGACATGATCCACTAAAGTTTAATTTAACAATCTGTGTATAGCCCTTAAGGAAAACTGTACTTTTGCAAATTATATGCCATATATTACTGCTTCATAATTAATTCAATGTTGTTAAATCTATTCATTTTACTCAGCAGCCAGACATTATTTCTTATTATCAAGAAATTCAAGGTTCCTCTTCTTTTGTAGAAAAGGTTTTCATTTTTTCGTTGAAATACTTGGAAACCATTCTGCACATACTGTATAAAGAGTGTGTATAGCTGCAGTATTTATTATGACTGTGAATATCCGTGTAGCCCTTCTTTTTGTGCTGGGGAAAAGATATGTTTGATCTTCTCCACTAGCAGTTTGTACAGCAGTGACACAGAACCAAATGGAGTTCATGACTGAGCACCTCCAGTTTCTTTTACACTATGAAGGATATTGGTGAACAGGAAACTCTGCCACCATTGGCTTGCAGCAGCCCAGGAGGAGGCGTTCCCAGAAACGTCATGAGTATGGCCGCGATTGGTGAGAACGGACTCTCGTGTCACCCCACGTCGGGCTAGCAGCGCCGTGATTGGAGGCGACGCGGCATTGCCTTGGGCGGGCCATCTTCTGGTTAGCTGGAGTGAGAGAGGGCAGCCCGAGTAGGTGGTGTGTCCTGTGTGTGTGCCCGGAGCGAGCGGCTCCTGCTCAATCTTCGCGCCATAAGACGCAGGGGCACTTTTCTCCATTTTTTGGTGGGGGAAAAGTGCATCTTATGGAGCGAAAAATACGGTATGTATGTTGACTATATATCAGCAAACAACTAGGAAACACATGCCCTGTACATACGATCGGTTAATTTGATGAAAACGGTCTGATGGATTTTTTCATCAGATATCCAATGAAGCTGAGTTTCATCAGTCGTGCCTACACACCATCAGTTAAAAAAACGTGTCAGAACGCGGTGACATATAACACAACGACATGCTAAGGAAGTTCAATGCTTCCAAGCATGCGTCGACTTGATTCTGAGCATGCGTGGATTTTTAACCGATGGACGTGCCCACAGACGATCGTTTTTTTCTATCGGTTAGTTAACCATCAGATAATTTTAAAACAAGTTCCTAGTTTTTTAACCGATGGATAAGTAACCGATGGGGCCCACACACGATCGGTTAGTCTGATGAAAATGGTACATCAGACCGGTTTCATCAGAAAAAAATTTGATTGTGTGTATGCGGCATTAGGCACCCTATTTTGCATAGCTCAGCTCTGAATTTAGTATGTGCAATTCATGTCTGTGCAATTCAAACCTTCATACAGTATGTTATATAAAGCAACATAAGGAACATAAGGAACAGTTTGTTTCCATGAAAAATGAAATGTTGTCACTAAGAGTTGTTGTGTGGGTATTTTTTTAAGCAGTACTTTTCGATCACACAAATTTTTGCTCATTAGAACTGCAGCGTAAGGAAAATAATGATTCTAAATATTTGTTGTTCAAGTTTCTGGTAAAAGCTAATTTAGAGCCTGGCTATTTTTAGAGCCGGTGATATTGTAAATTTAGTGGGAGTTCAGAGAAGAAGTTGGCTCTGAACCTGTTATTTGGTTACATTTTGGGGTTTCTGCTCCAACTTGACTGTACTGTGTGCTATACTTTTTTCTGGGGACTCCCATCACCCCTGAATGGCAGGTGGCAGCAGTGGGGTCAAGTGTAGTTGAATATCTCCTCTCAGCAGCCTATCAGGAGGGTGGGCCACCTTGCTGTGCATGCTGAGAAGGGGTATTTAAACGGCAGATGCCATTGGTTTGGGGTCGCTGTGTTCCTGCCCTTCAGCTGGGCAGTCGTCCCACCACCCCAGTGTGTGGCCCTCCTGGCCGGGGTGTGTGCGTGTGTGTGTCGCAGTGTCCCTGGCTCGGGACCACATTGGTCCTGAGCGCATTCATCCAGATTGTGGATCCAGTGAGTTGACTGGGTCCCAAATTTGCCAGATGGTCCTGGGCTGTCCGTCCAATTGAAGGAAGCCGTCTGATGAGGAGTCTGTCCGGGGGATACCTAGCACAAGGCTGGTGTTTCAGGAGAGGCTTGTCCATTCATCAGATGACACTTTGGTTCTGAGAGGCTGGACGCAGGTCGCCTAGCAGTTGCTGATTTAACCAAAGCTATGTGAAGGAGAACCCGGGTGCTGAATCCAGTCAAGAAGGATTTTGGACCTAAATTGTCTCCAATCTTCAGGAGGGTCTGTGGCAGAGACTTAATCCTATCCATCCGAGTGACACTCTGGCTGCCAGGCTGGTGAGAGAGGCCTGTCCAGATGCACTATACCCACTCCGGCTGGAGTGGAAAAGTCAAATTGTCGTTGGAAGCAGGACTGTTTCCCATATCCAGTTACACCTGAATCTGCAGTCTTATACTTTGCTATCCCTTCACCTTTCAATTGTTTATCATTTTTACCCAGCTGGGTATTAAAAGCACAGAAAAGATACCTGTCATGTGGACATTGACTTTACTGCAGCTCTCATCAAGTACCCTAGACGGCGGGGATATAGAAGTAACATGCCGCCCAAAACAAACCAGCAGCTCTTTCAGGGGTAGTTCTACATTAACTTCATAATTTACTTGTTAATCTATTTGATTTACCTGCTAATGATCATGCCATGCTACCAATATATATATATAAATATATATATATGTATTATCACCTGCTACAACAGGAACACATGTAGCTTCATGAAGTACTGGCTATAATTGATGTGCTTTTTGGTTATACTGCTGCTTTTTAACCCTCCTCTTATGTTAGCTTTCTGTTACTATCCATGATGTTAACGTGTCGGTTTTGACCTGTGTCTTAAATCAGCTATAAAATACCCTCTGAACAATTATTTATCATCCATTTTTTTTCTTACCTCTTGGTTACCTTGTTAGGCTTCTTTATTCTTGAAAAGATTGGTTTTAATATTTTTGGTGTGACCCCTTAGACCTTTCTTAGACCTTTCTTTTGATAGCATACCTCTCATTTTCAAATTAAAAAAATGGTAAAATGAACCTCAATAGAATATTATAAATTGGTCCTATGTTTCTTTACTTTATTTAGAGAAGCAGGCAAGCAGGCAAATAGATAGGCCCCTCCCTAACTACAGCTCACAGGGTTGAGAGATGATTGGCTGTCAGTGTTACTAAGCAGAGAGAGTGTTTATGATTTCAGTTTTGGCACTTATTAGTGTCCTATAATCCTATATTATAACTGGGTCAGAATTGACCCTAACACCATAAACGTCTTAATTTTCACCACAGTATTTTATAATTTAGTGAAAATTATTATTTTTCTATTACATTGTTTAAATAGAGGTTCCTGACAAAGTAAAACAATCTTGATGCAATAAACAAATTTATGTGATACTTATAGACATTCAAAACCTGAAAACGGGTCGGTTCTGACCCTAACACAACAGGAGGGTTAAGTAGATCCCTAAATTTCATATGCAGTTTAACTGTGGTAATATGTGACTATTCTATTGGGTTTTAATAATGTTACACAAATATCATCAGAAAAGTAGCAATATTTCATGTATTTCTATTCATTGGATCATGAAGTAAAATAAATAAATAAAAGTTTGATCTGAATACAAGCACTAATTATTGCATTGCGCTGCCAACAAATTGTGCGGCACACCACAATATACATAAATGCATTGTTGCTCATCGCTGTTGCATTGGGGTGCATTTTAGAATAAATGGCACTGCATTGGACCAATGAATTTAATATGTGTTGCCATGCATTGCTGTAAAGTGCATGGTAATGTGTGTGACACAATGGGACACAAGGTCACTGGTGTGAATAAGCCCATAATACATTCTTACCCATACACATGGATAGAAGAGAAGAGAGACAACAAGGAGCCCAATATTCTGTAGTAATTGGATTTATTAAAAGTATATTTAAAAACTTATGATTATGAACTTACATGGTTGAAGCAATGACAGGCATGTCATGATATTAAAAGTTCATGGTCACATGCAAATGGATGTCTCAAACCGCTGCAGGCTTGGTGATGAGGAAGCGCTGGTGGTGCGGGGAGGGAAGCCATCTCTGGGAGTGGGATGCAAAGCCATGGGTGGAACAGAGGATGCAAGATTCAGAGCTGCAGAATTGTAATTCATTAGCCACAGAGACCAGGTTAGCATGATTAAGTTAAAATAAATCTACGTATTTAAAAAGCAAAATGACCATGAAAATAAAAATAGAAATTAAACTCTGCCTATCAATACAAATTGAATGATAAAGAAAGGTGAATATTATAGTTGTTAATCTTAAAATCGTATATATGTTTTTTAATCAAATAAAATGTTCATGAAAACCTTGAGCAGGTGACAAGGAGTCTTCAAAACATGTGAACTGTTCATTATCCAAAGGTTGTGTTTAATGATATTTTTAAGAATGCATTACCCGGGACTGGAACCTGTGTCATGATGCAAATATAGTAATAAAAGATATTAATAAAATGAGAGGACCTAAGTATTGTTGTAAGCCAATTGGAGATAAATCAGTTTTTTAATGCTGGATGAACAGATATGAAAAAAAAGGGTACAAAATGGATGGTATGTACCTAGATGGGAGTGGAGTTTCTAGATGGTTATAAACCGGAAAGGGGGGTGGTGGGATGTTTTGAATAACAAAGGGAAAATGAAACTTGGAAGACATGGCAGATTATATACTAGTGTGGACTTCCAGTTCTTCATTTAGGCCATTCGGTGTGATGCTGCCTACTTTAATGATAAAGAAGGGGGAAGAAAGGGAACCCAAAGGTGGACCCAATTCAGACTTTAACGGCACAGTAAACAATGTAGATAATTACACATAATTTTAATAGAGAAAAGACACATACATGACAATTAAAAATCATACATATGAACTGCATATAATATGATAAGAGCCCTGAGTGCATCAACGCATTTCGCCATATGGCTTCTTCAGGACGAAATTCAGGATACAGTAATTGCAAAAGGAGAAAGAGGGTCTCACTATCTTGCAAATCACTCAGGTCTTGATTGGCAGGTAGCCAATGAAGACATCCAAGATAGGAACACGATCAAACCATGCAGAAAGAGTGTGTTGCTGGCAAAGCGAGGTCAATGGAAAACAAAAATAACTCCAGGAAGAAGCTGGACACAGGGTAAAATAGATACATGACAACCGGCCCTCCAAGAAGGAACCAGGAAAATATAGAGATGTATTTCAAAATGGTTCAATGAGCCAATCGGCTAAACTCCATGCAGTCATAGGAGTGTCTTATATACAAAGCCAGATCAGTAATAGATTAATGGACTGGTTGTATCAAGGTAATCCCCTGGGAGCAAGCAGACAGGTAATCCCCTGAAATCGAGCAGTAGCTGCCTACTTTAAATATCCAGTAGGTTGATTGGGCGCATTATTTTTTCAACCTATCACCCTCATCTAGAGCCACTGATATAGATTGAATTGCTGTGACTATAAGTTTGGAGGAGTCACTGATGGTACTGTATGAAATGTCTGGCATTACTAATGGAGCACTGATTGGCATTTTTTTGGGCACTGTTGTGGACACTGTTGTGGGCACTGATTGGTTTTGGCATTAGTTTATTATATCCACAGGCTGGAAGGTGTTGGGCACTGATTGGCAGCTGATGGGCACCTTTTGATTTTGATCAATGTGCTGATTATCAGCACAAGCCCCCTCTCTGACAGGGAGAGCCGCCGATTGGCTCTCCCTGTCAGCGTGAACCGAGGAGAACCATTTACCGGCATTTCCTGGTTCACACAATGATCAGCTGTGATTGGTCACAGCTGATCACGTGGTAAGAAGCCTCTGTCAGAGGCTTTATACCGCAATCGGAGTTGCTGTGTGTCAGACTGACACACATCACCTCTGATCGCCGTGCTGCGTGCCCCCACGGGTTCGCACTGCCAATGGTATCCTAATCACCTCATATAACTAAACCACTTTGCCACCAACATTATGCTATATGGCAGGCGGCAAGTGGTTAAGCATTTTGAGATCAATCTGTTTGGGTGCTTCACTGTTTGTTGTTGCAGGATCATCCTGGTGAGATGTCGAGTGAGTTTGGGTAGAGGACATAGCTATTGTTATTGAGGCTTCTAGGCTTTTTGTTCCCTGGCTAGATTATGCAGGTAAGTGGATGACATAAATCCAAAGAAAACTCCAAGCTCACTTACCGACCAACCGACAACCAAAATAAACTGTCTAACAGTATGTGTTAAAAACAGGGGTTTAGTCTGCTTTTTTGTATTACTGTTATATTTGTCAGGCAATACACTCACACCTTTGCAGCCATTGACATGCGATGCATAGTAGCCCATTATGCTTTACCTTTGCAGGGAAATAAACAGGAAGTAAACCCCTCTTTAGGGTGCAAGTGCTTCACTCCATGCTCTGCTATGTTAATGCACTCACCAGAGGGCCACACTGCTGTATACTGGAACACAGACCTCCGCTGGTAGTATTCTTTGTTGGCCCCTTCACCTCAATAATACACAGTATATGCAAAGAGAAATTACAGTAGTGTAATACCGTTTTTACTTGTTTTATTATATGATAGACCTATAGACATGCACTATGCTCTATCATAAAATAAAACAAGTAAAACGGTATTGTACTACAGAGTGTCATTTCTCTTTGCATATACTGGGGCAGATTAAGATAGAGATACGCCGGCGGATCTCCTGATCCGCCGTCGTATCTGTGAGACCCGACGGTCGGATCTGTGAGATCCCACCGTCGGAGCTATGCGACTGATTCATAAGAATCAGTTCCGCATAGATCTCCCTTGGATCCGAATCTTAGGCTGTAATCTCCCGCCGGCCGCTAGGTGTCGTCGCGATTTTTTACCCGTCGCATATGCAAATGAGGAAAACCGCCGATTCACGTCCGTACGCCCGCCCGTCGCTCGTTTTCTACATCGTTTGCGCTCTGGTTTTTCCGGCGGATAGCTACCCCTGCTTCTATGAGGGGTAGCTAATGTTAAGTATGGCCGACGTTCCCGCGCAGATTTTTTAATTTTCTACGTTGTTTGCGTACCGCGATCGGGAATACCGATGGCCGCAAACGACGTACCCGCCGCAAACAATGACGTCGTAGCGACGTCATTTGGAGCATGCGCACTGGGCTTTTTCGCCCCGGCGCATGCGCAGTTAAATCGGCGCGGGAACGCGCCTGATTTAAATTGTACACTCCCCCTAGCCGCGGAATTTGCATTCCGCCGGGGGGAGTTAGGATCCGACAGTGCAGTTTGCGAGGTAAGTGCTTTATGAATCATGCACTTGCCTCGCTAAATTGCACCGGCGGATCGTAAACCAGGTAGATCTAGCGGATCTAAAGATCCGCAGATCTATCTGAATCTGCCCCACGGTGTACTATCGAGGTGAAGAGGCCGATAAAAAATACTACCAGCGGAGGTCTGTGTTCCAATATACAGCAGTGTGTCTGTGAAGGCGCAATACACCCTAGAGGGGAGAGCCCTCTGAGTGCATTAACATAGGAGAGCACGGAGTGAAGCACTTGCACCTTAATATAAATCTTCTAGAAAGCACAGAGAAAATGAGGCACAAGTCACTTTGCTTTTGAAGGATGGTCTTTATTTCCAGACAGATTGGGGCAGATCCACGTACATCGGCGCATATATAGACCGGCATAGCGCATCTCATTTACGTTACGCCGGCTCAACTTAGAGACGCAAGTACCGTATCCTCATAGTATTTGCGCCCAAATTTGCGCCGGCGCGACGTAAATTCCGAGGCGTAAGCCGGCGTAATTGAAAGTGGGAAGGACGTGGGCGTGTTCCATTGAAATGAGCCGTGACCCCATGCAAATGAATGGCCGGCCGGACTGTGCAAGTGCATGACGCTGACTATGGTCAGAGCCTCTCTGCGCATGCTCAGAACTCGGCCCGGCGCAATCAGTGAGATAGGAACTAGGCCCGGCGTACTTAGTGAGATACGCCCAGTGCATAAATAGGCCCAGACATACGCCCTTCCATTGCAAAAGTACATCCATTTGTTTCCCTCCCTGAAGCAAGGTGCCTTTGTTCCGTTGTCTGTTGCTGTTTTTTGGTTTGTGTCGTGTCGGTGTGGTTTTTGGAGAGTGTTTTGGAGAGTGTTGTGGAAATATGACTGAGAGGAAGAGGAAGCTAAACTACTCCTTGCGGGAGAAGGAGATCATTGTGAGGGCCATTACCCGATTTGGTCGTTTTCTTCATGGCCCTGAGAGTGCCAACACCACCCCGGCCAGGAGGAGGCAGATACTGCAAGACATCACAGAGGATGTCAATATGTTGGGTGGTGAGACCAGGACCCGCAATGGGATCCAAAAAAAGATCAATGATCTCAGGCGTGTGGTCCGTGGGAAGCTGGCTAAGATTTCAGCACATGCCAGGGGCACTGGAGGGGGACCTGCATGCACTATTAGGCTGACTGCTGAGGAGCGTGCGGTGGCCCAGTGCTTCCACAGGCAGCAAGTGGAGGGGCTGCCTGGCTTTGACTCCATTGAGGAGGCCGTGAGGACAGGTACGTTTTTTTTTCTATCTGGTGAGTAGCATGTGTGGGGGGGGAAGGAATATGTGACAAGTGTGTGGATCCTCCAACCTGTGTATGTTTTGTGTCATCCACAGATGTGCAGGAGGTTGCTGGGCCATCTGGCCAGTCCGCAGCCTCCACCGGACATGAGTCTGAGGAAGACCCCCAGGCAAGCCCGGAGTCCTCTGAGGAGGTTGAGGAGGAGGAGGTTAAGGAGGAGGTGCTGTCAGGGAATGATGTCACGCTCCATTTGGAGGAGTCTCCCCCTAGGGCTGGCAGCAGTCAGGCCTCCATCAGGGGTAGCCCCTTCCACTCCTCCCCCAACAGGGCTTCCCCCCCAGGGGTCTCCCCTTCTCCCAGGCCACAAGCCTCATATGGAGGCAGGAAGGCGACCCGCAAGACCAGGGGGGTGGCAGAGGTTCTGCCTGCAAACCTAAGAAGGGACCACCCAGACTTTAGGCCGGATGGAGGAGAGTCTGGCCTCCATCAAGGAGTCAGTTGTGGACATGTCTTGCAACTCACTGGCTCTCATAACATGTCTCAACGACATGCAGACTGCCACAGCAGGCGTTGGTCAGGATGTGCGTGCCCTGACCCAGGCTGTCCAGGCCAACACGGCAGCCCTCAATGTGGTCCTGGCCAGAATAGCCGTGGCCTTGGAGGGCAGGCCGCCAGGTGGGCAGAGACCAGGGGATGCTCCTCCTTCCCCTGATCCCCCCCCCCATGAGTCTCCCCTGAGGAGCCGGGGCCGTGGCCGAGGTTGGCTCAGGCGTGGGTCACGCCAGCGGCGTTAAGTTTTTGTAATTTTTTGTTTTCAGTGTTTTATTTTTTGTTTTATTTTTATACTGTGATTACGATTTGTTTTATGTTTGTGAATGTATGATTGTGGGGGTGACATTCCTGCCGGAAAAGGGGTGTCACCCTCAGTTGTGGTGGAGAAGGGATCCCCAGGACCAGGGAGAAGTGATCCCCAGGCTAGTGTGGGTTTAACGTGCAAAGATGCCTAATGTGAGGCGTCTCCTGGCTGTTCTTCCCTCAGAAGACGGGGGACCCTCGGTCAGGGGGGGATTGTCTGGTTCGGGGGTCAGGTCATCACGTATGTCAATCTCCAGGCCCCTTCTCACGGCGAAGTTTTGCAGCATGCAACATGCACCGATGATCTGGCACACAAAGTTTGGGGAATACAACAGGGTACCCCCAGACTTATCCAGGCATCGGAAACGGGACTTCAGGAGGCCAAAGGTGCGTTCCACCACTCCACGGGTACGTGCATGTGCAGCATTGTATCTTTCCTCTCCTGGGGTATGGGGATTCCGGAATGGAGTCATGAGATGGGGTCCAAGTGCATATGCAGAGTCACCTGGAAGGGAAAAGACAGGAGGATGTTAGTCATGCATGTGCCCCTCGTGATGTCTGCATAATGGGGGGGACATTCATGCCTGACACCCATGTCACTCACCAACCAGCCAGCTGTCCCCATACATGTTCTGTTCGAATTCCATTGGGATGGGACTTTGACGGTATATGTAGCTGTCATGGCTGGATCCTGGGTGTTTGGCACGTCCGAGGCATTGGGCATCGACTATCACCTGTACGTTGATGGAATGCCAGTGCTTCCGATTGCGGTATAGGTGCTCTGTGTCATGGGGGGCTTTAGCGCCACATGTGTGCAATCAATGGCCCCCACAGTGCGTGGGAATTCTGCAATTCTGTAGAAATCACGCATTGCCTTCACCCGCAGGTCCTCCTGGGTGGGTCTGATGATTTGGTTGGCCATGCATCTCAGGAGTGCGGGGATAACCTGGTGCACACATCTGCTAATGGAGGATTGTGCCATCCCAGCCACCACTCCACTTGTACACTGAAAAGTGCCACTGGCAAGGAAATGGAGTGTTGCCAGGACCTTGACCAGTGGCTCCACTGCATGTGAGCATTTTGTCTGGCTGGTGATGTCATCTTTCAGGGTTGTGGTTAATTCCATGATGGCAGTAGGGGTGACTCTGAAGATGCGATACACCTCAGAATCACACATGCCAAAGACGTTAATGTGCGGTCGGTATATCCTCTCCCGTGCCCTCCTCCTCCTCCGTTCCCTCCTCCTTCTGCATGCATCTAAAGCCAGTAGTATAGCTATGACCATGGATGCCCCTGGCATGTTGGCATACAGATTGTTGTCCTGCAAGTGTGGCTGCTCAGCTCGTCCCTAACAGTGTTGCTTTAGCTGACATGCACACATCTGGTGCAAAGTTAAAGCTGCTTTTATGAGGGGTAACTTTAGACCGGACGTACAGCTGATGCGCACAGCGCGTAGCCTGCGCCGGTCAAACGTACTTTTGTGGATCGCCGTATCTCCCTCATTTGCATATTTGCATAGCAAAACAATGGTGCGTCTAGCTTATTTTTGCGCCCACGATGCGCCGGTGTAGAAAAATTACGTTGGTCGGAAAAATCTGGTTTTCAGGCGTATCTCGTTTTGGGGATATGGCACATAAATAGGCTGGCGCATATTTACACTTACGCTGCGCATCTCGAGATACGCCAGCGTAAGTGCTTTGTGGATCTGGGCCATTGTTATTAACTTTAGGACTTGAATACGATAAATAGGACTCTTTCACAAACTGTCACTTTATTACACGTTGGATTTAACTTTTTTTATGATATGTGGTTTATACATTTATTTGAAGATTGTTGCTTAATTATTGCACCTCTCACTTTATTGAAAGGATTTTTTTTCATATACACATTATTTATGTTTGATATCTGATTTATATATGTTTATTTTAAGGATTGTTGAGTAACATCTGCACCTGCCACTTTGTTTGGAAGGCATTATTTTATACACACCTATAGAGATTTTTTTTCAATTGCGCATTATGTAAATATAAGTAATAGAACATAAATATAACAGAGCAGTGCCACACTCACTACAACCTTCTTTATTTCACACAGACCCTACCAAGGTAGGTGTCACGGTGGAGGCATCGGCTCCTACCATAATATAACTAACCATCAGTGTGGAACAAACTCTAATTATTTCACATCAGATGATGGAACCACTGAGTGCAGCAGGAGACCAGGGCATTAAATTCTACTGGAAATGTTAAATTTAAGGAGACCATTGGAGACTGCTGCACTGGAATGCTGGATATGAAGCCTCGTACACACGGCCGAGGAACTCGACGTGCCAAACACATCGAGTTCCTCGGCCAGTTCAGCACTGAAGCCGCCGAGGACCTCGGCGGGACGAGAGCTCCCATAGAACAACGAGGAAATAGAGAACATGTTCTCTATTTCCTCGCCGAGCTCCTCGTCGGCTTCCTCGGCCGAAAGTGTACACACGGCCAGTTTCCTCGGCAGGATTCAGCCAGAAACTCGGTCGGAAGCTGAATTCTGCCGAGGAAACTGGTCGTGTGTACGAGGCCTAAGAAGAGTTTTTCTCTTGCAGGTCCCATTTATTTGTATTATTTTACCATCATAGGCTTAAAGGAAACTGTACTGGGCCTGCCATTGCTGAGCTTCTTCTGAGAATATTTGTTGTTTTGCCTTTTCTGAGACACAGACCTGTAAAAAGTTTGTAGCTTGGGAAGCCAAAGTAATATGAGAGCTAATAGCTATA
Source organism: Rana temporaria (assembly GCF_905171775.1). NCBI lineage: Eukaryota > Metazoa > Chordata > Amphibia > Anura > Ranidae > Rana > Rana temporaria. The sequence goes on along the minus strand of NC_053493.1, from coordinate 217,413,096 downwards.
TTTGTTTTAAGCCAGTGACCCTATTGTAAGTACTAAAGCTGTTGGACTGGCATGACAGCCAGAACATTTTCAGAAGGGTTAGCAATGGTAGCTTTCCTACAAACTCAGCACAGGTGTACTTTAAATGATAAAAAAAAAATGTGCCTTAGTTTCCTATGTCTTTTTGATGAATTTTGTCCCTGCATTCAAGTATGTACTTATACAGCTAAACTGCAGTTATGTGGATAAATCGTAAGCCTTGCATGGAAGTGCAGAGATTTGCATCTCTTTCAGAAGCACGGCAGTAATAAAAAGTGAATGAGCAGTTTATTTTCCCTTCTAGCTTAAATTTAATCCCTTACAAACTGAAAGTTCCAACAAATACACTTTGGGGTTACTTACTAAATTTAAATGAACCTGCGTTTATTTTAGGCAGCAGTAAAGTGTTGAAAAAGTTACTTTTTTATTTTCTTGGGCATGGCTACATACTTGATGCACATATTCATTTCATTTTACTAGGCATGAGTGAACCGAGATACAATTTGTGAATATTTTGCAATCCACTTTCATTTGATTTGCTTATTATTGATCTATTAAAGAAGTCCTTGTGATTTCTTACCATATCAATAAAATTATCCTGGCAGCTGTTGCATGAACAACTAATTTCTCTCCCGTCAGTGCGTTAAAAAAGATGGCATGCTGAAAAGTATTTTGCACAGTACAGTATTATCACAAACAAAATTTCCTGTGTTTGGACTTTAACTTTTGCCCATCTACTAAGTACAAATATGGCAGGTTATTTAGAACATGTGGCACACCTGGAAGGTCTTGTGCAGTCCTATATTAATCTATACAGGGAGTTCAGAAGACAGTTAATGGGCTGATAGGTGGAGCCCAGCCACATGCAGATGAGCCTCGCATCCTGCCCCAGGCTTTGTAAGTTCTGTGAAATATGCCAACATTCCTGATCAGTTACCTTGGTGACCACTAAAGGCTTGTTTGCAAACAAACTGCTTTAGCCCGCAGATGAACTTGTGGTATAGAGATTACCTGGGTACAAAAACATTAATTAAAAAACGTAAAAAGTTTCATGTAGAACAGTTATGTTTAAATAACTAAAGCTAGTATTTTTTTTTTAAATATTATTTTCCATTTGATAGCTTACAATGTTGTATAATAAAAATGAAAAATAATATAGGTGAAAAAGAGCCCAGTTCCTATATTAACAAGCACTCCTGAATAGGGTGAAATTAACAAATTAAACAAATTAAATACCTCTAGCCAATTAAGGCAAACAGCTGCTATCTTATAGCCTACCAAGGCTTAAACAGATAATATAACAAGACACATAAAAATGTAGGCAGCGCTAAAATAAACACCTGAAAAGATGTAAACTGGATAACTCAATATATTAAACATAAATTAATGTAATATATAATAAACAAAAGAGTCATTAAATACATTGGAAGTCGAGAGAGCCCCCCTCGACCAAGACCTGGGTTCAGCATGTGGGTAGAACACTACTGATGGAAAAATATATATACCAACACAGAGGGAACACAGGGACATTTTTTAAACTTTGGGATCCATGGCTCGAGACACCTGGGCTAAGCCCCTTGGAGTTGGTACAGGCAAGGCTACTAGGAGGAGTGTAGGGACCGAAATAACTGTCAGGGTCTCCCACCTTGATATTTGGCATGATACTTGGAAGGTGGAGGGGTGACAGGGCGGATAGGGAAGGGGGTTCGGCAGAGCGGGTCCAGTTGGTTGAGATGGTGTATTGAATACGTGAAATGATTTCTTGCCATACTGTTGTAATCTGATCTGCAACTCTGTTATAATGGATGTTGAACTACATGGTGTGAGATGTCATTCTATGTCCTTTCTTGAATGTATGTTTTGTGAGCAATAAAAACCTTTTTGATGAAAAAAAAAAGAGTCATTAAAGAGTATATATAATAAAGTCCATAAAATGAATATTGAATGGATCATGAAAAGTCCACAGGAATTTTCAAAAGGAGGTTCCTTAATATGGAAGATGCCTAGCCTTTCACCAACACCACCACACGTGCAAAGAAAGGGGATTACTCACATCCCCCTTTGTATAAACTCTTACCCGAAATAGTAAGGTAATAGGCAGGAAATAATGCTGGTTAACAATCCTGTAATATCCAATTTAAATCCGATTTCCTAGGACCAACGCAAGCAGCAATGACAGCAGTGATAGTGAGATCTGTGTCTCCAGGTAGCGTACTTAGACTGTAACGTTTGATCGTCGCTGAAACAACCCTAACGTTTCGTCGTAATGAACATCATCAGAGTACTCCCCTTTCTTTGCACGTGTGGCGGTGTTGGTGAAAGACTAGGCATCTTCCATATTAAGGAACCTCCTTTTAAAAATTCCTGTGGACTATTCATCATCCATTCAATATTCATTTTATGGACTTTATTATATATGCTCTTTAATGAATGTTGTATAACAAAAGACAAGCAAGGTATAAATAACACTCTACTTAAAAAATGTAAAATAAATATTTAGGTAAGGAAGAGAATCATATAGTTTTTTTTTAGCTTAAAGTGGTATTAGGCCTCTTTCACATGATAAGCCGGTTCGGATCGTCCTGTCCGTTTTTCAGGCAGATCCGAGCCGACCATCCACTGACTCCTATGGGAAGGCGGATGTCAGCGGAGATGTGTTCACTGACACCCATCTGCCATCTGATCCACCTTAAGACAGATGTAAGGTGATACATCTGCCATCCATCTTGGCAGATTGGATCAGATGAGATCTGATGAAAATGGACATGCTGTCTGTTTTTGTCCGATCTCCCCATAGAGATCAGCGGGACTCTGACAGGTCCCTCCCTGCTCTGTGAGCAGAGATGGACCTGTCATCTGCTGGCTCAGCAGAGATCAATGGAGCAATCTCCCGCTGAGCTGACGGTCTCCATTGAGCGGATCCGCACCATGTGAAAGGGGCCTGAAAGCCAAAATCAAAATTTACTATTTTGCAGCTTACCAATGATTCTTTTCTCAGGCTTTTTTCCCCTCTGTTTTAACCTGCCGAGCTGACCAGTAACATACCTCATGTATTACAGTGCCCCTGTTCTTGATGAATGAGCACAGGGGGGCACCTTTGGACCGCAGCATTGTCAGTCTGAAGGTAGGGGGACGTTAGATGCACAAACAGATTTAGATACACTAACACATTGAAGACAAACGCCAGCTAATATTTTATAAGCAGTTACACCAAACAACTTTGTAACTGAAACATTCTGCTGGAGAGCCTCTTCTTTTAAAATACAACAGACTTATTGGCTAAATTACTAGATAAAAAGAAAAGAAAAAAATCCCTAACAAAATGAATCCAGCCATCACGTCTAAGAAATGATCAGCTGCAATGTAATATGTTTGCTTTTAGATTTAATACCCAATGTACACTGAAGATGCTAAAATGTATCTAGTGTTAAATGATCTCTGGTCATGTAGGGGAAACTTCTGATGTTCCATTGTACAAGATCAATGTCTTTGTATCACTGATGAAAACTAACAGCACTTTATTGTTCTGTGAAGCAAGTAGATCTCTGATTTCACAATGGCTAGAGGGCATAGAAAAAAAAGGGTAATTTAATAGTATTAGCTCTAGTTTGATAGTGTTGCACTGCTAGAATGCAGTTAGTATGGTCAGTTCACTTCTTTCAACCTTTGAATTCATGAACAAAGAAGCTGCAAAGTCTAGCAAATGAACTGGGTTTCTTGACAATATTGGTATATTTGAACTCAAAATAAACTGCAATGAGCAGCAGAACTAGCAGATTTGCAATAATATGTGTATAACCTTGCATTTATATTATTGATGTTAAAAGGAAAAAAGTGTGTTGTGCTATCTCTAATGGGCCGTACAGACGACCGAACATGTTTCAGCAGACATGTTCGGTCGTGTGTAGGCCCGAGCGTGCAGGATTCCAGCAAACATTTGCCCGCCGGGCCTTTTCCCAGCGGGCAAATATTTCTGGACTTGTTTTAAAACAGTCCGCTGGAATCCTGCCCGCTCGGACATGTTCGGTCGTCTGTACAGACCTACCGTACATGTCCGAGCGCCCGCCATCCTTCGCATGCGTCGAATGACTTTGACGCATGCGTGGAAGCATTTAACTGGCAGGGCCACCCACGTCACCGCGTCATCGTCGCGGCGACGCCGCGGACACGCCCCACGTATTGTTTACGCGCGGATTTCTGTACGATGGTTAGTACAGCCATCGTACAGAAATCCCCTGGCAGACATGTACGGTGAAAATGGTCCGGCGGACCGGTTTCATCGTACATGTTTGCCCGTGTGTACGCGGCCTTAAAGTGCATATAAATGCCTTAAAATTCATAAGTGAATCCAAAATAGAGTATCAAACAAATGGATCAATTATATGTGGAGTGTCAAAATATATAAATATATAATGTTATTATATAAACATATTTTGACACTCCACATACAATTAATCAATGTATTTGATAATCAATTTTGGATTCACTTAGAGATTATAAGGCAAATATATGCACTTTAAGAGATACTGTAGCCCAACACACTTTTCTCATTTCTACATCAGTCTTGTATTGTTACAGTATGTGAAATATAGTGATTGCAGCTGTCGAAATTGAGAAGAATTGTTATATTTTGAAGTTCAGTCCAAACTGATGAAAACGGACTGAAGTTCAGTTTCATCGGCCCAAACCGACTGTGTGTGGGCTCTATCGGTCCGTTATCCTTCAGGTCGAAAAATTTAGAACTTGCTTTAAAATTGAACCGATGGACGCCTAACCGATCGATCAAAACTGACGGTTAGTACGCAAAAGCATCTGTTCCAAACCCGGGCATGCTCAGAATCAAGTTGACGCATGCATGGAAGCATTTCTCTGCACGTCGTTGTGTTTTATGTCACCGCGTTGGACTCGATCGGTTTTTGAACTGATGGTGTGTAGGCACATCAGACCATCGGTCAGCTTCATCGGTTAACCGATAAAACTGAACTTCAGTCCGTTTTCATCAGTTTGGACTGATCGTTTGTACAGGGCCTAAGAGCGTCATATTTTTTATACTTTGTTGATTTATTCATATTTACATTATTATTTGTGAAGTCTTTACACTTTACTATGACGTACCTAATCAATACTTTTGCTTAACAGGGTTGTAAACCCTTACATATAAGTAATAAACAGTACAGCGCTCAAATAAACAAAAAAGTGAAAGAAAGATCTAAATAAATTGATCTTAAATTATAACTGTGATGTCAAATGAATACTGAGAAATAATTCTCCCAGTTACAAAAATGCCCTGTGAAAAAACTGTTTGAGTGACACAAAAACATATAAAAAACTACATTGAATTGACAAATGGAACACAAGAGAAATCAGTCCTTTTTTTAAAAGGTTAGTCGTGTTGGTGCCTAAAAGGAAAGTTTAGGATAGAGCAAACTTCATCCACCAGGAAGGCATCCAGAAGTGGTAATACAGTCTCCTTACCCTAACTGTATGACCACTGTTACAGCGGTCTCAGCAAACGTGGGGATTTTAGGTCTCCCTCCGGACCCTCTGTGGAGTATCTGGGATGGTATCTGTTATCTGCAGGTAGACATATGCAGAAAGTGGCTTTCTCATGTCCATGAGCTTTTTTTAAAGCTCTTTTTTAAATTATTTATAGCCATTTTAGCTTTGGCCATGAGGCGCATAGGTTTAATTTGTAGCCTTTTGAACATATTGCCCATGGGAATATACTTTGCAGTGAGTTTACATACAGTCGCATTGAAGAATTCCCATTTCTGTTCTGTGTCCATTGATGAAAATATTCCCCCTCCTGGTCTAAGTCCTGGAAAGTAGCCCTCATCCTTGGAAAATTTGCTCTCTTAAAGTTAAGTCTATTTATCTTACCCGTATGTGTTTGTTGCTTACAGCTAACATTAAATTAAATCATGTTATGGTCACTACTACCCAGATGCTCTTTTATTTGGATGTTGGTAATAAGCTCTGCATGGTTTGAGATTACCAGGTCCAGCAGAGCGTCATTCCTAGTTGGGGCCTCAATAAACTGGACCATAACATTTTCTTGTAATAGGTTTAGACATTTTTGCCCTTTAACTGTCCCAGCAGTGCCATTACTCCAGTCAATTTCTGGGTATTTAAAATCCCCCAATATTATCACCGTCCCAGCCCTTGCAGCCCTTCCCATCTGTGCAAGAAGCTGAGTCTCCACCTCCTCACTAACACTGGGAGGTTTATAACAAACTTCAGTGACACATTTTACATTTTTAGCAGCAGAAAGCAGGGCAGGGATCTGATGTTACACACATTGTGAAGCTAGACACAGAGCTCCATGAAATCTGATAGCTGATTGGTGGTAAGGGACACACCCTGCTCTAACAGGCTAGAGAAAAACACAGAGCTGTGTCTGAGTCATCTGTTGTGTTTTGGAGGGGGCAGGCCATCTCCTTAAGGGCTGAGTTGTCGCCAGAGTTCTATAAGTGACTCATGCAGACAGCAGAGGGATCCATGATCAGAAAAGAACCAGACTTGCTTTGGATTCAGACTAGTACACACTATGGAGAGATATGCTTTGTTCACTTTTCATGTCTGAAGTTTACAACCACTTTAGGCAGTTTGTAATAAGATACTTTTTTTTTAGTGGAACACATATAGTTTTAAAATGCATACACATTTCAGAAAGTTATTTGTGAATTGCATTCTTGCCAAATCTTAGACTTTTTGCCAGACTAAAATCTATCACTGCAGTGTAAAATGTTGAAACATCTATTCATTGCAGACAGAGACAGCAAAAAGAAAGAAAAAAAAAAACATAATTAATCATCATGACACATTGTAACCTATGCCTATTAACCACTTGCCGCCCGCCTTATGCAAAAAGACATTGGCAAAGTGGTTTCAATATTCTGATTGGACGTCATCGCGGCTGCTCCTCTGACAGGGGGGGTTTGTGCTGATCGATTATCAGCACAGCCCCCCGAGGATGCCCACACTGGACCACCAGGGATGCCACTAGACCACCAGGGATGCCCACCACAGGTATGCCCTAGACCACCAGGGATGACAATCACAAATAATGGATGCCAATCAGTGCCCACAATGGATGCCAATCAGTGCCAACCATGGGCATCATTATTGGCAGGCATTATTGTTTGGCACTGATTGGCATCCATTAGTACAACACATACATTAGTACATTAGTGCCACCTATCAGTGCCCATCTATGCCCATACGTGCCACCTATCAGTGCCCTTCCATGCCACCTATCAGTGCCCATCCATGCCTCTTATCAGTGCCCATCCATGCTGCCTATCCGTGCCCATCCATGCCGCCTATCCATGCCCATCCATGCCACCTATTCGTGCCCATCCGTGCCACCTATCCATGCCCATCCGTGCCGCCTATCAGTGCCACATATTAGTGCCCATCATCAGTGCCTATCAATGCCACCACATCAGTGCCACCTCATCAGCGCCCATCAGTGCCGCCTTATCAGTGCCCGTCAGTGCAGTACCATCAGTGCCTATCCGTGAAAGAGAAAACATACTTATTTACAATGTTTTATAACTGAAACAAAAAAAAAATTTTTTCTAAATTTTAAGTCATTTTTTTTGCAGAAAATAAAAATCCCAGAGGTGATCAAATACCACCAAAAGAAAGCTCTATTTGTGGGAACAAAATGATAAAAATTTAGTTTGGGTACAGTGTAGCATGACCGCGCAATTGTCATTCAATTGTCATTCAAAGTGCAACAGCGCTGAAATCTAAAAATTGGTCTGGGCGGGAAGGTGTATAAGTGCCCTTGATGGAAGTGGTTAAATACTATGGGCCAGATTCACGTAGAATCACGGCGGCGTGACTTATCCTAGATAAGTTACACCGCCGCAATTTTTCATCGCAAGTGCCTGATTCACCAAGCACTTGCGATGACAACCTATGCCCGCGGCCTCCGACGCAAGGCGGGCCAATTCAAATGGGCGCGTGCCATTTAAATTAGGCGCGCTACCGCCGTGCTTTGCGCGCCGTGACATAATTTTTTTTAACGGCGACGCACGTAGCGTACTTCCGTATTCCCGGAAGGCTTACGCAAACGACGTTGATTTTTAAATTTCGAGGCGGGAACGACGGCCATACTTTAGACAGCAATACACTTGCTGACTAAAGTTAAGGCACCAAAAAAAAAGTGTAACTATGCGACGGGAAAATATACTAGCGGCGACGTAGCGAACGCGAAAAACCGCCGTGGATCGGCCGTAACTCCTAATTTGCATACCCGACGCTGGTTTACGATGCAACCCCCCCCCCCCAGCGGCGGCCGCGGTACTCCATCTTAAGATCCGACAGTGTAAAACAATTACACCTGTCGGATCTTCTGTCTATCTATGCGTAACTGATTCTATGAATCAGTCGCATAGATAGAAACAGAGATACGACGGCGTATCTCATTTGTGAATCTGGCCCAATCTAACTAACACCTTCTTTTGTGATATATATGTGCTTACATCATATTAATGCTTTTTTGTATGGAAAAATTGATTGACACCTTGGGGGAAGGCATGGCTAACCGCATATCCAGTGTGTGACAAGCAATTTGGGGAAAAAAAATGAGCTGCTATCATACAGTCCAGAATGGGAAAAAGTTGCTATCATAATTGATCATGTTCCTTTGTTAATACAGAAGTCTATCAGATTAGAAACATTGTAAAGGGGTGATGACTATATTTTAGGGTCTGAATAGGTAATTATCTTTCACATTTTCCTGTAACTGACGTTATATTGTTCATCTTCAGTCATATTGAGATGTAGAATTTTGCATTATCCTTTACCATTCAAACTATTTCTTAAGGGGAATTTAAAGGAGGACCACTATCACAAAAGATAGTGCAATTTGGTATCTCTGTACACTTAACAATAGCATCTAGCAAATATATTCCTTCTTAAAGCGGAGTTCCGGCCACAATTTCACTTTTTAAATATAAATACCCCTGTAATACACAAGCTTAATGTATTCTAGTAAAGTTAGTCTGTAAACTAAGGTCCGTTTTGTTGTTACAGCATTTAGACACTTTGGGCCAGATCCACAAACGAGATACGACGGCGTATCTACTGATACGTCGTCGTATCTCTGTTTATAACTATGCGACTGATTCATATAATCAGTTACGCACAGCTAGCCCTAAGATCCGATAGGTGTAATTGAATTACACTGTCGGATCTTAAGGATGCAATTCTAGGCCGGCCGCTAGGTGGCGAGGCCATTGCGGCCGGCGTAGAATATGCAAATGAAGACTTACGGCGATCCCCGAACGTCCCGAACGGCCCGTCGATCTAAATCTACGTAGTTTCCGTCGGGTTACGCCGCGTAAAACTAGGGCTGAGCCCTAGTTCTCTTAAGCCATGGTAAGTATGGCCGTCGTTCCCACGTCTAAATTTAAACCTCAACGTCGTTTGCGTAAGACGTCCCTGAATGGCACTGAATGCCATTTACGTTACTGTCTAAGCAAATGGCATCGGTGCGACGTCAGTTAGCGCAATGCACGTTGGGTAATTTACCCGACGGAGCATGCGCAGTACGTCCGGCGCGGGAGCGCGCCTAATTTAAATGGGACTCGCCCCATTCGATTGGGCCCGCCTTGCGCCGGACGGATTTAAGTTACACCGCTGCAAATTTCCAGGTAAGTGCTTTGTGGATCGGGCACTAACTTGGAAAAATTGCGGCGGTGTAACTTAAATCGGGAAAGTTAAGTTGCCCCCGGGCTACGTGGATCTGGCCCTTTATAAAATAGAAATTGACTGGGACCATCTTAAGTGTGGGCATCATGAAGCCAGACTGTATGACTTGCTGGATTTCAGCCTTGCAGATCTTGCACATGCTCAGTGCTGCACAAGCAGTGTAATCAGATCAGGTTTCAGCACCTGTACTGTCCAAGTCACATGATTCATTCCCAGGAGTCTGTGCGGTGTAGGTTAGGAAGCTTAAGCACCTAGGTGCAGGAAGAGGGAAGATTAACTATTCTGCCTAGCAACAACACTTTGAAGGCATCTAAAAAAAATGTTTTTTTCTTAAAGGACTAATGACATTTTTTTAAAACTACTGATGTAATGTTATATTTATGGGTGGAACTCCACTTTAAGTTATTTATTTTTTCCTTATTAACATACAGACCAAACTATGCAGCAAAAGTTACAGTGATAGGAGCAAGTATTATTATTATATCTTTTTTTGTTTTAAATACCACTTGCCTTTTAAAGATGTAGTACAGTATATCACCAAATTACATTTTCCCAGGATTATTTCGTGTTTGCCGGACTTTTTTGACAATGCGCGCCCTAAAACTATAGGGCTGAGTAAAAGTGCAACCTTCCACTTGTGGTGAGAATGACTAACAAATTGTCAAAGACTGTTCACATAGATGATGTCATTAGATTCTTGGAAGTGATGTATCACTTTGTAATTTTTAGCGCTAGATATTGAAAAAGAAGTCAACAAAATTGCAGGAAATGTATTGAGAACAGTAGGAAGCGCTGACTCTCTTGCTTCAAGCTGCCCCAGAGGAATCAGAACATTTATTTTGTTTTTATATTATCTCACTCTCTCGGCACTGGGTGATTTCTGCAGGAGACTGGTTGCTATTTCTGTAGAAGCTTCTGGTTCAGTACAATGTGAATGTGCAGCACAGAGAAGTTAGTGCAGGCTTTTTAATCTAAATCCAAGCACAAAAATGTAATATATTGCAGTTTCCCAGTCCCTAGATGTGATTGCTTCATTCATTTTCAGGCTAAGAACATTTTCAGTAAGTACAGAAAATACCTTCTCAAATGCATAATCCTTTCACTTCCGCTAAGCTAAACGGAAAACCAACTTTCTTCTATAAATTACTAATGTCCCCACTCACCATGAAATGGTGATGAAAAAAGAATAATATTTTTGAAATGCAGCCTGGGTGGCAACCCACGGCTCATGCCGCGTACACACGATCAGTCCATCCGATGAGAACGGACCGATGAACCGTTTTCATCGGTTAAACGATGAAGCTGACTGGTGGTCTGTCGCGCCTACACACCATTGGTTAAAAAAAACGATCGTGTCAGAACGCGGTGACGTAAAACACAACGACGTGCTGAAAAAAACAAAGTTCAATGCTTCCAAGCATGCGTCGACTTTTTAACCAATGGTCGTGCCTACTAACGATCGGTTTTGTCCTATCGGTTAGGAATGCCTCGGTTAATTTTAAAACAAGTTGCCTTTTTTTAACCACTACCCGACGGCCGTACGACTTTATACGGCCGCGGGGTGGTTCTGAATCTCTAACTGGCCGCGTTTTTACGGCCTGCGCGCGCATCCCTTGTACATAGGGACATAGATCGGTCACCTCCCCCAGTCACCCCCCCTCCACCTACAGTTAGAACACAATTTAGGGTACACATTTAACCCCTTCCTCACCCCCTAGTGTTAACCCCTTCAATGCCAGTCACATTTATACAGTAATTAGTGCATATTTATAGCACTGATCACTGTATAAATGTGAATGGCGCCAAAAATGTGTCAAAAGTGTCCGATGTGTCCGCCATAATGTTGCAGTCACGAAAAAAATGCTGATCGCCGCCATTAGTAGTAAAAAAAAAAAAAAATAATAATAATAATTCTGTCCCCTATTTTGTAAGCGCAATAACTTTTGCGCAAACCAGACGCTTCTTGCGATTTTTTTTATTTATTTTTTTCCCAAAAATATGTAGAAGAATACGTATCACCTAGACTGAGAAAAAAAATGTTTTTTTAAAAAATTGGGCTATTTATTATAGCAACAAGTAAACAATATTGTTTTTTTTTTCAAAATTGTCGCTCTATTTTGGTTTATAGCGCAAAAAATAAAAACCGCAGAGGCGATCAAATACCACCAAAAGAAAGCTCTATTTGTGGGGGAAAAAAGGACGGCAATTTTGTTTGGGAGCCACGTTGCACGACCGCGCAATTGTCAGTTAAAGTGACGCAGTGCCACAAGCTGAAATTTCACCTGGTCAGGAAGGGGTATATGTGCACAGTAAGGAAGTGGTTAAACCGATTAACTAACCGATGGCGCCCACACACGATCGATCAGATCCATCAGACCATTCTCAACGGTTTAACCGATCGTGTGTACGCGGCATCACTCTTTAGGTACAGAGTGCAGCTAACTTATCTAAGAACTAGCAACATGCAATACGTTATTTTTTGTTTTTGGTGTTTGGATATCATTTAGGTTTGTATTAGGCTCACTTTTGGTTGGGTTTAGTAAATGTAGAATTTTTTTTTTTTTTGTTTCATTGTAAAATGTTAGATGATTAAGTAAAAGTAGATTTAAACCCTAACTGCATGGCACTTAGCTTCCCACAGCACTTTGTATCATTAACATTTGACTTTTTAAATATCAAATTCATTTTTACCAATTTTTTCTTTGTTGATTCCCAGTACTGATGATCTCTGGCATTTGTAGCCACTTCCTGTTATTCTCAATGTGGGTTTCCTAATGGTGACAGCAGTAGACCATGCCTATGCAAAGTGCATCAGCATGTATGCTTGTAGTCTCCACTGGATGACCATAGATCATGGTGAAAAATGAAGGAAAACAATTGTGATACAGAAAATTGTCTTCTTAAAAAATGTCTGCTCCAGGACCTTCATGTTAGGGGGGGGGGGGGGTGTTACACACATTCCCAGTGGCTGCAGCCATCACAATTCTGTGTATATCTGACAAGCAGACTCCTGCCTGTCAGATGGAAAAAGTCTGGTGGCTGCACTGCTGCCCAGTTGCTTCCACACACCCACAGTAATTTGCCCCTCATTATGTATCTTGGGCTCCGCTTGCCCATCTGTGGCCCGCCTGGGGTGCTGCCAGGTAGGGGGAGGGAGCTGGATGGACACATGTCTGTTCCCTTCCTCTTCTTATTGGTGACCCAGAAGTGACTTGTTTGATGTCACTTCCAGGTCTCTTTGTCAATTTCCCTGACCAGAATGGTTGAAAAATAATTTAATGCAATTCGATCTGCTTTGCATTACATTCAGTGGAACTAAGGGGATGCATCCAGGGTCTTAGACCTGGATGTCTCATTAGAGTGAACTTGTCACCAACAAATCACCATGTAGTGGACTTTTTGTTCCCTATATGATCCTTCTCCACTGCTGACTCCGGAGACCTTTGTGTGTCCCAGAAGACAAGGTGGCCATTCAGAAAGTGTCGCGTGACTCGCGCATGCTCTGTAGGAAGGCTCTCTGAACAGGTAAGTGTTGTTATTGAAAGTCGGCAGCTACAGTACTTGTAGCTGCTGAATTTAAAAAAAAAAAACTTGTTTGAGGCTGGAACCCGGATTTAAGTTTCGTGTATTTTTATACTGAATTTTTGAATGTGTGCAAAAAATGCAAAAATGGCTCTGGCAGTGAAAAGGTTAAAGACTTGATTTAGTGGTTAGGTAAAGTGTTAGCGGTAGGGGCACTGCAGTCTGGGGGAGGCTAGTGTTAAATATATTAGCAGATTTATATACACTAACACACTGAAGCCAAGCTCTAGCTCACGCTTTATAATCAGTTCCAGCCAGAGGCGTAACTAGAATCTTCAGGGCCCCGATGCAAGAAACCATGATTGGCCCCCATTAGGGGCGTTGCTAGGTCTACAAAACATCTGAGGCTAGAGCCCATAGCAGCGAAGTAAAGGAAGTCATACGATTGGGCGGACATACACATGTATATAATATACATGTGTGTGTGTGTGTGCATGTGTGTGTGTGTATATATATATATATATATATATATATATATATATATATATATATATATATGTACTGTATATATAAAATAGTGTTACATATCTGAGTGCAGACCCCCCCCCTTACATCAGGGTCCACAAAGAGCCTCTCCTAGCATCAGGATCCTCAGAGAGCCTCCCTACTTACATCAGGATCCTCAGAGAGCCTCCCTTCTTACATTATGATCCCAAGAGAGTCCCCCCATACATCAGGGTCCCCAGAGAGCCCCCCATACATAAGGGTCCCCAGAGAGCCCCCCTCTTACATCAGGGTGCCCAGAGAGACCCTTCCTTACATCAGGGTCTTCAGAGAGCCCTCCTTACATCAGGGTCCCCAGAGAGCCTCTTCCTTACATCAGGGTCCCCAGAGAGCCCCCTTACATCAGGGTCCCCAGAGAGACCCCTTTACATTAGATTCCCCAGAGAGCCTTTCTTTACATCAGGGTTCCCAGAGAGCTCCCCTTTACATCAGGGTCCCCAGAGAGCCCCCCTTACATCAGGGTCCCCAGAGAGCCCCCCCTTACATCAGGGTCCCCAGAGAGCCCCCTCTTACTTCAGGGTCCCAAGATGCCCCCTTAAATCAGGGTCCCCAGACAGTCACCCCCCTTCCAGAGGTTCCCTTGTACCTGGCTGGCCTCCGCTGTGCACCTTGGACCCCCAGCACATCTCTGTACCCCCTCCTGGGGGGAGGTTGGAGGCAGTGACCAACAGCTCTATAGTGTCCATGGGCAGGATATACATTCGGAGAGAGAACTACAAGCCCCAGGGAGATCCTGTGGCTCGCGGGCACCATAGAGCTGACAATCGCCGTCTCCCACCTCCCCCCCTGCATGTTAAATGGACAGGCAGAAGTGCAGGGGGAGATGCTGGGTCTTGGGGCACCCACAGCGGCAGAACGACAGGGCCCAGTCACAAGTGCGACTGCAGTGACCCCTATAGTTCCGCCACTGGTTCCAGCAAACAGTCTGTTTTGTTTTGGGATAAAGGTTTTGCATAAATAAATGAAAAAGCTGATTGTGTTTCATCACACAGGCCAGTGTTAACTGGTTTGTCTCATCCATGTAAGCTGATATATTTTGCTGGAGAGCTTGTGCTTTTGAAAAGCAACAGATGTGCTGGCTGGATCACTAGATGAAAATTGAAGAAAGAAAGCTTAAAAAAGGAAACTAATACAGCTATCACATCTAAGAATTGGTAAGCTGCTATATAATAAAGGTTTGCTGTTGGGTTTAATACTGCTTTAAAGATTCATTTTAGGTATTAACCACTTGTCAACCGGCCCATATCCGAATGACGGTTACAGGACAGTTTGATAACTCTGGGAGGATGTACATTGACGTCCTCCCAGAGTCGAGCTCCAGCGCGCCCCCTGGGGCGCTCACATGGGAGCATCTGTTAACGCCGGGTCCCACCATCTATACTCAGCAATCCCACCATCCTTACTCAGCAATCCCATTATCATCAATACTCAACCATTGCACCAGTCATACTCAGCCATTCCACCATCTATACTCAGCCATCCCGCCATCCATACTCAGCCATCCCACCGTCCATACTCCTGGCATCCATACTCAGCCATCCCGCTATCTACATTCAGCCATCCCACCATCCATACACCCACCATCCATACTCAATCATCCCGCCATCCATATTCAGCATCACGCCATTCATACTCAGCCATCCATACTCAGCCATCCCACCATCCTTACTCACTGAACCCACCATCCATACTCATCCATCCCTTTGTCATACTTATCCACCCATCCATGCTCAGACAACCATACTCATCAATACTCATCCATCCATCAATGCTCAGCCATCCCATCCTACCTCCAGCCATACTTAGCCATACTTAGCAATACCCAGCCATACCCAGCAATATTCAGCCATACCCAGCCATACCCATCCATACTTGGTGATACCCAGCCATACTCAGCCGTACCCAGTCATACCCAGCCATACTCTGTGATACCCAGCCATACTCTGTGATACCCAGCCATACTCAGCCATACCCAGCCGTACCCAGCCATAATCAGCGATACCCAGCCATGCTCGACGATACTCAGCCATACTCGGCGATACCCAGCCGTACCCAGACATACTCGGCGATACCCAGCCGTACCCAGCCATACTCGGTGATACCCAGCCATACCCAGCCATACTCAGCCATACCCAGCCATACTCAGCAATACCCAGCTGTACCCAGCCATGCTCAGCCATGCTCAGCCATACCCAGTCATGCTCAGCCATACTCAGCCATGCTCAAACATGCTCAGCCATGCTCAGCCATACTTGGCCATGCTCAGCCATACTCAGCTGTACTTGGCCTCTGTATGTGGCCATGCTGTGGAAGTCTCACACATGTGGTATTGCTGTACTCAGGAGGAGTAGCAGAATCAATTTTGGGGTGTAATTTTTGATATGTACATGCTATGTGTTAGAAATATTGCATAAATGGAGAGCTTTGTGTTAAAAAAATGTGTTTTAATTTTCTTTCCACATTTTCCCAAAATTTGTAGAAAGAATGACATGTTCAAAAGATTCATTATGCCTCAGATTATACGTTGGGGTATTTCCTTTCCAAAATTGGGTCATTTTGGGGCATTTCTATTGTCCTGGTGCTCCAGGACCTTCAAAAGTGTAAGAGGTAGTCAGGAAATTAGATGTGTAATTTATGCTCCAGAACGCCTGAAGGTGCTCCCTGCATGTTGGGCCTCTGTATGTGGTCACGCTGTGTAAAAGTCTCACACATATGGTATCGCCATACTCGGGAGTAATAGCAGAATGTGTTTTGGGGGGTAATTTGTGGTATGCATATGCTGTGTGTGAGGAATAACCTGCTAATATGACAATTTTGTGAAAAAAGAAAAGAAAAAAAAAATCTTAATTTTGCAAAGAATTGTGGGAAACAATTACAACTTCAAATAACTCACCATGCCGCTTTCTAAATACCTTGGAATGTCTTCTTTCCAAAATGGGGTAATTTGGGGGTATTTGTACTTTTCTGACATGTTAGGGTCTCAAGAAATGAGATAGGACGTCAGTACTTCAGGTGTGATACATTTTCAGAGATTGGCACCATAGCTTGTGGACTCTATCGGCTAGATTCTTGTACAGCGGCATATCTTTCTGCCGGCATAGCGCATCCCATTTGCACTATGCCACGTAAGATAGTGAGGCAAGTACTGTATTCACAAAGCACTTGCCTCCTAAGTTACGTCGGCGTAACGCAAATGGCCCGGCGTAACCCCGCCTAATTCAAAATAGGCAGGTAGGGGGCGTGTTGTATGGTAATGAATTCACGATTCATTACCATACATGTAAATGAAGCGCCGATCGTATGGCGCATGCGCGCATGCTCAGTATCACGTCGCAAATACTCCTTGCTTTCGATGTGAACATAACCTACGCCCAGCCTCATTCTGAATCGGCTTACGCAAACGAGGTAAACGATGTGAAATTCGACGGCTGTCCGGCGTCCATACTTAACATTGGCTGCGCCATCTTTTTGGTGGTTTATCTTTACGCCTGAAAACGCCTTACGTAAACGGCGTATCTTACATGCGACGGGCAAGCGTACGTTCGTGAATAGGCGTATCTATCTACGTCATTTACATATTCTCTGCGTAAATCGACGTACACGCCCCTAGCGGCCAGCGTAAATATGCAACTAAGATACGACCCCGTAGGAGACTTATGCCGGTCGTATCTTAGCAACGTTTAAGCGTATCTCAATTTGAGCATACCGCTTAAAGATACGACGGCGCGGATTCGGACTTACGACGGCATATCTACTGATACGCCGCCGTAAGTCTTTATGAATCTAGCCCTATAACTTTCACAAAGACCAAATAATATACACTGATTTGGGTTATTTTTACCAAAGATATGCAGCAGTATAAATTTTGCCCCAAATTTATCAAGAAATAATACAAATTGTCAGTCTTTTTTCTTGCATAGCGCAAGAAATAAAAAAACAACAGTAATTAAATACTACCAAAAGAAAGCACTATTTGTGTGAAAAAGGACAAAAAATTCATATGGGTAAAGTGTTGCATGACTAGGTAATTGTCATTAAAAATGTGAGAGCACCGAAAGCTGAAAATTGGTCTGGTTAGGAATGGGGTTTAAGTGCCCAGTGGTCAAGTGGTTTTAGCGGAGTTCCACCCTAAAGTGGAACTTCCGCTCATTTGATTCCTCCCCCCCTCCAGTGCCACGACTGGCACCTTTCGGGGGGGAGGGGGGACAGGATACCTGTCTTTGAGCATTTTTGGGGTTTTGTTTTATGCGATTGTTATGAGTTAAAATTTAAGGTAGGTCTATCTATTGGGGAATTTTCAGTGTGTTCAGCTACTTTCTGCAGCATACACAATAGTTGTCAGCACCAGGAACTTCACATCTGAAATAATTAGTGGCATGCGCCAGCACTGAAAACAATTGTGACAGAAAATCCAGAATCAAGGAACTATAATTTCACTATTAGTAGCACCTTATTTTTTTATTTATTTTTTTACCAGATCATATACCTTTGGTTAAGGGGCAATATTTTTCCCTTTTTAGATTTTTTAGGAGGAACTAATTGAAAAAAATGCTTAAAGCATAATTCGTGTTGGATTTAAACATCCTGTTTACAATATAAAACTGTAAAGATATGAGGAATGAAAGATAGTAAGCTACCGATTTGCAATATTTCGTTTTCAAGCTGTTTTCTCAGTTATGTGAATTCCAGTAAGGTAGTTGCTTACATGTCATGTAGTTCAAGTCAGGCCTAAAAAAGAGCTGCTGCTTGGGCATGACTTTTTTAAATGCTTGCTCATTAGCTTATCAGGACAAATATAGAAATATGTGATAACAATAGTATATATCTTTTACTATAACTGATAGTTATACTCACTTTTTTGTTTTTTTACAGAAAATCCTACTCTAATGAGCTACGTTTCAGTTGGTATCAAAGTGTTGGACATTAATGATAATGCCCCATATATTGGAAATGAAGATATAATTGTTTGTGAAAATGCAAGAGCAGGCCAGGTAACCTACTTTTCTGACATATAATGTTAAAAGTGTTAAATTGTAACTTGCTTACCATATTTGTATTATATTAAAATTATAATTGTTGTGGCTTTCTCCCTGTTGCAACAAATCTGCAAACTAGGGTTGCAGCGATACCGATATCTGTATCGGTGCCGATACTAGGCATTTGCACGAGTATCGGTACTTGTGCAACTGCACCAATACCCAAAACCAATCCCTTCGAGCTTGGTTCTTTCAGCTGTCAGCGGGATTTCCCTGCTAACAGCTGAAATGTAAAGATAAGAATGCCAGGAATTATTGGTTGTAAAGGAGCAGGGCCGCCACGTCCTTAACAACCAATGACATTTCATCTGTCCATGGGATTCCCCTCCCTGCAACCTCCTCCCTCTAAGAGAGAGCAGCACAATCTAAGTGCAGCATGACCGCAATATAATGTATAAAATGTAAGAAATACACTCACAAGGTTAAAAACAGTTCAAGCATAAATTATGAATTTGGTGTCCATCCGCTCTACTCTCAGGTGGTAGCCGCTGGTGTGTCAGTGGCCAAAGGTCCAGGGGTGCTGGTGGCTCCCAGCACTTCCTGGTAAATTCGGAGACACTCAGGTGCACTGATGACGTCACTTCTGGGTACGTTATCAGTGCCCCTGAGTGTTTCTGAGTTTACCAGGAAGCATTGGGAACCACCAGTGCCCCCTGGACCACTGGCCACCGACACACCAGCAGCTAGCACCTGAGAGTGGAGCAGATGAACACAACGTTCATTGTTTATGCTGGCATCAAATTGTGGTCATACTGCAATTAGATGGTGCTGCTCTCCCTGCTCTTTGTGTTTCTAGAGTTCCTTCAAGCCCCCCCACCAAGCCCTCACTCACCCTCCCCCATCCTGTCCTCCCTTACCCCCCTACTCCCCCCACCCTGCTCTCACCCCAGGCTCACCCAACTGGTTGGTCTAGATGCATGCATGTGATTGTAATGAATTACACTTTAGCATGTAAATGTTGTCCGAATTTAGTAAGACAAGGGTACATTTATTATAATTTATGATCTGTACTTTATTGAAAACATTACTCCAGCTATTTTTTTTTAAAGCAACCTGTAGTAAGGAAGCATGAAGGCTGCTTGTTGGAAACACAAATAACAATGTTAACTAACATAAGTTGGTGGGTCTAGATGCATGCATGTGATTATAATCAACTACATTTTACCACGGAAATTAAGTCTTAATTTACTAAGTACAACAGGGAGAAATTGACTATAAATTATGATCTGTACTTTATTGAAAAAAATTACTCCAGCTTTTTTTTAAGAAAACAACATTCACATTAGGAGCATTGAATTTACTTGGACTTTTCTGATTGGTGTGCTTTTTTACAAATGATTCAGAAAGTTTCAAAACCATAAAAAGTCAAGTACTTAGCTTTTCAAGGAAAACATTTATATGTATTAATTTTAAGTGAATACTTTTTAAAACTAATAAAAGTTCATTTTTATTTTTATCTTTAATATTTTTACAAATAATAATGTAATATGTACCAAAGGTATTATGAGTAAAAAAAAAAAAAGGATACAGGGCAGAACATACCTACCAGGCTTAATGCCTGATTGAAAACTTTAACAAAGCCATATGGTGATAGGAGGGTTAGTAACTTAGGGGGTAATCCACAAAGCAGATGCGCCGACTTAACTCGAGATACGCGGCGTAATTAAAATTTACACGGCGCGTATCTTTGCGCCTGATCCTCAAAACGAGATACGCCTTAAAATCTGATTTTTCCATCCTACCTAAAATAATTACACCGGCGCATTTTCGTGCGCAAATTACGCTAGACAAGCCGCTGTTTTGATAGGCAAAGATGCAAATGAGGGAGATAGGGCGATCCACAAAATTAAGTGTGTGCGCCGTAGATTACGCCCTGTGCGCTTCTGTTAGTTTCAATGTGTAAAGTTACACTTTATAAAAGCAGCCCTAATTTTACACATGCCGTGTAAAGGTCAGCTAAAGCAACACCATTAAGGAAGAGCTGAGCACACACACTTGCAGGACAACAATCTGTATGCCAACATGCCAGGGGCATCCATGCGCATAGCTAGACTAGTGACTTCAGTTACCAAGGGTACCCCCTCTTCTGAGGGAACAGCAGTCAGGAGACGCCTCGCAGAATGCATCTTTGCACAGTAAACACACACATTGATTATGTCACAATGAAAATGCATGCATGCACACCCACTGTGGTCCCTAGCACAGACACATCACATGCACATCTAATTGGATTAGATCCAAGTACCCCCCCCGGTACTTGGGAGCAGTAACGCCCCGCCACGGCTCCAATTCTGTTACTGTGCATTCATACACCATTCAGGGACCTGGGATCACTTCTCCCTGGTCCTGGGGATCCCTACTCCACCAAAACTGAGGGTGACACCCTTATTTAATCAGGAATGCCACCCCCCACATTCACACATCATTCACACACATAAACCAAATCATAAGTACAGTATAATAAACAAAATCATAAAAATATTTAAAAAAATCATAAAAATAAAAAAACAAAAGTACCCCTGCAAATTAATTGCGGCAGCGATTGCTACGCCTGGGCCACCCACGGGCACGGACACGGGCACGGCCACGGCCAACCGGAGGATCTTCATGGGGGGGGTGTGAGCAGGGGAGGGAGTATCTTCATGGGGGGTGTGAGCAGGGGAGGGAGTATATTCATGGGGGGGTGGGTGAGCACGGGAAGGAGGAGCCTCTCCTGGTGACTGTCCTCCTATTGTCCTGCACAGCCCTGGTATTGTCCTGCACAGCCTGGGTCAGGGCAGTCACCTCCTGGGCCACGCCTGTTGTGGCGGTCTTCAGGTCCCACAAACATGTGATGACCGCCAATGAGTTTGTGGCCCCATCAACGAGTGACTCCTTCATTGCACCCAGGCTGTGCTCCATCTGGGTCAGAGTCTCTTTTATCTGACCCAGATGGCGGGTCTGCTGGGCATTGTCCCTCTGCAGACTGCCCGGCAGACGCTCGGCCACCCCCCTGGTATCCTGGGTCGCCATCCTGCCTGCCCCTGAGGCTTGTGGCCTGGGAGGAGGGGGGAGAGTGACCCTTGTGGGTTGCGGCCTGTTGGGGGAGGAGTGGGAGGGGCCACCCCTGATGGTGGCCTGACTGCTACCAGCCTATGGGGTAGCCTCAGGGGTAGCCTCAGGGGTAGCCTCAAGGGTAGCCTCAAGGGTAGCCTCAAGGGTAGCCTCAAGGGTAGCCTAAAAGGTAATCATATCCGAGGCCAAAAGGATTTCTCTGCCAATTTGAAGATCTTCTTCCTCCACCCCCTCATCCTCCTCCCCCTCATCCTCCTCCCCCTCAACCTCCTCATGAGGGGAGGTTTGGCCACTCCCCTCCCCTGGGGACTCCTGCCCTTCTTGGGACTCATCAGCAGCCTCTTGTCCTTGGGGTGGTGCAGCAGCCTGGCCTGATGGCCCAGCAACCTCCTGGTCATCTGTGGAGGACACAAAACAATCACAGGTTTGAGGATCCACACACTTGGCACATCTTCCCTTCCTCCACCCACACATGCTAATCACCAGATAGAAAAACAAAAAACTTACCTGGCCTCACAGCAACATCTGACTGATATCCACGCAGGCCCACCACCTGCTCTGGCTAGAAACACCGGGCCACTGCCCATTCCTCCTCACTGAGCCGGATGGGGCAGGCTGGGCCTCCTCCATGATCTTTGCCACCTTGTTGCGGACCACGCTCTTTAGATCGTTGATCTTTTTTTGGATGCCAGCGGGGGTCCTCGTCTCCCCCCCCCCGCCGCATTGATCTGATACGTTATCTTTTTTAGAATCGCCTTCCTTTGGGCCGGGGAGGTGTTCCGGCTATCAGGGCCATGCAAATATAGGACGATGGCCCGAGCAAGGATTTGCTTCTCAACCTGATTAAAATTGAGCTTCCTGCGCTTGGGTGCCATCACAGACACCACTCAGCAACAAGAAGAAACTCACAGGACAAACAAACAAAAATACACACACAACAAACAAACAAAAAAACTCACAGAAGAAACACACAAAAAGCAAAACACACAAGCAGACAGCTACTACAAATTCAAAAACAAACACGCAAAAAACAAACACAAAATACAATCAGAAAAAAATATATATATATTCAGACAAAAACAAACACAAAATACACTTAGCAGAAACAAACACCAACTACAATCTAATACTCCTCCAAAACTTCTCTAACACACACAACTCACCAACAAACACCGACAAACGTTCAGAGCAGAAGCAACTTGCTCTAGGAAGGGTAACACAGGGAAATACTTTTGCAAGGGAAGTGTGTTTGTCTGGGGCTATTTATACACAGGGCGATCCTCAAACTAAGTACGCTTGGCCTTTTACCTATCTCACTGATTGCGCTGAGCAAAGTTCTGCACATGCCCAGTGAGCAGCAGATTCGTGCGCGCATGCGCAGTACGGCCGGACCTTCATTTGCATGGGGTCACGGCTCATTACAATGAAGCACGCCCACTTCCTTCCCACTTGCAATAACCCCGCCTTACGCATCGGGATTTAGGTTACGCTTGCGCAATTTTGTGCGCAAATGCGCTGTGGATACGGCACTTACGACACCAAATTAGGGAGCCGTAACTTAAATGACATAAGTTTTGAGTAACTTAATTTGTGCCGCTGTTTGTGGATTACCCCCTTACTTCCTGCTCACCATGGTTAAGCAAGCAGTAAGCAGAGAAATAACATGTGGAACAGAATAGAATACCTTTAGGCTAAAAATGAAATAACATAATATTAACATGCAATATTTCATAATCATCTGACAAAAACATGCCTTTACAAATGTATTTTGCATATATTTATTATAATTTAACCACTAGCCGACCAGCCACCGTCATTATATGGCGGCAGGTCGGCTCTCCTGGGCGAGAGCCCGTAGCTATACGTCCGCTCTTCGAGCGGCCACTAGGGGGCGCGTGCGCGCCCCCCGCTCGCCCCCGACTCCCGTGCGTGTGCCCGGCGGGCGCGATCGCCGCCGGGCACACGCGATCGCTCGTTACAGAGCGGGGACCGGGAGCTGTGTGTGTAAACACACAGCTCTCGGTCCTGTCAGCGGGGGAAATGCTGATTTTCTGTTCATACAATGTATGAACAGAAGATCAGTGTTTCCCCTAGTGAGGCCACCCCCCCCCACAGTAAGAACACACAAGGGACATACTTAACCCCTTCCCCGCCCCCTAGTGTTAACCCCTTCACTGCCAGTGGCATTTTTATAGTAATCTAATGCATTTTTATAGCACTGATCGCTATAAAATTGCCAATGGTCCCAAAAATTTGTCAAAAGTGTCCGAAGTGTCCGCCATAATGTCGCAGTAACGAAAAAAAATCGCTGATCACCGCCATTACTAGTAAAAAATATATATTAATAAAAAAGCCATAAAAATACCCCCTATTTTGTAAACGCTATAACTTTTGCGCAAACCAATCAATAAACGCTTATTGCAATTTTTTTTACGAAAAATATGTAGAAGAATACGTATCGGCCTAAACTAAGGAAAAAAAATTTTTTTTATATATTTTTGGGGGATATTTATTACAGCAAAATGTAAAAAATATTATTTTTTTTCAAAATTGTCGCTCTATTTTTGTTTATGGCGCAAAAAATAAAAACCGCAGAGGTGATCAAATACCACCAAAAGAAAGCTCTATTTGTGGGAAAAAAAGGACGCCAATTTTGTTTGGGAGCCACGTCGCACGACCGCGCAATTGTCAGTTAAAGCGTTGCAGTCCCGAATCGCAAAAAGTGCTCTGGTCTTTGACCAGCAATATGGTCCGGGGGTTAAGTAGTTAAGAAAGGAAAAAAAAGGAAAGAAAATACAGAAATAATTTATTTCAACACTGGTTGCCTTAAAGGACAACTATACATTTGTTAAAGTTGTTCCTTAATTAAACCCCTCCTAATTGCAGCCTACCAGATACAATTCAACACTTGAATGGCTGGAGGCTGTATTTAGTATTGTTTCCAGGCAAGATGCACCTAGGTAGATGGGGGAACAGTCACAGTCTAGGGCAGAGGTGGGCAAACTACGGCCTGCGGGCCGTATACGGCCCGGCTGACCTTTTAATCCGGCCCCCGGGCGGATCGCTAGAAATAGCATTGTAGTGGATGGCCGTGGCGGAACTACCGCCATAGCG
The DNA here is from genome assembly GCF_905171775.1 of Rana temporaria. Classification (NCBI taxonomy): domain Eukaryota; kingdom Metazoa; phylum Chordata; class Amphibia; order Anura; family Ranidae; genus Rana; species Rana temporaria. The sequence goes on along the minus strand of NC_053493.1, from coordinate 217,388,065 downwards.
ACCCACGCGGTCGCTATGGGGCACGCAGCTGAGTGAGGTTCGGGGGGCCCGCAGTCCGATATTTGTTTATGACCGGGCCGCACAGCGGTAGGTAAGCGGGGACCGCGGCCTGGAGAGGGTTAACACAGGCCGTGGTCACCGCTTACCTCCCTCTAATGCGGCTGTGCCTGTGTCTCCTCTAGTCTCCAGGCTCTCCTGCCCAATGTCATCTATCATCAGAGCAGGGCTGGGAGAAGCCGGAGACACTGAACAGCATGAGTGCTGTGCAGGGATCCGTGGTTGCTCGGATCCAATCAAAACAGCTATTGCTGTCCCCGCACACGCTCTGCTGCCTGCAGTAGCTAGGCAACGCCGACGCTGATGACGTATGACGTCTGGAGACCCCGCCCACCCAGACAGATTACGTCCATTCAAAAAACAACAGGAGCGAGGAAGACACGTGTGAAGTAAAGCCATCAGATCGGGAGACAAGTAAAGGAGACACAGAAGAAGCAAAACAGGTAAACGAGAAAGGGGGTAATGGAGGAGGAGACAGGAAAGTGTAAATCGATAAAGATGAATGGTGGCACTGGCAAAAAGGAGATAAGAAAGGGGGAAGAAGAGAGAAGAACAGATAGAAAAAAAAGGGGGACTATATAAGAGAAAAATAAGGAAAACAGAAAAGCAGAGGAAAATAAGAGAAAAAATACGAGTGAAAAATAAAAAGATGATAGAGAAATGAGAATAGGAAAAAAGGAAGAAATGAGTGGGAAAAGGAGACAAATTAAGAGGATAAGGTACAACTGAGAAATGTATGAAAATAAACTTTAAAAAAAAAAAACTGGTGGCACACTGGCAGCAATTGGTGGCACACTGGCAGCAATTGATGGCACACTGGTGGCACACTGGCAGCAATTGATGGCACACTGGCAGCAATTGATGGCACAATGGCAGCAATTGATGGCACACTGGCAGCAATTGATGGCACACTGGTGGCACACTGGCAGCAATTGATGGCACACTGGCAGCAATTGATGGTACAATGGCAGCAATTGATGGCACACTGGCAGCAATTGATGGCACACTGGTGGCACACTGGCAGCAATTGATGGCACACTGGCAGCAATTGATGGCACAATGGCAGCAATTGATGGCACACTGGCAGCAATTGATGGCACACTGGTGGCACACTGACAGCAATTGATGGCACACTGGCAGCAATTGATGGCACACTGGCAGCAATTGATGGCACACTGGCAGCAATTGATGGCACACTGGTTTATGTATGTCTTAGTGATTGATTAACATCACAACTTCATTGATTTGAAATTGATACCCTTATTTTTTGTATGATTTTTGCTTTTGCTCATCACTGCCACACACATGCAGCCATGCATTGCACGTGTGTGGCAGTAATGAGCAAAACTAAAAATCATACAAAAAAAAGCTATCAATGAAGTTGTGATGTGAATCAATCACTAGGACAATAAGACATACATAAACCATAATTTTCACTAATATGAGTCACAAATAGTGAAAAATGTTCATTGTTTTGGGAAATTTTGTTTAATAATTTTTTTTTTCTTGTAAGGCAACCTCACTTTTTCATTCAAAAAAAGGGGTAGTACTACACTAGGTAGTGACATGGCGGACTTTCAAAGGCAATCACAGGGACAATTTGGGTTATATAAAAAAATATATTTAATTACAAAAATACACATATACAAATAAATTCCAATAAATGTTGAAAAAAATACATAGATACATATAAGCAATATATTTATCTCGCCGGCGCGTTTCGCCTTACGGCTTCTTCGGGACGAGCTTTGAGATTGTATGACAAGAAGATATTGCTACTTGTATACGTCTGAAACGAAATACACAATTGTAACATACAGACAACATAAACATATAATCCAATAAAAATTGAGAGTCAACATGCAACAAACAAGACTCAAAAAAATACCAGTAGGTTGGTGGCCATCCAGTTCATCACGGGTCATTGGAATCACAAGCTATAAAAATGCCAAGTGATGCGTTGGTAAGCTAGAAATTAACCATAAACATAGAGGATATATGTATAAATATTAAAAGCATATAGATGCATGCTGGTATAATGGCTTAGGCAGATGGAACAATGGAGAACCTACCCCAATGGGAGGAGAAAAGAGTCTCCTAATGATGTAGAGGGGCCACAGCGTGAGTAAATTGCTGGTTCTAGGATGGAAAGGTAAATATATAAAGCTCTGTATATCCTAGCAGGGATAAAGTGAAAATAAGAGCAAAAAACAAACGCAAAAACAAAAACAAAACAAATACTAAATATCAGAGTTTATAAAGGCCATTTACCTGAAAATTAAAACAGAAAAAACAGAGCCGGGACCAGCAAGGCAGAGGGCAGGTGGAGGAAGCCTTGGGGAAAAATAGATCCCTACTAAGGGCAGCCACACTGCACTGTCCAATAGAGGACAAACCGGGGGGTTAAGAACCTGTGTAGAATATAATCAGGGTAGCCATTAAGGTAAGATAATATAGTAAGATGGTAAGTATAGCGTAGAGTGATAGAAGTTAGAGAGAGTCATTACCTTGCAGCTTAAGAGATATAATATGTCCCGGGGGGGTAGCAGCCTGTGCTCCGCGTCGGATGAATGAGTGAGACTGGCTTTATAAAGGCCAGCACTCGTTGATGACGCGTCTCACGTCGGAAGGGCGTGATGACGTCATAAGAGTGCCGAGATCGACGGCGCATACACAGAGAGGGGGGAGGATCAGCTGAGTCTGATGAGCGTCGCAGTGTGACCAATCACAAAACGGGCAGTCTGGGAAGGCGGTGTCTATAGAGTTACGGTTGCCCACCTCGTCCAGTCAATTCACAATAGACTGGGCGTGGTCGTGGGCGTGGCGGCAACAATCGCAAAATCAAGCCCCACTAGCCCCCACATTTAAATGTCGAGGAACAAAGCCGAGAGCAATGTAAAACGGGCCGCACTAAAGAGAAAGGCAGCTAAAGTCAGGCAGATCCAGAGAGTCATACGTGCTTTCATGGCCCAACAAGGGCATACCAGAGAATAAAAAGAAACCAGGGCAGTAGGTCCCCATTTACAATCCTTCAGCCAACACCAGCAGCATCCAATGCATACATACGAATTAACAATTCCTTTAATATGTAGTGGCTAAATAAGAGCAATTGAAGTACATGGTTGGTGCAGTGATTATAACTTGCCACAAGATGGCAGATGGAAAGGCAGGACAAATACTCGTCCTTAAACAACCAATAATAGTAAAAAATTGAGGCCCCGGCTGCATGCTGACAGTCAATAGGACTAAAAACAGAAATGTATTTACAAATATTTCAACAACTAGATATTTCATACTATATCCATTCCCTGATTAGAAATATTATTATATCTTGCATCCATAATTATGTATACATACAGTGGTTTATGAAAAGAAAAAAAAGAAGAACGGAAATTAGAAAGAATATATAGAGAAGATAAAATAAAATAAATTAAAAATCAAAAATCAATAGTGCTAAATGACATGTCACATATCATTCTATTTGTTTGATTTGTTGGCGTCTATATAATCTGAGAGATTGTCTCAGGTATAATATAAGAGATCAATCAAGGACACCGGACACTTATTCCTTGTTGTCCTAAACGGATAAGCATGTTTCTTGGGTGAAACAAGAGCAAAAAAGTTAGAGAGTAGGCTACTCATAAAGGCATTTATGGAGAGGATAAGGCGGGGAGCCCAAAAAATTGTCGCTTGCAGAGAGATTTATTTGCTTACAGAATGGTTGGTAATACAAAGTTTTAGATAGTCAAAAAAGATTTAAAACTTAAAGCATCATTAAGACCAGGGAATTGATTAGCGTGTAGCTTGTGAATCCAGCGTGTTTCACATTGCAAAACACGCTGGTCAAAATTACCCCCTCGCGGGTCCTCAAATACGCTCTCTAGGGCAGTAAACTTAAACACATCTGCTTCATACTTGTGTCTAAATGCTATGTGATAGCCCATAGTAGTGTTCAGTAGGCCATTGGTTGCGTAATAGGTATGGTCTTTGATGCGTTTCCAGAAAGGTCTTATCGTTTTACCGACATAGAAACTCCCACACTCACACAGAATTAGGTAGACCACTCCTTTTGTTTGACAGGTAATGTGTTGTCTGATTGTATGTTTTTGTCCATTGGGGAGTCGTATGTCGGTACCCACTAACAGGAACCTGCAAAAATTGCATTCCCCACAACTATATAGACCAGGTACCTCACGTTTTTTATCACTTGATCTGGTGTAGTTGCTCGTGACCAGATGGTCCCGGATCGATCTGGCCCGTCTGAAGGTAATTTCAGGACTGGGCCCAATATGTTTTGCCAACACTTGGTCGAATGTTAATAGATGCCAGTGTTTCTGTATTACTTTACGTATTTCTACATGTTGGTTAGAATATGTTGTAATTATTCTAGTGGTGTTTTGGTTGGTCGGTTTGTTTCTGCGTGATAAGAGGTCACTTCTTAGTTTACCGTTGGCTTTAGCAAAAGCTTTTTTTAAACATTTTTTACTGTATCCCCTTATTCTTAATCTAGTATATAAAAGGTCTGCCTCAGATTTAAATTTTTGATCGTCTGAGCAGTTTCGTCTGAGTCGTAGATATTGTCCAAACGGTATACTCTGGACTAAGGACTTAGGGTGGGCACTGCTGGCATGGAGGATGGTATTTCCAGCCGTGGGCTTACGGTATAGAGATGTGCTTAAGTTGCCATCCTCTGAGGTGTAGATGGTTACGTCTAGAAAGGCCAGTTCGATCATGCTTGAGTTCATCGTGAACTTCAAGTTATAATCATTTTGGCCGAGTTTGGTCATAAATATATTGAGATCTTCTATTGACCCTGTCCAGAGGAGCAAGATGTCATCAATATAGCGATACCAACTCAAAACAAACGGAAGCAGATCAGAAAGAATATCACTAGAAAAGAGTTCTCGTTCCCACCCCCCCAGGTACAGGTTCGCATAGGACGGTGCACAACATGTGCCCATAGCGACCCCCTGTACCTGGAGGAAGTGGGACCCATCGAACGAAAAAATGTTTTTAGTTAGGATATGGGCCAAGAGTTTGACAATAAAGTCATTAAGTTTACAGGATTTGGGGCCTCTTTCAGTCAGAAATTTCCTAATTGTTTCCAAGCCCTTTGTGTGAGGAATAGAGGAATACAGAGCCTCTACATCAATTGAGACGAGGAGACATCCTGGGGGTACGGTGAGGCCATCGAGTGCCCGTAATAGATCGGGGGTGTCCTGAATAAATGAGGGCATAGTGTTGACGTGTGGTCTAAGGTATTCGTCTACAAATTTGCTTGCGCGTTCAGTTTTGGAGCCTATGCCGGAGACGATAGGGCGGCCTGGTGGATTATGCAGATTCTTGTGGGTTTTCGGAAGGGAATAGAAGGTAGGGACTCTAGGGTGGGGGACCTGGATGCCTTCAAACATAGACTTGGTGATCAAGCCCTCGGAGAGGGCGGCCTGGATAGTGTCGTTATACTGCTGGTTAAATCTGTCAAGAAGATCAGGCGGTACCGGTCTGTACCAGTCCCTATTTTTAAGTATATCCCAGCACATGTTGCGGTAGTTCAGTTCATTCATCACCACAACATTGCCGCCCTTGTCCGAGGGCTTGATCACCAAGTGGGGGCTCCGGCTAAGGCTGGTAAGAGCCTGAGTCTGAGCTGGGGTAAGGTTTTTGTCAGAATGTGGACAGGAAGATAAAGATTTAATGTCCCTGATTGCCTGCATCAAAAAGGCCCAGACATTGGGATTCGTCTGGAGGGGAGGAAATTTGAGCGATTTTTTCTTAACTGCCTTCTCAAGAGCATCTAAGTCATTTTGATAGCGATTAAGTTGCACCCGCTGTCCTATTACTTCCTCAGATTCAAATGAATCCTCCGGTACTAGATTCCCCTCATTCTCTTCCAATAAGAGGACCAAGGTTTTCAAGGCACGGAAATCCGCAACCTTAAATTCCTTCCATATATCCTGTTGTATGGAATCAGTTTGTTGTTTGCATCTTTCACTGTCGTACATGAAATTAAACGTCAGTTTGCGCGCGAACAAGTAAAGGTCTTTGGTTAGTTCGAATTTGTCGAATGTGGTGTCAGGGCAAAAACTAAGACCAAGACTAAGGAGGTCAATTTGTGATGAACTTAAAATTTCTGAAGACAGATTAATTACCTCCAAACGAGGGCTACTGCAGGTGACACTAGTTGGACCAGATATGTTCACAGGCGTAGGTGTTACAACACTAGAGGCATCCTGTTGGGCAACAGTTGGATGGGTGTAAGAGATGTATGGAAAGAAATGATCCATACGTCATTTTGGACCTTCCCTCATTTTCCCTTCCTTGTTGACGCTACCAAGGGATTTGGCCATATTATGGGCTGTCTCTATGATATTCTGTCGATTTCTAGTGATATTCTTTCTGATCTGCTTCCGTTTGTTTTGAGTTGGTATCGCTATATTGATGACATCTTGCTCCTCTGGACAGGGTCAATAGAAGATCTCAATATATTTATGACCAAACTCGGACAAAATGATTATAACTTGAAGTTCACGATGAACTCAAGCATGATCGAACTGGCCTTTCTAGACGTAACCATCTACACCTCAGAGGATGGCAACTTAAGCACATCTCTATACCGTAAGCCCACGGCTGGAAATACCATCCTCCATGCCAGCAGTGCCCACCCTAAGTCCTTAGTCCAGAGTATACCGTTTGGACAATATCTACGACTCAGACGAAACTGCTCAGACGATCAAAAATTTAAATCTGAGGCAGACCTTTTATATACTAGATTAAGAATAAGGGGATACAGTAAAAAATGTTTAAAAAAAGCTTTTGCTAAAGCCAACGGTAAACTAAGAAGTGACCTCTTATCACGCAGAAACAAACCGACCAACCAAAACACCACTAGAATAATTACAACATATTCTAACCAACATGTAGAAATACGTAAAGTAATACAGAAACACTGGCATCTATTAACATCCGACCAAGTGTTGGCAAAACATATTGGGCCCAGTCCTGAAATTACCTTCAGACGGGCCAGATCGATCCGGGACCATCTGGTCACGAGCAACTACACCAGATCAAGTGATAAAAAACGTGAGGTACCTGGTCTATATAGTTGTGGGGAATGCAATTTTTGCAGGTTCCTGTTAGTGGGTACCGACATACGACTCCCCAATGGACAAAAACATACAATCAGACAACACATTACCTGTCAAACAAAAGGAGTGGTCTACCTAATTCTGTGTGAGTGTGGGAGTTTCTATGTCGGTAAAACGATAAGACCTTTCTGGAAACGCATCAAAGACCATACCTATTACGCAACCAATGGCCTACTGAACACTACTATGGGCTATCACATAGCATTTAGACACAAGTATGAAGCAGATGTGTTTAAGTTTACTGCCCTAGAGAGCGTATTTGAGGACCCGCGAGGGGGTAATTTTGACCAGCGTGTTTTGCAATGTGAAACACGCTGGATTCACAAGCTACACGCTAATCAATTCCCTGGTCTTAATGATGCTTTAAGTTTTAAATCTTTTTTGACTATCTAAAACTTTGTATTACCAACCATTCTGTAAGCAAATAAATCTCTCTGCAAGCGACAATTTTTTAGGCTCCCCGCCTTATCCTCTCCATAAATGCCTTTATGAGTAGCCTACTCTCTAACTTTTTTGCTCTTGTTTCACCCAAGAAACATGCTTATCCGTTTAGGACAACAAGGAATAAGTGTCCGGTGTCCTTGATTGATCTCTTATATTATACCTGAGACAATCTCTCAGATTATATAGACGCCAACAAATCAAACAAATAGGATGATATGTGACATGTCATTTAGCACTATTGATTTTTGATTTTTAATTTATTTTATTTTATCTTCTCTATATATTCTTTCTAATTTCCGTTCTTCTTTTTTTCCTTTTCATAAACCACTGTATGTATACATAATTATGGATGCAAGATATAATAATATTTCTAATCAGGGAATGGATATAGTATGAAATATCTAGTTGTTGAAATATTTGTAAATAAATTTCTGTTTTTAGTCCTATTGACTGTCAGCATGCAGCCGGGGCCTCAATTTTTTACTATTATTGGTTGTTTAAGGACGAGTATTTGTCCTGCCTTTCCATCTGCCATCTTGTGGCAAGTTATAATCACTGCACCAACCATGTACTTCAATTGCTCTTATTTAGCCACTACATATTAAAGGAATTGTTAATTCTTATGTATGCATTGGATGCTGCTGGTGTTGGCTGAAGGATTGTAAATGGGGACCTACTGCCCTGGTTTCTTTTTATTCTCTGGTATGCCCTTGTTGGGCCATGAAAGCACGTATGACTCTCTGGATCTGCCTGACTTTAGCTGCCTTTCTCTTTAGTGCGGCCCGTTTTACATTGCTCTCGGCTTTGTTCCTCGACATTTAAATGTGGGGGCTAGTGGGGCTTGATTTTGCGATTGTTGCCGCCACGCCCACGACCACGCCCAGTCTATTGTGAATTGACTGGACGAGGTGGGCAACCGTAACTCTATAGACACCGCCTTCCCAGACTGCCCGTTTTGTGATTGGTCACACTGCGACGCTCATCAGACTCAGCTGATCCTCCCCCCTCTCTGTTTATGCGCCGTCGATCTCGGCACTCTTATGACGTCATCACGCCCTTCCGACGTGAGACGCGTCATCAACGAGTGCTGGCCTTTATAAAGCCAGTCTCACTCATTCATCCGATGCGGAGCACAGGCTGCTACCCCCCCGGGACATATTATATCTCTTAAGCTGCAAGGTAATGACTCTCTCTAACTTCTATTACTCTACGCTATACTTACCAGCTTACTATATTATCTTACCTTAATGGCTACCCTGATTATATTCTACGCAGGTTCTTAACCCCCCGGTTTGTCCTCTATTGGACAGTGCAGTGTGGCTGCCCTTAGTAGGGATCTATTTTTCCCCAAGGCTTCCTCCACCTGCCCTCTGCCTTGCTGGTCCCGGCTCTGTTTTTTCTGTTTTAATTTTCAGGTAAATGGCCTTTATAAACTCTGATATTTAGTATTTGTTTTGTTTTTGTTTTTGCGTTTGTTTTTTGCTCTTATTTTCACTTTATCCCTGCTAGGATATACAGAGCTTTATATATTTACCTTTCCATCCTAGAACCAGCAATTTACTCACGCTGTGGCCCCTCTACATCATTAGGAGACTCTTTTCTCCTCCCATTGGGGTAGGTTCTCCATTGTTCCATCTGCCTAAGCCATTATACCAGCATGCATCTATATGCTTTTAATATTTATACATATATCCTCTATGTTTATGGTTAATTTCTAGCTTACCAACGCATCACTTGGCATTTTTATAGCTTGTGATTCCAATGACCCGTGATGAACTGGATGGCCACCAACCTACTGGTATTTTTTTGAGTCTTGTTTGTTGCATGTTGACTCTCAATTTTTATTGGATTATATGTTTATGTTGTCTGTATGTTACAATTGTGTATTTCGTTTCAGACGTATACAAGTAGCAATATCTTCTTGTCATACAATCTCAAAGCTCGTCCCGAAGAAGCCGTAAGGCGAAACGCGTCGGCGAGATAAATATATTGCTTATATGTATCTATGTATTTTTTTCAACATTTATTGGAATTTATTTGTATATGTGTATTTTTGTAATTAAATATATTTTTTTATATAACCCAAATTGTCCCTGTGATTGCCTTTGAAAGTCCGCCATGTCACTACCTAGTGTAGTACTACCCCTTTTTTTGAACTAGTATTTCGGATGTGGGCTAATGTGAGTGCTTATATGTTATTCCCCCTCCCCCTTTTTTTGAACTCACTTTTTCATTGTTTAACTATAACAAGTACTCGTACCAGTTGTCCAACAATGATATTTACTGCTTTTTTTATAAAGAAATACAATTGATTTTATGCAGTATTGAGTTTAGCTTTTGGCCCGGCCCTCCAAAATATTTTTAGTTTCTCATGTGGCCCCATCGAAAAAATAATTGCCCACCCCTGGTCTAGGGGATAGATTTTTTACATTTTTATTATTTATTTATTTTTACTGGTAATGGCAGCGATCTGTAATTTTTAGTGGAACTTCAACATTGCGGTGGACACTTTTGAAACTTTTATGTGACCAGTGACATCTATACAGCGATCAGAGCTAAAAATTGCCACTGATTACTGTATAAATGTCACTGCCAGTGAAGGGATTAACACTAGGATCAAAGGGTTAGGTGTTTCCTAGGGAGGTGTTTCTAACTGGTGGCACAGTGTACTGACTAGAGGAGGAGAGGGGTCGCTGTTCCTGATCACTAGGAACAGCAGCTCTCTCTCTCGTCCCCTGTCAGGATGGGGATCTGCCTGTTTACATTGACAGATCCTTGTTCTGGCTCTCTGATGAGCAATCACGGGTGGCCTGCGGACTTTGCGGCCCACCGGCCATGCACATCAGCTTTGGCGTGGCACCCCTTTTAGCTTCTTAAAGCAGCCGACATACAATGATGGCTATTTGCGCAGCCGTGCCAACCTGTCATAGTACAACTTTGAGGGATGGTTGGCAAGTAGTTAAAGCAGTATTAAACCCAAATCCAAAAGTGTAATATATTTCAGCTGCCAATCATGAGATATAGTTATGGCATTGATTTTCCTTCTGTAGTTTTTTCCCCTCTGTTTTCAACTGATGATCTGGCCAGAAAGATGCCTCTATTCAGGATGAATAAGCACAGGAGGCACCTTTGAACAGCAGCATTTTTAATCTGGGGATATGGGAGTATTAGATGGACTAGCAGATTTAGATACACTAACAAATTGAAGCCAAACATCAGCTAACGCTTTATAATCAGTTACAGCAAATGTTATACTATATATACCTGCATATATGAAACTCAGTCAATCCTGATGTACTATTGACAGTCATTTCTTAAAGCCCAGAAATGGCAGAACAGTATAAATATCCCCAAATGACCCATTTTGGAAAGTAGACAGTCCAAGGTATTTAGTACAAGACATGGGCAGTTTTTTGAAGTTGTAATTTTTTTTCAACATTTTCTGGAAAATTAAGAATGTTTTTTTTTTCACAATTGTTTTATTTTTTGCATATTGTCGTACAGTAAAGCGTCATTATCTAACTGGTGTGGTGGCGATTTGGGACACTGACTGGTGACAGTATGTAAAAAAAATTAATATATATATTTTTTCAATTTTAAAAATATTTTTTAAACTATTTATTATTATAACTTTTTTTACATACTGTGACCATAGCAATACACTGTTACTATAGTAACACTGTACTACTCATGGGAAGTCTTCAGAATTAGTTTTTGTACACTATAATGGCTTGTAACACTGTAATAAACAACCATTTCTACTGAATGAAATATATTCATTCAGTGTGTATTGTTGTGATTAGCTGTGATTGGCCACATCTAATTACATGGTACAGATTGGATGTGATTAGCTCTGTCTGTACCATGTGATTATTGTGACCAATCACAGTGATCATCGTAATAGTACCCAATAAATAGCATAAATCAAAGCCATTCGTTGTGTACAATTGTCATGTGATCTGCTGTGATTGGTCACAGGTATTACATGGTACCGGCAGTTGGCCGTGAACACTGGTCTGTCATCACAGATCAGTGACACAGTGGGTGATAAATAGCGTTTAGGCATGGCCTGTAGGGAGCGTGGAAGGCGCGATCCGGTGGACATCATATGATGTCCTCCCAGAATGACGTGTTAAATTTTGACTTTGCCACTCCTTTGTCCCCAAGCATTTGAACGTCTTTTATGTACAATGAGGGATCATCAGTCCTACATTGTAAGTAAGGATGTAGGTAAGGTGCACGGTGGGATTGTGGAACCAACTGTGAAATATATTAGCATAAGCAGTAAAATTTTGTATTTCCAAACAAAATGGCACATATGAGGGGAGCAGAAAGGAAGAGAGAAAGAAATGGAAAAAAAAAAGGTTTGGGTTAGATCCTAGACGTCAAAGAAAAAGATAACCAATGAAATAATGAGTTCTCTTTAAATACAGCTGAAAACAGCATGAGTACGATCACAGTAGCAAAAGAGCTAAACAGATATTGGAGAGAGATTAGTGCAAAATATGAGATCGTAAAAATACCACTGCCTCCATTGCTGCTTGTTATGAAAAATCTAAATTCTACTCTCTTTTTGTAACATGGCTATTTCCCTTGCTAGTAATATGCTATATTACAAATTCATTCAGGCTTTGCTCACAGGTTACATTGCATTAAATGCTTGCATTCAGTTATAAAACACATTTGGTTTCCTGTATATATTTGTTCTGTAATAAGTAAAAGTATGGTTGTGTCAGATATATTCATCCCTAGAGACTGCATTTTAATTTGAAATTACAGAACGTTATCACTCAATTAAAACTGCTAATACTATGCTTACAAGCTGACCTAACAGTGACCTCTGGCAATAAATGTGAATGTCTGTAATTGTCATTGTTAATTTTATCAACATGATCTTGGCATACAAAGTCTTCAGTCGTGTACAGGTAAATGACCTTCAAAATAAATGAATAATTGTCATTATATATGAAATGGCAACAAACAACTTTTTTTTGTCTTTTTTGTTGCACTTGTACTAGTAGAATTCTACATACCACCCCCTCCATATGCTTACTTGGTGGTATTTTCTCAATATCAACCCCTAAAAGCAATATTCTTAGTGAAGTAGTATTCTTAAACTGTATTTAAATGTAGATGATATTTGGGCAAATAATGGAGAGTCCTTGCAGGGCTTAAAATCCCTTTTTAGCTTAAAAATACACTCTAGTCACACCTGAAGATTAGGCTTTGAGATAAGTATTGGAAAAATTGCCTACTTATTGACTAGTTTGTTTTTCACACACAAAAATCGAACTCCGTCCGGTACAGGGGGGGGGGGCAGAAGGGACGGATGCCCTGGGCGGCACCATTTACTGGAGGAAGTGGGGTTCCGGATACGTGCCGGCAGTGTGCTGTACACACGGGCCACGCTACATAGGTAATAGCTGAATTATGTGCCGAGTCCGCTCCTGCACCTGACACAAGCCTGTCAGACAAGTAATTTCTGCCCGACACATCCCTAGTCCCGGACGGGGTGACGTCACTGTGAGTGCGATCGAGGAGGAACTAAGTAGTGCATCACCAAAGTAAGCAGATTGCCATCTGCAGATGACATGATTAACTTTGAATGGGGGGTGGGGGCAGTGGCTGAGGGGAGTTTGCTTAATTAGCCATTGCATTTGCAGCAGGAAAGGGGATGCATTAGTGACAGATGCATTAGTGACCAGTGGCAGTTAATTAACCCATTTGTGCTGCATTAGTGACACCAGTGGGTTAATTAACACTACAACTGATGCCACTAATGCAGCACAAAAAGGTTAATTAACTGCCACTGGTCACTAATGCATCAGTGACAGTATATTAACCCCCTCCATGCTGAATACCCACCGCAGTGGCAGCTACAGTCAACAGGATGTACCCACACATCGCTGCCTGTTTCGGGCACATGCTCCTCCCACTTACTCCCCTGTGATTGTACACAGCAGGAGTCTGTCAGAAGATCCCAGACAATTATTCATGGCTGGAACCTGCTGATCAGCTGTGTCCAATCACAGCCCAGAGCTCTGTGATGACAATCAACACAGGGCTCTGGACAAAGGGAACAATTGTTATTTTTTTTATTTTCCATGCAAAGCAAGGAAAATAAACAAATAAATCAGTAGCAAAAAGCAGCACACATTACACATTGTTAGACCTTGATTGTCCCTATATGTTAACCCTTTCCCAGCCAGTGTCACCTGACTTTAAAGCCGCCCCGCACAGCGTGACTTCAGCGTAGCTTGCAAATGACTTCTTTAACAGAAGTCAATGCAAGCTGCTCTGAAGTTTCCCCCGAGTAGTGCATGAACCTTTTTCTAAGTCGGAGCGACTTGAGTCACTACGATTAGAAAGGTTCCATTGCACTGAATGGAGCGCGGCTTGTTGCCCTAATGAAAACCATGCCTAAGTCGCTGTTAATACTAGTATAAAAGTATGATACTGACTCTCTTTACATGGGAAGGTTGGGGGGGCAGCAGTTTTCCATCTTCACCCTAGGCACCGGATGACCTTGTTCCAGCACTGATGGTCATAGACAGCTTGAATATCAGCCGTTCAGCAGGAACCTGCTGAGATTCTAACCATGTATGAATAGGCTGAATGTACCAAGTTGATGGATCTGTACACTTGGGTAGAACCAGCCTGACATGAGCTGATCACTAGCAGCTAGCATAGCCACTAGCAAAAATCACTGTCTTCCCCAGCTCCCTCACCAGGATAAGACAATGGCTTGGTGGGAGGGATTACCCTATCAACACTGTCTGCATTCATGGGGGAATCAAGAGAAGCATGGTTGAAAGAATGAAATTTGCTCCAGGCTGCTTAAGTTATACTAAAAGCTCAGCTTTTTTACAAACAATGCCAGCCCTCCTCCCTGCCTCCTTCAATACTGTAAACTCTTTTCCAAAACCAGAGACAAAGAGAACACAATATTAATCACTTAACCGCTTGCCGATTGGCTCATGCCGATATACGTCGGCATAATGGTATGTACAGGCATATTAATGTACCTGTACATTGCCTTTAAGAAGGGGCATTGAATTAAATTAAATCAATAAATCAATGTTGATAAAATTTATATGGAAAAACACATTAACAAGAGAAAAAAAACACGGAGGATTAGCAGCACCGGATATAAATAGATATTATAAAGCCACGATCATCGCACGTATGGTAGAATGGGGGAATAAAGATAAAGAAAAAGAAAAAAAATGGATCCGAATGGAAAATAGTATAAGTAAAAAAACACTGCACAAAAATCTATGGGTACCACGAAAATATAGAGTGTTGGATGAAGATACACATGGAATAACAAAAAATGTCTTCAAAGTTTGGGACTTAATTTATAGACAGAATAAATGGACTTATAATTCACCTTTAATTTCACTCACGGAAACTAATTTTTTTATCCCTGGGAAAGGGACTCGGCTGGGAACTAAAATGGGAGCAGCACAAATAAAGGACATCATGGAGCAAGGAAAAATAAAAACATTCCGAGAGATAAAGGAAAAGAATATATGGGACATCAGCGAATGGGAATATATACAACTAAAACATCTGGTAAAGTCAATACCCTCGCCTATAAGAGAAGAAAAAAAATTAACAGCCTTGGAAAAACTATGCTGTTTAAAAACCCCATTACGGCATGTTATATCAAAAGTATATCAAATCTTGACAGAATTAGATTCACAAGGAAATCCATACTTTATAGGAAAATGGGAAAAATAAATAAACAGGAAGTTTGAAGACCAACAAGTAGAAAGAGTAATAGCATCCGTACATAACACCGCAACTGATATAACTACAATCTAAATTAATTATAAATGTATCGCGAGATGGCATAGGACACCTGAAATCATGCATAAATTCAGCAAAGATAACACGCCATTGTGTTGGAGAGAATGTGGACAGATAGGAACAACTACACACATATGGTGGGACTGTCCAAGGATAAAGGAATATTGGCAGGAAATTCTGGAGTATACTGAAGCCATAACTGGGAAAAAGGTACCTAATACCATACAAGCTTGCCTGTTCCATGAATCAAAAGAGTCAAATAGTAGCTATAAGAAAACATTAATACCATCATTGATAAATGCCGCAAAGGGACTGATACCAAAAAATTGGTTAAGTACTAGAAAACCCGACATAAAAGAATGGTTCGAAAGGGTGGAAAATTATAATAATCTGGAACATTTAAGTAGTTGTGATGAGGGCCAATTTAATACATATAGAAAGAGATGGAAGCCGTGGAGAGATTTTAAATCAACGGAACAATATCTGGAGAAAATTATAGTAGACAGCAGCTAAAGAAGTAGATTAAGAAAAGTAAAAAAAAAAAAGTAAAGGACAAACCATTGGGGGTGGAAGAGGGTGGGTAAGGTTTATACTAATTGAATGAAAAGAGATTAGGAAAAATAACTAATAATAACGGAAAAAGGTAAAAAACAAACAAAAAAAAGTATATATAAAATAACGTTTGAAAAATCACAAATGATGCAAAACCAAAAGTGGAGACGGAATTATGAATAAAATCATGAGCAAAGTCTCTTGCTGTGGTTGAGTCTGAGGTGGGAAAGAAAAAAAAAAAGAAGGGGCATTGAGTGTTATCACATCAAGGAGCATTGAGTGTTACCACGTCACAAGCTTCGTGAGTGTGATCATGGGTCTCTGTGGGGATACCTGCGACGTCTCACAGAGGGGTAGAATGGGGAAATGCTAATGTAAACAAGCATTTTCCCATTCTGCCTAGTGACAGGACACTGATCACAGCTTCCTATGATCGGGAGTGGTGATCAGTGTCACGCTTAGCCCCCGCCCCCCTACAGTTAGAACACATCCCTAGGACACACTTAAGCTAGCCATAGATGGATTGGAATTTGTCTGGTTCAGTAGGGACTGGCTGAATTTTGACTCATCTATGGGCAGGATGGTTGTACAGAAGTTGATCTCTCTATTGAAGTGGATCTCTTGGGAAAGGCTCCCTCCCCCCACCCCTTGGCAGAACACAATAGCGCTGTGAGATGGATTCCCTTATCCACATTAAATATGTGTATGGGAAATCAGACTTTTTTTTCAACCTCCTTTTTTTTTTATTTCAAATTCTTTTATTATTTTTTCCCTAGACATTACAATAAATACAACATAAAATCAACATATAGACTAACAACATACATGGTCTCGAATAGGTACCCCTTACACTAAGAGAGATAAAAGAGGAGACATCTTAAGACAGTACTTCTTCTAGAATATTCCTTCTTTTTTCAACCTCCTAACAAATAACAAATGCATCCATTCAATTTAGACTATGAAGACATTTAAAATAATTTAAAATCACAAACAAGAATGCAATCCCAATAATGTACAGTATAGAAAACATAAAGTAAAATGGAGTATGAAGTATATTCTCAAACTCAGAATAGTAAATAAAATATTTATCAGAAAGAAAAACATCAAAAAGATCAAAAAAGGTGATTAACCACTTTCCGACTGCCACCTGTACATATACGTTGGCAGAATGGCATGGCTGTACAAAGCGCAATGCTCCGTGAGCATGCTCGCAGGTCCCACGGACTCAATGTCCGCCGGGTGCCCATGATCGTCTCATGGAGAGGCAGAATGGGGAGATGTCTATATAAACAAGGCATTTACCTGTTCTGCCTAGTGACAGGACAGTGATTTACAGAGAGCAGTAATCACTGTTGTGATCACTTGTGACCCAGCCCCCCCCACAGTTAGAATCACTCCCTAGGACACACGTAACCCCTTCATAGCCCCCTAGTGTTTAACCCCTTGCCTGCTTGTGTCATTTACACAGTAATCAGTGCATTTTTATAGCACTAATTGCTGATTTTTTTTTACCAAAAATATGTATAAGCATACACATTGGCCTAAGCTGAGGAAGAAAAAAGTTATTTTGAAAAAAAAGTAGGATATTTAATATAGCAAAAAGTAAAAGATATTGTGTATTATTTTTTCAATTGTCACTCGTTTCTTTTGTTTATAGCACAAACAATTCAAACCACAGAGGTTATCAAATACCACCAAAAAAAGCTCTATTTGTAGGGGAAAAAGGAAGTCAATTTTGTTTGGTTGCAACGTTGCATGATCGCGCAATTGTCAGTTAAAGCGACGCAGTGCAAAATTTCAAAAAGTGCTCTGGTCAGCAAGGGGGTAAATTCTTCCGGGGCTGAAGTGGTTAAATGGTGCAAAAATATTACTAAAAACAGCTTTTGGCTGGTGGACATACTTTAGTAAGCTTCTGCCAGTGATCCTAGTGCAATCATCCTGTGCACACATCCTAACAGCTGTTCAAGCCCTGCACTGGGATTGCTTGACCAGCACTCACCTTCCTTCCCAATACATTATTTCCAAGCTCCCTGAATTCTAAATATGTCCTCAAAGAAGAATAGCGAGGCTGGTGGGCAGACTGATGCTAGGCCTCAAGGTGGCAAAAAAATTTTTATTTGGCAGGAAATCCCAGTGGGACAGAGCACAGGAGACAGCCTTCCAATTCTGATTACAACATGTATGGTAGCCTTAAATCCTCTGGGAGGAGCATTCAGTGTCCTTTGGAAATGTTTGGATTAAACATATCTGTATGAGCAGTGAATACACTGGGTCCCCCGGGCCTATACCTACCTTGTTTCAAGCATTTATTCAAAAGTCTGTTTCTGAGCCCATTTTAGGGCTGGGTTCACACTATCTTCTGGGTTCACACCAGACCCCTCACAGCAGGGGTCTGGTGCGTCCACATTCACTGCTTCAGTTATGATTTTAGCCCATTTTTTTTGCCTGGACATTGGATATTGTAGATTATTTTTTTGTTACATTTTCTCTACTGAATTGGAATTCCTATTAAGTACATTTCCTATTACAACAGACTTGGGACATCTACTATGCTGCTCATGTGCATAGAAAGGCAAACATCCCTTGTGTTTCTTCTTCTTTCTTCTATTTGTTTCCCAACATATTTTGCAGTTCCCTTTAGACTTAAATCTTATTATTATCTTCTGTTACACCCTTTTACATTTTGTAATTGTGTCCTCACAGGATTTGAGAGCATTGTCTCTGCCAAGTCCATTATCTACACAAAGGAAAAAAATGTTCTCTGGGAATGCCAGGCAGGGCCGGTCCTACCATGGGACCCAGTGGTCCTATGGTCCCAGGTGGCATTTTAAGAGGGGCGGCAGCCATCCCGGCTATCTCCCGAGATCATTGTGAAAATGACATGTAAAATAACTGAAGAGACCAGCAGATGTCAGGGTGGGTGGGACCCAGCAGCAGCTATCAGACACCAGCCAATGGAATGGGGTATGGGCGGACCGCTATGTGTATGTGCCCCCACCCCCTTCCTTAAGCAGGACAATCATTGGCTGGTGTTCAATTGCTGCTGGGTCCCGCCCACCCCAAATCACCGCTGAATTTTGAATACTGATCTCTCTCTGCACAGTGCACACTGCTTATGCTGAGCTGCTGACACTGAATTCCATGTTATACCAGGCAGAGATTTGGGCGCTGCAATCTTGAACACTGAGAGGAAGCATGGAGACATACTTGTTACAGTGTTTCTAGATGTGGAATCCAGGCAAAAAAGTAGTGAGGAGGGAAGACAGACTGCTTCTAGTTCACAGGGTCTGCACAGCCCCTTGTACCTGGCTGCTGAAGTGCACTGTACTGAGGGGGACTTGGGGGGGGGGTGGTCTTCATGGTATAATATGACCTTGGAGGGGAGATTTGTACTGAAAGGAAGGGGTTTGGTTGTTGTCAGCATTGCCATGCGGTGTGATTTTGGAGTCCATTAATTTTAAATGGGCTTTAATTCACACCAGAACACTCTCCAGCTTTAGTAAATTACCCCCTATGTGTCATTCTAAAATGCACCACTTGAGAATTGCCATGGCTTTGGGTACATGAGACATTATTCCTTACATCTGCTCTGTAACAATGGAGGTGAGGGACATCTTGTATCTCTGTCCCCTAGTGGTGACCATTCAAACAAAGTGGGAAATAACCTGGGGATTTTAGAAAATGGCTGATTACCCTTTACTCATACTTTAACCTCACTAATGGCTTTACCTCTTTCCAAGGGAAATTAAGAGATGCCCCTAAAGCCTTCCTTAGAGGTCTTAACATGATTGAGGTGAGTGCTTATAAATAAGGCAGTTGATGAAGGGAGGAGGAGACCTGACAACTTGTTTTGTGGCAAGAAGCTCCTTCATCTCTAGTTCTGGTCAAGACATGGAGTTTATCTGGCTGCAAATTGTTTAAAATGACATTTCCCCCTCCTCCCACAATATCAGACTGGTTTAGGGAGTTGCATCCCATCATCTTGTTTGAAAAGCTGACAAAAACCGACAGGAGCTGCCCATTGTAATTTAAAAAAAAACTTGGTCTTAATGGATTGAAAGGGTTGATAACTTTTTGGGGCCCAGTCCCTCCCCCACTGCTATTGTTTTTTGAATATTTGTGTAGAAACTACCCCCTGCATGTCTTCACCAGAAGTGAAATAAAGCATAGATTAGAAAGCCAAAGTAGTGTGGATTGGGGTTTATTTCATATTATTTTGTACAAATTGTTAATGTTCAATTACAACAACTCAATTAGTATGTACTTGTAGAATATACATTTCCATATCATAAGCATGCTTCTTCTGTATCATATGTTCATCCTATAATATGACTAATTGAAGATTTGTGTTTGTGCAGTGTATTTTGTAGATGCTCTGTTTTCGTTCTAAAAACATCAATACAAAATGTATCTGATTAAAAGAGAAAAACAACAGACTAAAAAGAAAGAAATAATGTTACAAGATGGGATTAAACATGTGATATGAATAATATGTAGTTATAGATTATAGATACAGTAAGTAAACCCATAGCATGTGTGAACAATAGAAACAACAGGATAACAACAAGAAATAGACATCTTGCTGAAAAAGCTAAAAAAAAGTAATACCTAGCCTGGCATGTGAATGACAATCAGGGAAATTGATATAAAGTTTTATAGTGCAAGAGAAACCATGTTCACTCAATGCTTAGTGCGACTGCAACTTGGCCACTTCTTCAAGAGCAAGTGTTCAAGTGGAACAAAAGCTTCCAATCCTTTACAGCCAAGAAAGCTGCCATCTTGACAGTTCAGTTGAGAGCTAACATGATTGAAGGCATGCTTTGAATTTAATTGTCTTGGGGAAAAAAAAAATTGGTAGGTTTAGTTCCACTAAGTGATTTTAAATGTTTATATAAGTGTAATGT
The DNA here is from genome assembly GCF_905171775.1 of Rana temporaria. Classification (NCBI taxonomy): domain Eukaryota; kingdom Metazoa; phylum Chordata; class Amphibia; order Anura; family Ranidae; genus Rana; species Rana temporaria. The sequence continues at coordinate 217,367,151 of NC_053493.1, read as the reverse complement.
GATATAGCCCTTTCACTGCCACTGACATAACTATTATGTCATTGGCATCACTGGCATGTAGGCAAACTTCTGGCCTCTATAGCATCCAGGAGTTTGTTTACATTTTTACAGTGAGCTGTCAGATTTAACATACATGGGATTTGGGCAACTTTAAGCAGTACTGTGCTCAGTCAGCTTAGTCTGTGCTCAGTCTGCTTCACCAGAGAGCAGACGTGACATTATCACATACTGTAGTTCAACATATACAATAAAATATATAAAAAAGAAGAAACATTTTAAGAATTAAAGTTTCATAAATAGAGCCATTTTTGCATTGTTTAAAAAAAAAAATGTTTTAAAAAAAAATCATTGAGATAAAACCCTCAAACATTATCTATTTTCTGAAAGAAGTGTCCATGCAGAATAAAATTGTGATAATTCAAAATTTTGAAGACAAAAAATCTTAGTACAACAAGGAGAGAGGTTGCCCTGGGGTGTCCTATTTGGGGTCTGGGAAAGCAATCTGGTTACTGCACATCTGCCCAATTGCTTCCACCTGACAGCCGACAGTCAGATGACCAGATTTACATGCATTGTGTGTGTTAAACCCCCTGCTAAGTTCTAATGTAGGATATGTTGATCTATGGGTTCTTTGCTTTCAGGAAATATATAATTTGAGTGGTTTTAAGTACTTTGCAGACCTAAAATGTGCATTTGAACATAAAAAATAAAATATATACTGTAAATCCATCAGCGAAAGAGTTCAATATTTTTCCTTTATATTTTTGCTCAATAAAGGCGTAGCATAATTGATTACAACATACAGTATGTGGAATGTGTATATACAATAGGATATTGTTTTTTGGCTTCAAAATGCAGAAAAACCATGTAATGCTTGTTCTGTTCCCCTGAAGATATGTACTTTCCTTCTCTGATGGTGGTAGTCCCTTACATTGTCTGAAGCCCAGCCAGTAAACATCTAGATCTGGGATGCCCACATCTGCACATTAATGACTGTTCCAATCATGTTCCAAGGGCTGAAGACCTTACAAATCTTGCCTCTCAGTGTGTGAGTTAAAGCATACTGTATCTAAACCAAAAAACACCACCAGGTGAAAGTAAAGGAAAAAAGCCCTCCCCCACTGAAAAAAGTGAAGCCATACCATTTAAGGATTGGTAAACTGCATATAATACATTTTTGCTTTTGGGTTTATATAAGTTTTAACGGTGAATGGAGAAATAGCACACCCTTAAACTTATCGCTCTGTCACTCTACACTTTCCAACCAGCAAGTTTCTTCTTGGGACATGAGTACTGCAGCACACCTTGTACTGCTACTCCCTCTGCCTGCCTGAGCTCTGTTGTGCAGGGGATTGCAAGGGACTAATACTAAGGCCTCATACACACGAAAGGATAGCCAGAGGACAACGGTCTGAAGGACCATTGTCTTAAGTTAACCTATGAAGCTGACTGATGGTCCGTCGTGCGTACACACCATCAGTTAAAAAAACGATCGTGTTAGAACGCGGTGACGTAAAACACAATGACGTGCTGAAAAAAACAAAGTTCAATGCTTCCAAGCATGTGTCGACTTGATTCTGAGCATGCGTGGGTTTTTAACCGATGATTTTGCATACTAACGATCGGTTTTGACCTATCGGTTACCAGTCCATAGGTTAAATTTTACAGCAAGTTCTCATTTTTTAAACCTAAGGTTAAATAACCAATGGGGCCTACACATGATCGGTTTGGACTGAAGAAAACGGTACTTCAGACCGTTGTCCTCTGGCTATCCTATCGTGTGTACGAGGCCTTAGTCAATGTCAGGTGCTTACAGTTAAAAAAAATGATGTGATAATTAATACAAAGTTACATTGATGTGTGTTTTGTCTGCTTGGAGTTTATCCTTGACTATGTAAATGTGCATATATATTCATAGATACAGTATATATATATATATATATATATATATATATATATATATATATATATATATATATATATATTTATATTTATTTTTTAATGCATATAGCATTTATCTCAATGGGAAATGTTAAAATATCAGCAGTAACAGTTAATGAACCATATCTTTGGCTCTTTTTCTCAATTTAAGCCAGTAAATAAAATATTCCAGTAGAGTTCTATGTGAGCTTAATAATTTTCATCCCGGCTTGAATTTAATGTAAAATAATCTTTCTCTAAGAAAATCCAGTATCAAATATTAGGTGGTCGATAAAGTTTGCTAGCTGTAGAGGTAATGTTTAAAGCATACCACATTAGTTGATTGAAAAAGTAATGCCTCCCTCCATGTCTATTACTTATGACTTGGTGGGAATAGTTTAATAAAGTAAATACATAAATAATTCTTAGAAATATGTACAGTATTGAAATGTTTCTACATAGTTATCAGATAACTGCATGCTGTATATCGTACCTATAGCAAACACATTTTAGCCAGCTTTTGTAGTAGCCAACATTCCAATCATGGGCGTCCGCTCCATAGGTCAAGGGGGGGTCAATTGCCCCCCCTGGAAGTCAGAGTGGACTGCACTTTTCAGGCTCCACATGGATGCATTCCACACACACACACCATATCTTATTAACAATTATTATTTTTAATAATGTGGAATACTTTCTATGTAGAACCTGAAAAGTCCCAGTATATTCCTGACATTGTCATGAGTATAAAGAGACATACAGAATACAGCCCACCTCCAGGAAAGGGAAAATTCCACCCTTGCACTGCTGGGGGGAAATTACCACTTGTACTTCTATGTTTCCATGTTCCAGTCAGCCGCACTGCTCTCCTCCTCAACCAAAAGCCTCAGCATCTTTGCGTACCATACAGGAACATTAACCCTGTATGGTACAATGAGGACGATGGAGTGCCACCACAGCCTGTCACAACTTTCACAGAACCTGCAGAGGACCAGTCACAGAGATTAAGGGAATCAGCAAAAGTTTGGTACACAGAGAGTATATTTGTTCCAATTTACTATGTTTATTATGCCTCAGAGAAAGGAACTGGAGAATACACACTCAGTCCCTTTCTATTTTTCGAAAGTGAGCTATCAGGGGTCTGTTTAGTCCCCTGATATTTCACCAAAGACCCCCAACAAGACTCTTAAAAAATGTAAAAATAAATAAATTTGTAAAAAAAATAATAAAAAAACGACTGACACCGTCCACTGCCCTTCTAACACCGCCCACTGCCCTACTGACACCGACCATCCTATTTGGCTGCTGGGGGGGGGGTAAACGCCAGCTAGTGGTCGAAGACAGGGTTAAATGTGACTGTGTATTGCCACTGCCGAAGCGCCCCCCCTTGAAAAAATTTCAGCGGATGCCCATGATTCCAATATTGGCTTGACAGATTTCTCATCTTCTTTATTGGGCAGGTAGTGATGTCCATGAAGATCTTACAACTTGAAAAAAGGATGGTTGATTTAAGTTGCTAAGTCCTGACAGTATGGTGAATGCTGTAGGGTGGTGTAATTTAGTGTCCCAGTTCTTAGTAGCATGATTGCTGGAATTCTTGATTTTCTCAGCTATTACCCACTCGAGTAGCACAATTCAGTTCCACTTACTTTTCACAAGTCTGATGCACCTGCAATCATTCTGTGGATCTGCTCTGTACTATACTGGTGGGAGTTCAGAGAACCTTTCTTTAAATTTTGGTTGCATCGTGTGAGTACGTGGCTATCCTTCTCTTTTTCTCTGTGTGAATTCCAACCTTATGTTTCACTGTTAACCTGCTAAGGACCCGTGCTGGTTTTATCCGGATTTGTGAGTGTAGCAACCTGGATCTTCACTTTAAACGGTGATTGTCACCATTTAAGCCAACTATCTCCAGTGAGCCTTTATACAGTCAGTGGTGGTTCTCCTTGCAAGTTTCTATATTTTTCATTGATGCCTCTTCTTCCAGTGATGCCTCAGTGATGATCATCCATTCCAACTCTCTCCCCTTTTCTCTTCACATTGGTGGACATTTTTCATCTAAGATAATTTATCATCACTATCAAGATGTTATATTATCACTTTTGAGATTATATATATGAGCGCTGCACTTTTGTATGTGTATTTTAAGGGGAACCACATGCCAAAATGTTTAAAAAAGATGGCGTGTAGTCCCCCCCAAAATCCATACCAGACCCTTAGGTCTGGTATGGATTTTATGAGGAACCTCCACGCCAATATTTAAAAAAAATGCAGTGGGGTCTCCCACAAAATCCATACCAGACCCTTACTGAGCATGCAGCCTGGCAGGCCAGAAAAGGGGGGACCAGTGAGCGACTCCCCTCCCTCCTGAACCATATCAGGCCACATGCCCTCAATGTGAGGGGGAGGTGCTTTGGGGCAGGGGGGCTCTGCTATGCTCGGTCTGAACTGCTTGCCTAACACTATTACCCATCTAACACAAATCAGTATTAACAGCAAAATTGGCAATAATAGTGCTTTTGATATGTCTGTTATGTCAAATACTTCTCCTTAGGTAATCTGCAGATTGTCCTTTATCAGTTCATAACACATTCCCTATGAATTCCATCAGATAATGATCCATCTATGGCTGGCTTTACTCATTAGATATGCAGAAAGTTTCTGTGAGTAATATGAAATGCATGTTATATAGTAGATGTAAAGTTGTGTACCTTACTTTTAACATATAAAATGTCAAACAAGTTATTCTACAGCACATAAGGTTCTTTAGAACATGAAAATGTATTGTATGGCGGAGGCATAGGAAAATACATTTAAAATTGCCCATGGTCCCTGGAACAGAAAACATGGGTGGTACTAAAAAAACAGTTTTTCCTCTGACTGCTTACTTGTACTGTAGCAGATTCTGTCTCTCGGCTAGTAAGAGCTCATCAAATCATAGGTTTTTGGCCCAAAAGAAAGCACACATAGACACTCCTGCTGTGAAGTTGGGCTGCTTTTGTACTAAAAATATTGATGGTGCATGCTATGTAATAATAATAAGTATTGGCTTCTTCAACACCTAGCCTTTCTAAACCATATCCCCTCTCTGTATATAAGTAAAACAGAGAACAATGTATTTGACAAAGACAATCATTTGTAATAAAACAGAAAAAAAAACAGACAGCAAGCAGAAAACCATCCATTCTTACCAATGCAGCATCACTTTCTTGAGCAGCATGGCAGGTTTAAATGCGTACCTACATTTGTTTGGTGAGTGCTTTGGAGGTAGGATTACAACAGATTACTACATGATGACTACCCTAATTATGATTGATATTTGTGTTCACTGCTGAATTCCCGGGTATTGCTGTGCTCACATATTGGAAACTCTTGATCAAAAAAGTTGTAGGTTCATTGCCAGAAATAAGGAGAACCTTGCTTACTGTTCCAATCTTTCTCATCCACCCCTTCTCCATTTGCAGCCTGTTAGTTTATTCTGTAATTTATTTATTTTTATTTGTTTTCCTTTAAAATGTTTTTTTTTTTCCGTTTCTGCTAGGGTTAAAAATATATATTTATTTTTAATAGTTTTTTGGGGTAGCATTTTTTATTTGTGTTTGTTGGACTTGTATTAAGTTTAGGGTGTGCAGCATACATTTGTTGCTGAACATTTGCTGTATGCAGCATGTTGATGCATTGTTGTGTGGAAACTAGTGTGCACCAAGGCACTACACATTCACCATATTCAAATATGCATTCACATATGTACCATAGAAAAATGTGGAAAAAATACTGCGCTAACCAAATAAAACAAGAAAAACACAGCAGCGGCTCTGTTTATGCGATAAACATAAATAAATAATTAAAGAAACAGTAAAGAGCTGCGCTTCAACGTGAAGGACCAATGTTGTGATCAGTCCATCCAATGAATAAGGAAAGCAATAGTCCGAATTCATTTTCAACCATCTGGGAGCCCCAAAAAGTAAAGACACTCCTCCATATGTCCTCAAAAGCAGGACATATGGAGGAGAGTCTTTACTTTTTGGGGCTCCCCGATTGTTGAAAATATACATCGATTTCCACTGAAGCGAACTTTGCATATCCATTGGAGGAATTAAGACTGCATGACAGGCTTGTTATCCTCTTGCCTCTGGTAAGCGGGGATTTTGGCTGGTGGTGGAGCACGGGTGTTTGCATGAATATTTGGAGGTTTATCCCTCAATTATCTTCATCAACACCTATTTTTCATCACAGATTCACTCTACACGGATTCTCTCTGAACCTGTTGAATTGGGACTATTACTTTCCTTATTGATTGGATGTGCTCACATCCTTGCTTTGTTCACACTTTTTTCAATAACTTTTTTTCAAAAATGTTATTGTTAGCCTCCTAAGTGCTCTATATTTGATCTTAATATCAACCTTTGTGGTTTATGATTTATTTTGATCTGTATGCACTTGGCTTACGATGGACTGATCACAATATTGGTCTTTCACGTTGAAGCGCAGGTCTTTACTGTTTCTTTAATCACATATGTACCATATTGTAAATAAAAGCTAAGCATTTCATTCACCTCCTAAAAAATACTACAATGAAAGGCTGCCTTTGAATGCTAGGCATGACGCAGTGTGGTGCTGCAATTTTGACAATGTTATACCTGCTTTTGCTATATTTTTCGAAATGCATACATTTCTGTGGACATTTGATCTATAGTGGATGTTACTTCTGCCAATAGAAGCTTGCTGTGTTCGACCTGATAACAAAAGTTTGTGCCACTAGTAATTCTACATGTAAAAAGTTTATTTATTTTTTTAAACTGAAACAAATAAAAATTGGATTGGTAAGCAAAGCTCATTGTACAAGAAAACAATAAATTCTACTGCCAACTTTGTGCTGCCAGAATACTCGATCTTTGAAGTTGTCCATAAAAATATTGCTGTCCCATAACACCACACACAGTTTTAAGGCATGCCCCAAGATTGTAATTAAAAAAAATCTATGCATTTTCATTGATGCCTTTTTTTGCAATGTATTTTTTATTTTTATTTTAATTGGTATACATCTGCCATGGCAGGACCCAGTTTCCCATGTCTTTTGTTTAAGGATAGCTACTTATTAGTCCTACAAATGGCCAAAATAAAGACGTCCACTGAGTTTGCAGCAAAATTCTCAGCCTTCAAATTTGAGCATGGTTTGTGAAACCTTCAGTAAACCAAACCTAAGAAAGTTGCCTATCTCTAGTTTGAAAATACTGTTGACTTCTAAATGAATAACGATTGAATAGCATTTGCTCAAAAATAATTAGCATTTTTATATGCACACAGATTTCCATACATTGATTTATACAATCTACTTTACTTGTGACACCATGCTGTGGTATGATGGAACATCTTAATGTTTGAAAATAAATGTGGTCATGCTGGGACATCATTATAGCTTTTTACTACACTGTGGGCAGATTCTTTTTTCATACAGTGTGCTGGACACAGATTTATTTTGCAGAGAAAAACTGCTGTGTAGATGAAAATAGCCTTATTACTATCACTTACTATCCCCTGTTGATGATGATGACACTGAATATGAGAGACTAATTGATGGGATTTAAAAAGACTGTATATAAAGCGTGTTCATTTTAAGAAATCACAGTGGGTGGAATTACTTAAATTCTGTTAATTCTTGAGACTACATATAAAGCTTATCCTTTAAAATTATCATTAAAGTGGTTGTAAAGGCAGAAGTTTTTTTTTATCTTAATGCATTCTATGCATTAAGATAGCAAGCCTTCTGTCTGCAGCAGCCTTCCTCAGCCCCCCTAATACATACCTGAGTCCCATCTTGACCCAGCGATGTCCACAAGTGCCTCAGCCATCCATGACTCTCACTCCTGATTGGCTGGGACACAGCAGTGATGCCATTGGCTCCTGCTGCTGTCAATCAAAGTCAGCTAGCCAATGAGGAGAGGGGGGGTTGGACTGAACCATGACTCTGTGTCTGAATGGATACACAGAGCTGCGGCTCAGCTCAGATGCCCTTATAGCAAGATGCTTGTTGTGGGGCGGGGGGCGGGATAGCTGGCGAGGGACCTGAGAATAGGAGGATTTGCTCTGTGCAAATCCACACATATGACATGTTTGTTACTTTTATAGAACATTTTTTTACTTTGCAATCATTTAAGTATTGAGATTTTAGTCATTTGAGGTATAGCTAATTATGACTTGAGCTATATTAGTGTGTCAATTTATTGCTGTGAAGTTCTCTTTGATACAAAAACTGTATACAGAATGTATTCTTTAATGTTGTTGATTATATATGAGATAATTTATTGATTCATAAAGTGTGGGTGCTGCGAAGTTCGGTAATTTTAAAATGCTTTTTTTTTTTTATTTATTAATTATTTAGAGATAAATGATAAGATGGTTAGTCTTTAATAGTCGTAGATCTAGGCATTATAATACGGTGTAATACCAGTTGATTCCTGAAGAGTTTCTGTACATTACTTGAACCTCAGAATGGAAAACACATTTTCAAAATAACCCAAGGACTGAAAATAGATTGTAGTTATATTGATATGTTGCTGATAGAAAGTCCTGTCACCAAACCATATTTAAAAAATTAGACTGGGTTTCATGTAGCTATTTACAATCTGATACAGAACTGAAAATCAGATAGCTCTAGTCATGAAAAAGTCAAGAAGACCAAAATTTCAACAATAACACATCACAGCAATCACAATAAAAATATATATAAACAAGTTTTAATTAATCCTTATCTTAGACGAGTAAAAAAGGCTCTTCAAACTGTACGATTGATAGACATTTGGCGAATTCAACACCCAAGTGAATGGGATTATACCTTCTATTCAGTACCACATGACAGCTATTCTCAAATTGATTATGTATTGGTATCTCAGTCGCTGCTACCAGCCGTAGTGCGCTCCTCAATTGGTACACAAACTGTCTCTGACCATGCTCCATCTTTCATAGATCTTCAGATAGACAAATCCGTAACCAGATCTTGGACATGGAAACTCAACGATTCTATGCTACAAAAAGGTCCACTCCAAAGTGATCTTGCCCAGACACTGACCAGAATTTTTAACGATAAGGATAAAGAAAACATCTCTCCATTTACAGTCTGGGAAACACATAAATGCGTTATGAGAGGCCTCCTGATTCAAAAGGTGACTGAATTGTGGAAAAAAAGGCAATCGGTCCTTCAAACCCAAATAAACATGGTGGCAAATTTAGAAGTTAAGCACCAAAAATCGCTATCCCACTCTGTAGCAGTAGATCTTAAGCTAGAGTGAGGAAAATTTGCATCCCTGCTCAGTTATGATACTAAAATCCCGATTTTAAGGGTCAGAAATATACACTACGAACACGGGAATAATTCAGGCAAACTTCTGGCCCATTCACTTAGGGAAATTTCTAGAAGAAATTATGTTTCATATTTTGATTTGGACAGAGGGGAATGTCATTACATATCTAGGGAAGTTGCAGAGATCTTTAGAGAATACTATCTTTCCCTTTATAACTTTAAACAAATGTATCTACTGATCAGCTCGCACAAAAGCGACAACTGATTCGGGAATATTTATCCTCGTCGGGCTTACCGTCCATACTTGCTGATTCATCTAAATTAATGAATGTTCCAATCTCGTTGGATGAATATATGAGGGAAATTAAGTTGTTAAAGCCCCATAAATCCCCGGGGCCAGACGGATACACGATAGCTTATTATAAGGCGTTCACTCCAATTTTAGGTTTACAAAGGAATTTGCAAAAATATATAAAAAAACAGGGTGCAATCAGCGCAAATATATAGATCAAAAAATGATGATATTAAAGTGTATTTATGTGATACAGACCCCCAGGGTTCAGATCACTGGTAATGCCAGCTGAACACTAAGGGAAATTCGCAAAAATCCTAAACAAGTAAAAAATAAAATAGAAAAAGTGCAGCGCAAAACTCAAATATATAAATGATACTGGTATACTCAAACACCAATACCATAAGTGTGAATAGGAATATGCAGAAAAAATGAAAAAAAAAAAAAATTAAATACAATTCAAACAAACAGTCCAAAAGTCCATAAGTGTCAGAAGATGAGTGAATTAAACGAAAATAAATCTCCACCACGTGACAATCCACCAAAATTTTGAAGTGATCCCTCCACCGTTGTAGATGGCTACTCTCACCTTCATATATGGACCACTGAGTTAACAGATGGTCAATAAAGCAAATCAAATAGGCAGGTCATGAACAGGAACCAGGCTGATGTATTAGATCCTCATAAGACAACCAAACCGCAACGGACAGGTGCATGTAAAGAGATAATCACAGACTAAGTGCTCACTGTTGCAATGTGTGGATTTATTCTTTAAAAGAAGCAAAAGTCAGGCTACTCACATTTGGCCAGACAAAAAACGTCATGAAGTAACAATCTTTAGGAATGAACAGCAGATGAGCGACGTGATGTTTCAGGCTCTTGAGCGGATGAGCAGATGAGCGACATCACGTCACTCATCTGCTGTTCATTCATACTGGGGAATCAGTTATTTCCACCAGGCTATACAGATAGCCGTTTTAAACAAATTTTAAGACAAGGTAAGTCTCGTGTAGGTGACTACTTTGAAGAATCGAGACTTAAGACAAGGGCAGAAATTCAGTCAATGTTTATATGCCACTGGACCCGTGGCGGATGCAGCAACTTACTAATTTTCGTAGTTCTCTTCTACGCAGAGATTGGTTAGACCGCTCTAATACATCTTTGGAAAATCTTCTGCCCATGGGGTGTCTGAGGTATACAAACTGTTAATACAGCCACCTGTGGGCTTTGTTCCAGGATTTCTCCAGAAATGGGAAAGAGATTTAGCAATTACACTCTCTGAAGAGCAGAGGGGCTATATTTAATATTTTGCCCATTACTCTTCAACGGCCAGTTAGTATCAAGAGCTATGCTATAAAATTCTCACAAGGTGGTACAGAGTTCCATCACTGTTGAATAAAGTTTATCCGGAAAAGACTAACTTTTGCTGGCGGTGTGGAGAGGTGGAGGGTAATATGCTTCATACCATCTGTTCCTATTGAAAATTGGAGGATTTCTGGTCTAAAGTTTTAGATATCATAAGACAGTTCACTGACCAGGATTTGGGATCTGATCCCATTAGCTATCTTCTTCACCTCTACGCCGTGTATCCCAGCCCTCTGGAAGCAGGAATCACTCCCCTCGATATCGCTGTGGCTTAAAAAAAAATAGCTGACATACACGTTATGGAAAAAGGCACTGCAATTATGCAAGGTAGAGAGGAGAAATGTAATAAAAAATGGCTACGATGGTCCCTCTTTGTAAGCTCCAGGGAATATGGCTATGCGCTAATGGAGGGGGAATAGAGGGATTCTTATATATATATATTTTTTTTTTCTTTTTTTTTCTCTCTCCTTCTTCTCCTCTTTTTCCTTTTTTCTTTCTGTTTCTGTATTTTCTATTTCTCTCTCTTTTCTATGTGTAAATGGAAATGGTTAAGATGGTGAAAACCAAAATGTATACCAGTACTAGGAATATATAATAGGAATTGTTAATTCCAAAAGTCACACAGAGTATACTGATTGGTAAAAAATAATAAATATGCAATTGTGAGATATTATGTTATTGCAAATTATAGATGTAAGCAATCATAAAAGCAACAGTAAAACAAAAAGCAGAAAAGTGCAAGAAAACAAAGAACAAAAAAGATAGAGTGGATGGGAAAATCTGGCCTTCCTTCCTATTATTTTGTTAGTCATAACAACCTAATATTTTGCACAGAGAATGGTCATGTTGCAAGAATTAGGGTGTAAAGTGCAGGGGTAAGCAAGTAGCACTCATTTGAATGGGCTGCTCTCTGCTCCAAATTTGTGTCAAAGTAGCTCCTGTACTTTTTTTTTAAACCAACATTTTTGGAAAGCAAGTTTTTGAGAATTTTGCATGTGTTTTGTCGCATGACAAAATGCCCATGTCTTTTGCATATTTGGGGTGCCATTAACAATATTGGCACCCAACTGTGCTTTGCATGTTTTTCTGTGATTTTACCTCGATACAGAATTGAGCGATTATGCCAGCGATTCTAGAAGGCCCATATGTGAATGAAGCGTAAAACTGTAATTCTGCACTTAATGGCACTTGCTATAGGAAATAATCATGTCTTTTTAATATAGCTGTGTATCCTGGTCCTGGATATTTCAATGATCAATTTCAATAAATAAACAAATAAATATGTAGAAAAAAATCCCAGTGCTGCATATCACAACCTATACATTTTGGGCCAGATCCTCAAAAGAGATACTCCGACTTAACTGCTGTTCAGTCTGTGTGTAACTTTGGAAACGATCCTCAAAAGGCTTTTTCCAAAGTTAGACAGAAGATCCGGCATGTGTAATTGAATTACACTGCCGAATCTTAGGATGCAGTACCGCATCCGCCGCTGGGGGCATTTCGAGTCGAAATGCCGTTGCTAGTATGCAAATTAGCACTTAAGGCGATCCACAAAGCTTTCTAGCTTCGTTTTTGCGCCGTAAGTGTTATTTTGCAAGTGTAAAATTAGGGCTGGTTCTACAAAGTGTAAACTAGTCACACCTTGTAAAAGCCCATTCCAGCGACGGCATTTGGTATGCTTTCCCGAGGGAGAACTCCACGGCAATTTGTAAAAAACAAAACCGGCATGGGTTCCCCCCCAGGAGCATACCAGGCCCTTAGGTCTGGTATGGGTTGTAAGGGGACCCCCCCTACGCCGAAAAATCGACGTAGGGGTCCCCCTACAATCCATACCAGACCCGTATCCAAAGCACGCTACCCGGCCGGCCAGGAATGGGAGTGGGGACGAGCGAGCGCCCCCCCCCCTCCTGAGACGTGCCAGGCCGCATGCCCTCAACATGGGGGGGTTGGGTGCTCTGGGGCAGGGGGGCGCACTGCGGGCCCCCCCCACCCCAGAGCACCCTGTCCCCATGTTGATGAGGACAGGACCTCTTCCCGACAACCCTTGCCATTGGTTGTCGGGGTCTGCGGGCGGAGGCTTATCGGAATCTGGGAGTCCCCTTTAATAAGGGGGCCCCCAGATACCGGCCCCCCACCCTAAGTGAATGGATATGGGGTACATCGTACCCCTATCCATTCACCTGGAGGCAAAAAGTAAAAGTTAATAAACACACAACACAAGGCTTTTTATTTTATTTTATTTTTCTGCTCCGGACGCCCCCCCTGTCTTCGTTATTAGCTCTTTTACCAGGGGGGGCTTCTTCTTCCACTCTCCGGGGGTCTTCTCCGCTCTCCGGGGGGGTTTCTTCTTCCGCTCTCCGGGGGGGGGCTTCTCCGGACTCCGGGGGGCTTCTTCCATCTTCTCCCCTCTTCCGCTCTTGACTCGGCGAACCCCGGTTCTTCTGCAGCTCTCCGGTGCCTTCTTCTTCAGCGCTGGCTGCCTGCTATGTTTGTGTGTTAGCTCGATTTCAAACAGGCAGCCAGCGCGGTCTTCTGTGGCGTCAGGGTCTTCTGGTCTTCTGTTCTTCTGATGTTGCCTCGTCGCCTGTTGTCGCTGTAATGATGGAAGCGCGCCTTGCATCCCATTTATATAGGCATCACCGTCCCATCATGCTCCGGTAGGTACCCACGTGGTGGGTGCACGTGGGTAGGCACCCACCACGTGGGTACCTGCCGGAGCATGATGGGACGGTGATGCCTATATAAATGGGATGCAAGGCGCGCTTCCATCATTACAGCGACAACAGGCGACGAGGCAACATCGGAAGAACAGAAGACCAGAAGACCCTGACGCCACAGAAGACCGCGCTGGCTGCCTGTTTGAAATCGAGCTAACACACAAACATAGCAGGCAGCCAGCGCTGAAGAAGAAGGCACCAGAGAGCTGCAGAAGAACCGGGGTTCGCCGAGTCAAGAGCGGAAGAGGGGAGAAGATGGAAGAAGCCCCCCGGAGTCCGGAGAAGCCCCCCCCCGGAGAGCGGAAGAAGAAACCCCCCCCGGAGAGCGGAGAAGACCCCCGGAGAGTGGAAGAAGAAGCCCCCCCTGGTAAAAGAGCTAATAACGAAGACAGGGGGGGCGTCCGGAGCAGAATAATAAATTATTTTAAAAAGCCTTGTGTTGTGTGTTTATTAACTTTTACTTTTTGCCTCCAGGTGAATGGATAGGGGTACAATGTACCCCATATCCATTCACTTAGGGTGGGGGGCCGGTATCTGGGGGCCCCCTTATTAAAGGGGACTCCCAGATTCCGATAAGCCTCCGCCCGCAGACCCCGACAACCAATGGCAAGGGTTGTCGGGAAGAGGTCCTGTCCTCATCAACATGGGGACAGGGTGCTCTGGGGTGGGGGGGCCCGCAGTGCGCCCCCCTGCCCCAGAGCACCCAACCCCCCCATGTTGAGGGCACGCGGCCTGGCACGGCTCAGGAGGGGGGGGGGGGGGCGCTCGCTCGTCCCCACTCCCTTCCTGGCCGGCCGGGTAGCGTGCTTTGGATACGGGTCTGGTATGGATTGTAGGGGGACCCCCTACGTCAATTTTTCGGCGTGGGGGGGTCTCCTTACAACCCATGCCAGACCTAAGGGCCTGGTATGCTCCTGGGGGGGGAACCCATGCCGGTTTTTTCTTTGAAAATTGGCATGGAGTTCTCCCTCAGGAATGCATGCCGCTGTCATTTTTTTTTTCCCCGACGCAACTTTAAGCCGTCGCGATCCTCAAAACTCGGCGTAACGTAACTTCGCGCATGCGCAGTACGGCCGGCGCGGGAGCGCGCCTCATTTAAATGGGACTCGCCCCATTTGAATAGGAACGCCTTGCGCCGGCGGAATTTTAGTTACACAGCCTGAAATTTCTAGATAAGTGCTTTGTGGATCAGGCACTTAGGTAGAAACTTTAAGGCAGTGTAACTTAAATTGGATTTTTTAAGTTACGTCAGGTTTTTGTGGATCTGGCCCTTTATGTGTAAAATGCTGTAGCTGACCAGGACTAGATGGCAATTGTTTGCTGTTCCATAACTTATTCTTAGACTTCCCTCCCACTACTCATTAGCAGTACAATACTTTGTGGCCCACTTAGTTACAAGAAAAAAAAAACATTCAAGGAGAAAGTAAACTCATTGCACAATTAAAATTGGGTTTTGGGTAGTAGTTATGGCTTATTCTACACCAAAGCACAGATATGCAAAATGGACATGTTGGTGTACTGCAATGCTGCTGTTCTGAGATTGTTTTTATAGGGCCTTTGCAGAAATCCTTGTGCTGTGAAAAAAATCTAGCAATCAATGTTAGCTATAAAACTTGAGGACCAGACACATTTATTGGAAATGATATAAATTTTCTATGGTTAATAGCCAGTTCAAAAAGACACAAAATCTTAAAAGCACATAGATCAAGAGGGAAATGCTTTGCAATGGACATGTCAAAGTCTGCGTAAAATGAAATCTTGAAATCAGTTTGCCTAAAGCTGCATCCGCATAAGTTGTTCAGTGACTGTTTACCTGAACTGAACTATTGTGGGAGTTATTTGTCTCTATAATCAAAGGTTGCAGTTTGTTAAAAAAGCACCCAGATTTTTATGTATTTACAGTCATTTAAAATGCAGGTGTGTGTTGACAAATAATTTATAACTTGTATTGTGTATCCCAGTAGCTGCTTACATATTATACACAGCTTATAGGTGCTGAATGTTCCATGTGTAATAGGCCAAAGAGTTGGCAGTGAATAGGTACATTGGCAGTGAACAGGTACATAAAAAAAACACAATTAGTAACTTTGTGATCTAACATGCATTGGTTTGCACAGAATCACTGACATTCAGCTCTGTGGTAAACATAGCTTGTTATGCATGGACAGAAGAAGCAATGGCTCAAGCACATTTTGGCAGACATATCATTGCACCGCCACACTTTTAGTTTTTTATAGAGCTGACTGATGGTCGTAAATTTAACAACACTCTTTAGGACATGAAAATGTATAGGACTTCATTGCTTTACCTCTAATGCCGCGTACACATGATCATTTTTCGGCTTGTAAAAAACAACATTTAAAAAAAATGTCATTTAAAACGATCGTGTGTGGGCTTCATATAATTTTTCGGGTTCTGAAAAACGACAAAAAAAAATTTGAACATGCTGCATTTTTTAACAACGTTTTAAACAATGCCGTTTTTCCGGTTGTAAAAAATGATCGTGTGTGGGCTTAAATGACGTGAAAAACCTGCGCATGCTCAGAAGCAAGTTATGAGACGGGAGCGCTCGTTCTGGTAAAACTACCGTTCGTAATGGAGTAAGCACATTCATCACGCTGTAACAGAAAGAAAAGTGCGAATCATCTTTTACTAACACAAAATCAGCTAAAGCAGCCCAAAGGGTGGCGCCATCCGAATGAAACTTCCCCTTTATAGTGCTGTCGTACGTGTTGTACGTCACCGCACTTTGCTAGAGCATTTTTTTTTAACGATCGTGTGTGGGCAACGTTGTTTTAATGATGAAGTTGAAAAAAACTTTGTTTTTTCTAGAGGCTGAAAAACATTGTTTATTACAAGTCGAAAAATGATAGTGTGCATGCGGCATTAGAATTTGCTTTAACAAGTTTTTGTATGGATGCAAAATAATATTACAGACTCTGCTATTATATATAATATCAACTGAGTGGTTTAGGGCTCTATAACACTACTGAGAAATCACCAGTGACAGGATCACTATAAAATACAGGGATGAGACATACGTGCTATGTATTTGTCATTGCCTTGATAGCTTTGGCAGGAAAATGTTGCTTCCTTGCTGCTGAAAACACCAGTGAGAGAATGATGCCTTGCTCTATTAGCTGGTGAGGGAGTGACACATTCAAGCAGGTGTTTTCACTGCAAAAATAATCCCCCCAATATTGGTGGTCAGTAACCAGCTGAAAAAATACCCCCCCAGCTCTGGTGGTCAGTAGCTACCTAAAATATTAGAAAAAGAAGGGCGCACCGACCTAGTGCATTACCAAAAAAAAATGTATTAAAACAAAAATGACAATGGTTGCATTCACATGCAGACGTTGTGTACAAGCATATCACAGCAGAGACAGATGCAAACAGTCACCATCAAGGCTAATGTGAAGGACCAGTGATGTCAGAAGACCAGGCGGTGTTTGGAGTGGCTTCAGTAGCTACCTGCAGAAATACCTCACCAGCACTGTCTGGCTAGCTGGTTGCCTGGAACAACAGCCTCACCAGGGGTAGTGGTCAGAATCTGGTTGGAGCTCCTTAAGCATTGCATTGGCGGCTAGTGACTGGCTGGAATTTGTGGTCAGTGGCTGAAATGTGTCTCTTAAATTATCTGATGGTCCAGTGAAGTACTCTATAAAGAACAAAAAACACCAATTGCACACAGTGACAGTGCACACCAGAGAACACCATTACTGTGGTAACGGTGTCTCAGAGCACAATGCCCACCACTCCTCTCTTTCTGCTATATGGAAATCGTGTTTGGATATTTGTGGGACACTGCAGAAGCTCTGGTGGCATCAAATAGTTTGATTGAAAACTGGACAGAGGTTTCTTTCATTGGTGGTTGCTGGAATGCAAGGAACCAGAACACCACTAACCAGCACACCACTGTCACATTGTATATCGCACTGAAGCACCCTGCAAGTGGTAGTACCTGGAAAGAATGAACCACACCCCCATAGGCATGCCACTGGTGTCATCATCTAGCTTAGTTTGGCAAGTGCCACATTTGGTTAGCTTCTTTAATAGCTATACATAAGTGAACAGATTCATGTGAATACAGATTTGCTCCATACTCCTCTATTCTATCATTTACACATATAAAATGCAGTTGTTTTTCTATTGTTTAATTTTTAAACTGTTATTTGTATCGTTATGCATCGTGTTAAGGTATATTTTATATACTTTAATACTCATATTTAAAATTTGAGAAAAAAATACAATCAGAAAATACTCATTATAATATAGAAAAGAAGTACCACATTGCAGAACAGCAGATGTATTATTATTATAATTATTTTCAGGATTCAGTGAAATGTACCCAGCAGTCAGAATAAGAAAGCATAGTTTGGAACAGATGAGCCAATTAACATATTTGGAGATGAAGAAGGTGTTATAAGTCAGTGTAAGTACATTAATGCTGCATAAATAGTGCTGATGAAACCAGAAGGGATATGTATAAAAAAGTGACACTTATACTTGAAGTTGTTTAACCCAACATAAAATACATTCAATATGTTCATTGCCATTTAAATATGTAGTTGTAAGCAGAAAGTATTACATTACCTCCTCAACACCTTTAGACACTCATTTCAGTGACATTTGAATGCTGTCACGTTTTATAGTTAGAACACTAAGCACAGAAACCTTAACAAGCATTGTCCTCAGGCCACAACTTCATTTATAGCAGTAACAACTCACAAGTTGACTTGTCTGGACATCACTCTATGATTACCATTACAAACTGATTGATAGCTGAGCAGTAATGTGTATGTAACGGTATTCGCTTTAAGCAAGCCTCTATCAGAAAACAGCACAATTTGTAAACAAATCTAAAAGGTTCAAACCAGAGGGCACTCAACAGCCTTAATGTAGTTTAAGTAAAGTTAAAGTAAAGGTGAAAATGCATATGAAGCAATTATTAAAACAGTTGTCAATAAATAAATGTGGTATGAAGAAAAAGACAGTTGCCATGGACTAGTGTAAATTGTACACTCATTTTTGATTGATAAAAGTGTTAGGGCCAGATCCACAAAGAGCCGCCGTAACTTAAATATTCTGATTTAAGTTACACTGCCGCAAAATTTCTACCTAAGTGCCCGATCCACAAAGCACTTACCTAGAAATTTTCGGCTGTGTAACTTAAATCCGTCCGGCGCAAGGCGTTCCTATTTTCATGGGGCGAGTCCCATTTAAATTAGGTGCGCTCCCGCGCCGGACGTACTGCGCATGCTCACGACGTCATTTTCCCGACGTGCATAGCGCGGTTTTACGTTACGCCGAGTTTTGAGAATCGCGCCGGGTAAAAACAGTTGCGTCGGAAAAAAAAAAAGATACGGCGAAAAAAAAAAAAATACAAAATAACAGCGTCGCAGGTAAGAAGGGTCTACTTTTACAAGGTGTAAACAGTTTACACTTTGTAAAAGCAGCCCTAATTTTACGATTTCAACGTAAGTATTTACAGAGATTTCACAAAGCTAAACCGCTTCGTGGATCTCCGTAAGTGCTCATTTGCATACGCGAAGCAGCATTTCGACTCAAAATGCCCCCAGCGGCGGATGCGGTACTGCATCCTAAGATCCGGCAGTGTAAGTCCCTTACACATGTCGGATCTTCTGCCTATCTTTTGGAAACTGATTCTGTGGATCAGTTCCAAAGATAGAAACAGGGATATGACGGCGTATCAGTAGATACGCTGGCGTATCCCTTTTGAGGATCTGGCCCTAAATGCTTATATGGACAAGGCATTTATGTCCATTCTTGGAAACTTTCAATAGTTATTAAACCTAACATTGGGATGGGTGAGGGACAGAGCAAGAGGGAGGTGCTAATAACGGTATGCATAAGACAATTTTTTTGAGTTCTTGTTGTGGATCTGCAAGCTGGTATACACATCTTCTCAAGAGCTATGGAAAAGTGAATGGAAGGGATGTCAAAATAATATTGAGTACAAGTTAGGGGAGTAAAAGTCATGGGCACTGCAAGTAGGTTGAGGCTTTCAAACTCAACTTAGGGATGGGAAAAGTAACAGGCCTTCTGAGCACAGAATTGGAGATGAAACCTGTATTGAACCTGGAACCCACAAGAGGAAGACTGGCATTTGCTTTACAAGGGTGGCCTTTACTAAAGTGGTTCACAAGCACTACACAAAAAAAGAAAACTGGACATGCCATACTGAAAGTTGCCATGGTTTATTAGGCGTGGTCTAATGCGTTTACTTAGCAGACTATTTATTAGTGTTTTTACTCAAGTTTCACACAGTTTTTTTAGAAGCAATACATTTTCAAATGTAATTAAATGTTTTCCTGTCAACAGTGGCACCACACCACTACCTGTATTCCCTTTTGTACAATGCACATCTCTTTTGCTGAATGAGGTGATCTGTCGGATGCAGTCCTACTCCTAATGGATAGTTAGTAACTATCAAACTGTTGTTTTGAATTGCAGCAAAGGACTAGACCCAGCTTCCACTGAAATCCGATAATGCACCCCACAGGGGAGAGGGGGTGTCTACACAGAGGCCAGGATAGAAAGGACTTTATGTATTTTACCATTTCTTCCAATAAGCCATTAGAACTTGCCATCTCCTGATTTTATGTGAACTTTAACTGCTGCAATCACTATTCTGGTCACATGCAAGACAATTTATGTAAAGAAGCAAATTTGCTTAGGCGTTGGTGCTTTAATTATCTAAATAGTTGTATTTAATAGTAAGCATACTTTCATTGATTTCAGTGCTTATGAGATGCATATCCAATTTTAGGATGTTTTAGATGTTGTCTACTGACTGGAATGGTACCAGCTGATTGGGGAAAATGTAACGCCAATATTTGAAAAGGGCCCAAAAATCATCCCTGGAAATTACAGACCAGTTAGCCTAACATCAATAGTATGTAAGCTCTTGGAGGGGATGATAAGGGACTATATACAAGATTTAGTAATGAGAACGGCATCATTAGCAGTAATCAGCATGGATTCGTGAAGAATCGTTCTTGCCAAACCAATTTATTAACCTTCTATGAGGAGGTGAGTTGCAATCTATATGAAGGAAGGCCTGTAGACGTGGTGTATTTGGATTTTGCAAAAGCATTTGACACAGTTCCCTGTAAATGTTTACTGTACAAAATAAGGTCGTTAGCATGGACCATAAGGTGAGTACATGGATTGAAACCTGGCTACAAGGTTTTGTTCAGAGGGTGATGATAAATAGGGAGTACTCAGCATGGTCAGGGGTGGGTAGTGGGGTCCCCCAGGGTTCCGTGCTGGGACCAATCCTGTTTAATTTGTTCATAAATGACCTGGAGGATGGGGTAAACAGTACAATCTCTGTATTTGCAGACAATGCAAAGCTAAGCAGGGTAATAACTTCTCCGCAGGATGTATAAACCTTGCAAAAAGATCTGAACAAATTAATGGGGTGGGCAACTGATGAGGTTCAATGTAGAAAAATGTAAAATAATGCATTTGGGTGGTCAAATACAAATGCAATCTATACACTGGGCGGAGAACCTCTGGGAGAATCTAGGATTGAAAAGGACCTAGGGAGATCAGACCTGGGCAAACTATGGCCCGCGGGCCGTATACGGCCCGACGGACCTTTTAATCCGGCCCCCGGGCAGTGTTGCCAATAGGGTTGTCCCGATACCGATACCAGTATCGGTATCGGGACCGATACCGAGTATTAGCGGAAGTACTCGTACTCCCGCTAATACCCCCGATACTAAAATAGAATACTCCGCCCCCCGCCGCCGCCGCCACCGCCGCTGCCACGTTAATCACCGCGGCGGGGAACATTACAGACAGCGTTCGTTTGAACAGCTGTTTTCCCCGCCGCGCATAGACACTCCCCATTGGACGGATCTGTCCAATCGCGAGCAAGGGGGAGTCACATAGACACTCCCCCTTGCTCGCGATTGGACAGATCCGTCCAAGGGGGAGTGTCTATGCGCAGCGGGGAAAACAGCTGTTCAAACGAACGCTGTCTGTAATGTTCCCCCCCGCGGTGATAACAGTAGGTACGGGGGACAATGGCTGTTGTATGGGGGACAATGGCTGCTGTATGGGGGACAATGGCTGCTGTACAGGGGACAATGGCTGCTGTACGGGGGACAATGGCTGCTGTAAGGGGGACCATGGCTGCTGTACGGGGGACCATGGCTGATGTACTGGGGACATGGCTGCTGTACTGGGGACATGGCTGCTATACTGGGGACATGGCTGCTGTACTGGGGACATGGCTGCTGTACGGGGAACATGGCTGCTATACTGGGGACATGGCTGCTATACTGGGGACATGGCTGCTGTACTGGGGACATGGCTGCTGTACGGGGGACATGGCTGCTGTACGAGGGACATGGCTGCTATACGGGGGACATGGCTGCTATACGGGGGACATGGCTGCTATACGGGGGATATGGCTGCTATACGGGGGACATGGCTGTTATACGGGGGACATGGCTGTTATACGGGGGACATGGCTGCATTTGGGGACACATTTAAAAAAAAGTATCGGTATTCGGTATCGGCGAGTACATAAAAAAAAGTATCAGTACTTGTACTCAGTCCTAAAAAAGTGGTATCGGGACAACCCTAGTTGCCAACCGTCCGTAGAATTATGGACAGTACGTAAATAAAAGGCACTTTTTCCCTGTTCGTAAAAGTCCGTAATAAGGGAAATGTGCCCGTAAAAAAAATCCGAATGTGAGCCGCAGCGCAGGCAGCGTCTAGTCCTCCTACATTATGCATAGCCTCGCCCTCTCTGACCGCCCAACCCACCACCACCCTCCGCGCAGCCAATTATCAAAGCGCATTTTCGCGCTAACAACACTGCTGCCAGCCTATTCAAAAGAGCAGCGCGGGGAAACTGAGGAACATCGTAGAATGTGTGGATTCTGTGGACAGCGGCACCGGCGGGATAGCACACAGCAGCAGATGTAGTGGACACACTGCAGACGCACCCCCACTGTGACGGAGTGGACTGAGTGAAGGCAGACGGAGACCGACCAGTGCGCCTGCCTGCCTGCTCTGCCCGCCCGACTGACTGACTGTAGCAGTCGGCCAGCCGCCATGCTGGTGCCCGGACCTTGAGTGGACCCTGGTCTCCACTCTCTTCGTTGGAGTAGGACTCCTCGCAACGCCTGCTGCCTGCCCTCAGTACCACTGCCCTGGGCTTGTCTGGTGAGTCCTCAGTCCAGCAGCAGAGTGTGAAGTGCTATCCTACCTAGACATCATCAGTATGCTGTGTCCTCCTCCTGTGCCCCTTTCACCTCTCCACAGGTCAGATCTGTGGAGAGGTGAAAGGGGCACAGGAGGAAGACACAGCATACTGATGATGTGAAGAAGTGATATGATAATTTATTTGCAGCCTCTGTGCCATGTCCCCAGCTTCTGTCCCCCTCCTGTGTCATGTCCCCAGCGTCTGTCCCCCTCCTGTGTCATGTCCCCAGCGTCTGTCCCTCTCCTGTGTCATGTCCCCAGCGTCTGTCCTCCTCCTGTGTCATGTCCCCAGCGTCTGTCCCCCTCCTGTGTCATGTCCCCAGCGTCTGTCCCCCTCCTGTGTCATGTCCCCAGCCTCTGTCCCCCTCCTGTGTCATGTCCCCAGCCTCTGTCCCCCTCCTGTGTCATGTCCCCAGCCTCTGTCCCCCTCCTGTGTCATGTCCCCAGCCTCTGTACCCCTCCTGTGTCATGTCCCCAGCCTCTGTCCCCCTCCTGTGTCATGTCCCCAAGCCTCTGTCCCCCTCCTGTGTCATGTCCCCAGCCTCTGTCCCCCTCCTGTGTCATGTCCCCAGCCTCTGTCCCCCTCCTGTGCCATGTCCCCAGCCTCTGTCCCCCTCCTGTGCCATGTCCCCAGCCTCTGTCCCCCTCCTGTGCCATGTCCCCAGCCTCTGTCCCCCTCCTGTGCCATGTCTATAACAAGTACTCATACCAGTTGTCCAACAATGATATTTACTGCTTTTTATAAAGAAATACAATTGATTTTATGCAGTATTGAGTTTAGCCTTTTGGCCCGGCCCTCCAAAATATTTTTAGTTTCTCATGTGGCCCCATCGAAAAAATAATTGCCCACCCCTGTAGATGATAGGCTCAGCAATGCTGCTAACAAAGCAAACAAAATATTGGAATGCATTAAAAAGGGGATTAACGCCAGAGATAAAATGATAATTCTCCCGCTCTACAAGACTCTGGTCCAGCTGCACCTAGAGTATGCTGTCCAGTTCTGGGCACCAGTCCTCAGGAAGTATGTACTTGAAATTGAGCGAGTACAAAGAAGGGCAACAAAGCTAACAAAGGGTCTGGAGGATATTAGTTATGAGGAAAGGTTGCGAGCACTGAAAGTTATTCTCTCTGTAGAAGAGACGCTTGAGAGGGGATATGATTTCAATTTACAAATACCATACTGGTGACCCCATCATAGGGAAAAAACTTTTTTGTGGAAGGGGGTTAAGCAAGACACAAGGGCACTCATTAAAATTAGAAGAAAATAGGTTTAACCTTAAACTACATAGAGGGTTCTTTACTGTAAGAGCGGCAAAAATGTGGAATTCCCTTCCACAGGTGGTGGTCTCCGCGGGGGTGGGGGGGGGCTTCGATGGTTTCAAGATAAGAACCTGAACGACCACAACATACAGGGATATACAAGGTAATACTGACATATAATCACACACATACTGTAGGTTGGACTTGACTGACTTGTGCCTTTTTTCAACCTCACCTACTATGTAACTATGAAACTATGTTTCTAAACAATGCTTACAGTAAGGGGAAGGATCAGATTAAACATTAAGGGTTATAGTATATTTTATGCATATGGAAAATGTTTATGATTAGATTAAATGTTAAAACATATCTCAACTCCCAAAAAACAAATATATTACAGCTTTATGAATCCTTAGGTGTGGTGACTCAATTTATTCTGTAGGTATTTCTTTATTTTCACCTGGTTAGCCAGCCATTAACACACTTCCTGTCTTAGGGTGGCTTTACTCTCTCTCTTATACTGTATCTATGGAGAAGTAAGCACCATTGTCAACCTGCGGTCAGGGTAATGTTAAATGAAGATAAATGTAACATAGGGACTGAAAAATGAAAGTCTAATTTTAGCTAACACCTGTTTGCCAGTTACAGAAACAGTGTTTTCCCATGTTGTATAAGCGTTTTGCCTAAATGAATAAGACCAACTATTGTAAGCAACCCTGTGAGTGCTAAATGAGTTGTCTCAACCATCTAACTCCAAATTTGCTTAAAAGCTTGGCATGTTAAAGAAAATTGAAAAATATCAGGCCTACTGGCAAAATCAACAGGTGATAAAACTATTCCTACATTATTTTCGCACAAAATGTAATCAACTTTCACCCAGAATTCACCTTTTTTCCAACTGAATTAAAAAAATAATCAATCTTGAGTGACTGTTGAGCACATTATGCTTGAAAACATGTATTAAGTGAACTCCTGCGCTGTATGGGATAAAAGTGAGGGGGAGTGGGCCAGAGAGGGGGCAGTGGGGTGGGTGGGCGTGAATACTGCAGCAAACAACAGGGATGTTGTCCTCTTAAGACAAAAAATAATAATGTGTAAAATGTGAAAGTGTCTGCGCTGTAAAACCTGAAATGGGGCAGGGAAAAGGGAAAAGGGGACAAGAATCCGTGGACAGTGGACCGTGGGATAGTAAGTATATTGACACAGTGGAAGTGACCCACAATGGAAAATAAAACAGGTGTGGTCTAGCCTAAAACGTGTAACAGAAAACACATGAAAAAATCTTCAAAGTATCAATGGTATGTAAATAGTTCAAACAAGAAACCTCCTTAGGTGATGAATGAAAGTAGACATATATAAAATTGGTAAGACTTGAAGAAAAGGTGAAATCTTATAGACAATGTTGAAGTGCAGTCCAAAAAACAAAACAAATAAAAAGTGACTGGTAGGTAAATGCGTGATTGGGTGTAAAAAATGCCAAACTCAGGTGAATGAAGGTGTGTGATCAGGTAGGTCCACACACCGTGCACCCTTCACCGATAGTGAATCAGATGGCTTACCTCTCTACTCACATGCAAACCCGAATCAGTCACTGTACCAGCTGGCTGTTAGATGGATATCTACTTGTCTCAATCGTGGTGCATACATGTAAAGACAGCGATATAGAGGTTGTAGCTTTATCTTCTTACAGGCAACAAGGAGACAAAGGGCCAGATCCACAAAAACCTGGCGTAACTTAAAAAATCCCATTTAAGTTACACTGCCTTAAAGTTTCTACCTAAGTGCCTGATCCACAAAGCACTTATCTAGAAATTTCAGGCTGTGTAACTAAAATTCCGCCGGCTTGCGCGAAGTTACGTTACGCCGAGTTTTGAGGATCGCGACGGCTTAAAAAAGTTGCGTCGGGAAAAAAAAAAAATGACAGCGGCATGCGTTCCTGAGGGAGAACTCCATGCCAATTTTCAAAGAAAAAACCGGCATGGGTTCCCCCCCAGGAGCATACCAGGCCCTTAGGTCTGGCATGGGTTGTAAGGAGACCCCCCCACGCCGAAAAATTGACGTAGGGGGTCCCCCTACAATCCATACCAGACCCGTATCCAAAGCACGCTACCCGGGCGGCCAGGAAAGGAGTGGGGACGAGCGAGCGCCCCCCCCCCTCCTGAGCCGTGCCAGGCCGCGTGCCCTCAACATGGGGGGGTTGGGTGCTCTGGGGCAGGGGGGCGCACTGCGGGCCCCCCCACCCCAGAGCACCCTGTCCCCATGTTGATGAGGACAGGACCTCTTCCCGAAAACCCTTGCCATTGGTTGTCGGGGTCTGCGGGCGGAGGCTTATCGGAATCTGGGAGTCCCCTCAAATAAGGGGGCCCCCAGATACCGGCCCCCCACCCTAAGTGAATGGATATGGGGTACATCGTACCCCTATCCATTCACCTGTAGGCAAAAAGTTAGTTAGTAAACACACAACACAAGGCTTTTTAAAATATTTTATTATTCTGCTCCGGATGCCCCCCCTGTCTTCGTTATTAGCTCAATTAGCAGGGGGGGCTTCTTCTTCCGCTTTCCGGAGGTCTTCCGCTCTCCGGGGGTCTTCTCCGCTCTCCGGGGGGGGGCTTCTCCAGGACTCCGGGGGGCTTCTTCCATCTTCTCCCCTCTTCCGCTCTTGACTCGGCGAACCCCGGTTCTTCTGCAGCTCTCCGGTGCCTTCTTCTTCAGCGCTGGCTGCCTGCTATGTTTGTGTGTTAGCTCGATTTCAAACAGGCAGCCAGCGCGGTCTTCTGTGGCGTCAGGGTCTTCTCTTCCTTTCTTCCGATGTTGCCTCATCGCCTGTTGTCGCTGTAATGATGGAAGCGCGCCTTGCATCCCATTTATATAGGCATCACCGTCCCATCATGCTCCGGCAGGTACCCACGTGGTGGGTGCCTACCCACGTGCACCCACCACGTGGGTACCTACCGGAGCATGATGGGACGGTGATGCCTATATAAATGGGATGCAAGGCGCGCTTCCATCATTACAGCGACAACAGGCGACGAGGCAACATCGGAAGAAAGGAAGAGAAGACCCTGACGCCACAGAAGACCGCGCTGGCTGCCTGTTTGAAATCGAGCTAACACACAAACATAGCAGGCAGCCAGCGCTGAAGAAGAAGGCACCGGAGAGCTGCAGAAGAACCGGGGTTCGCCGAGTCAAGAGCGGAAGAGGGGAGAAGATGGAAGAAGCCCCCCGGAGTCCGGAGAAGCCCCCCCCGGAGAGCGGAGAAGACCCCCGGAGAGCGGAAGACCCCCGGAGAGTGGAAGACCCCCGGAGAGCGGAAGAAGAAGCCCCCCCTGCTAATTGAGCTAATAACGAAGACAGGGGGGGCATCCGGAGCAGAATAATAAAATATTTTAAAAAGCCTTGTGTTGTGTGTTTACTAACTAACTTTTTGCCTACAGGTGAATGGATAGGGGTACGATGTACCCCATATCCATTCACTTAGGGTGGGGGGCCGGTATCTGGGGGCCCCCTTATTTGAGGGGACTCCCAGATTCCGATAAGCCTCCGCCCGCAGACCCCGACAACC
Organism: Rana temporaria; assembly: GCF_905171775.1. Taxonomy (NCBI): domain Eukaryota; kingdom Metazoa; phylum Chordata; class Amphibia; order Anura; family Ranidae; genus Rana; species Rana temporaria. The sequence continues at coordinate 217,339,495 of NC_053493.1, read as the reverse complement.
AATGGCAAGGGTTGTCGGGAAGAGGTCCTGTCCTCATCAACATGGGGACAGGGTGCTCTGGGGTGGGGGGGCCCGCGGTGCGCCCCCCTGCCCCAGAGCACCCAACCCCCCCATGTTGAGGGCACGCGGCCTGGCACGGCTCAGGAGGGGGGGGGGGCGCTTGCTCGTCCCCACTCCTTTCCTGGCCGGCCGGGTAGCGTGCTTTGGATACGGGTCTGGTATGGATTGTAGGGGGACCCCCTACGTCGATTTTTCGGCGTAGGGGGGGTCCCCTTACAACCCATACCAGACCTAAGGGCCTGGTATGCTCCTGGGGGGGAACCCATGCCGGTTTTGTTTTTACAAATTGCCGTGGAGTTCTCCCTCGGGAAAGCATACCAAATGCCGTCGCTGGAATGGGCTTTTACATGGTGTGACTAGTTTACACTTTGTAGAACCAGCCCTAATTTTACACTTGCAAAATAACACTTACGGCGCAAAAAGGAAGCTGGAAAGCTTTGTGGATCGCCTTAAGTGCTAATTTGCATACTAGAAACGGCATTTCGACTCGAAATGCCCCCAGCGGCGGATGCGGTACTGCATCCTAAGATTAGGCAGTGTAATTCAATTACACATGCCGGATCTTCTGCCTAACTTTGGAAAAAGCCTTTTGAGGATCGTTTCCAAAGTTACACACAGACTGAACAGCAGTTAAGTCGGAGTATCTCTTTTGAGGATCTGGCCCAAAGTACCCAGAGTAAGGAGTGGCTGATTGTCCACTTACACAACTTACGGAGTGTATGAGGAGTGTGTGCCTATCTCCACGAGCGCCGAGCTCGTATCCCAATCTTCTTCCTGCTGCCAAATTCTCTTTAGCATCGAAAGAGCCGTCCGCTCATGGCGAGATGTATAAGCAGGGATGGAAGGAGAGAGGGGGGGCACATCGCATAAACCGTGCAGCAAATAAATTTATTAAAACAAATAGGTAGATAAAAGACTCACATGGGGCAGTCTAAAGGCGGTCTCGTAGCCACGAACGCCGCGCTCGTCCACCGTCCGTCAGATGCTGCTCCTAGTGTGTACTCTGTGTTCCCGACGCATATTCGTCACATCACGTGACTTCATTCCCCTGATGAAGTCACGTGATGTGACGAATACGCGTCGGGAACACAGAGTACACACTAGGAGCAGCATCTGACGGACGGTGGACGAGCGCGGCGTTCGTGGCTACGAGACCGCCTTTAGACTGCCCCATGTGAGTCTTTTATCTACCTATTTGTTTTAATAAATGTATTTGCTGCACGGTTTATGCGATGTGCCCCCCCTCTCTCCTTCCATCCCTGCTTATACATCTTGCCATGAGCGGACGGCTCTTTCGATGCTAAAGAGAATTTGGCAGCAGGAAGAAGATTGGGATACGAGCTTGGCGCTCGTGGAGATAGGCACACGCTCCTCATACACTCCGTAAGTTGTGTAAGTGGACAATCAGCCACTCCTTACTCTGGGTACTTTGTCTCCTTGTTGCCTGTAAGAAGATAAAGCTACAACCTCTATATCGCTGTCTTTACATGTATGCACCACGATTGAGACAAGTAGATATCCATCTAACAGCCAGCTGGTACAGTGACTGATTCGGGTTTGCATGTGAGTAGAGAGGTAAGCCATCTGATTCACTATCGCTGAAGGGTGCACGGTGTGTGGACCTACCTGATCACACACCTTCATTCACCTGAGTTTGGCATTTTTTACACCCAATCACGCATTTACCTACCAGTCACTTTTTATTTGTTTTGTTTTTTGGACTGCACTTCAACATTGTCTATAAGATTTCACCTTTTCTTCAAGTCTTACCAATTTTATATATGTCTACTTTCATTCATCACCTAAGGAGGTTTCTTGTTTGAACTATTTACATACCATTGATACTTTGAAGATTTTTTCATGTGTTTTCTGTTACACGTTTTAGGCTAGACCACACCTGTTTTATTTTCCATTGTGGGTCACTTCCACTGTGTCAATATACTTACTATCCCACGGTCCACTGTCCACGGATTCTTGTCCCCTTTTCCCTTTTCCCTGCCCCATTTCAGGTTTTACAGCGCAGACACTTTCACATTTTACACATGCTTGAAAACATGTATAAACAGACCTTTTAAAGTTAGCTTAAATTCCATCTTGCCCTGGACACCACTTTTTTTCTAGGTTGAATAAATGCCCTGCAATTTTCCCATTACATTTAGTTTGTTACTGGTATTGGTATAATTTTGACAATAATCAAGCAGGTCTACCCCTCTGCAAATTGATGTAGAGTCTTCAAAATACAAATGGAACTCTTGGCAGACACCCATGCACACAATTCCACAATCTAAAATCAGAGATATTGGTGGTTTTCAATCTACATGATGTATGTGGTCACCTGATCTGCATGGTAAGATCGCATGAGAGGTACTTCACACTTAAAACCAGGATTACATAACAAAGGTGGTGTGGCTTTGGGCTTGGTACTCGTTAAGTGACATTGATTGCTAATTTACCTTTAAATAACCCTTACAATGGCATCTTAAAGCCAATTAATAACTTCAGCAATCTCTGTTGCCATAAAAGCATTGTGCTTTGTGCAGTGTTAAAAGTGGACTAGCATCTAAATCAGGAAGTAGATGTCAACTTAAAAAATGGATACAGCATTTTAAAAGGTGTGACAGTAGGTACAGAAAACTAATAAGGTGCACTGGGTTTTACCATGTATTAATAGTAAAATTGTATTAAATGTATTACTTATTTTGTCTTCTAGGTTATTAACACTCTTACAGCCATAGATAAAGATGACTCTGCAAATGGACAACATTTTTATTTTTCTCTTGAAGAGGGACATGCACCAAACCCAAACTTTACTCTAAGGAATAATGAAGGTATTTTAATTGTTGTTTTAAATTTCTGTTTTCCTTATAGCTGATGCAGTAGGTATCATTATTTAAATTGAAAATTCATATGAGAATACTATACAAAACTAGTTGGCAAATAGTATAACTTTGCTGAGGGGCCCCAAAATCTGGAGATGCTTGCAGTGCACCACTTTCTGATTTATCAAAACTGATACCTAGGAACACTTTCTGGTCTTCCCACAGTTCAATGCAATGCATCTCTATATAGGTTGTTGAGGCACTGTATTTCATTATGGGATTGCCATAACTATTCTTTGGGAATAATCTGGGAAAATTGAAATTTGAAAAATGAATGATAGACAAGGGAACATTTATCCTTAATTTAAAAATAAAAACGCAACACTTTACTTTAACCCTAATATTCTTAACCTTGATAGTGGTATTGCTAAAACTGGATAAAAACCTCTTACTGACAGAATCATATAGTCTGATTTTGTTACTTATGGTGGACGTGAAGGTTTTAGTCAAAATATTAGCCAATAGATTGTCTACCCTCATTGTAAAATGTATTCATCCAGATCAATCTGCTTTTATACTGACTAGATTCTTGGCTTCCAATATTCAATGTTTGTTTCTTAACCTCCCTGGCGGTATGATTATGTCTGATTTTTATGATGAAAGTAGGGATGAGCCCTAAATTCAAACAGCCCCTATAAGTGATTTGTTCTCTATCCAGCACAGCATTCATCACCACCCACCATTGGGCACAGGCTGGTGGATTATGAGATAGGCATCATTAAGAAATCAACTTATGGGAAAAAAATAATAAATTTGTAAATACAATTTTCTGGAAAAAATGGTCCTCAAGACCTCAAGACATATGCCCACTAGGGCAAATTTAGGATCAGGAGTCAATTGAATTTAACAAAGTTCCAATAAAATTCAAAATATATCTATCCAAAATTGAAATAATTTAGAACAGTGCCATTAACATGCCTCTATGTACCCAACAACAAAGGCAATTATGTGAAGGTAGGCCATCCCAAGAAAACAGTTTTTGAGGGGTATAATAGACTCTATGAGGTATAAAAGCATCAGCTTTTGAGAGAGGGAAAGCAAAACGTCTGGAAGGAGCTCTAACACCATTGTCCACTGATCCTCATCTAGATATCATATATATTGACTCCATATCTGTCTACTAAGGATAAGCCATACATTTTTAGTATAGCCTCAGGTTGAATTATTTAGATAAAAATAAAATGTACCATCATCTGGAATTGGTTAGGAACCCCCGGTTCGGTTCACACCAGAACATGCGAGCAGGAAAAACATATGTTCGAACACGCGTACCTGGGGGGGGTGTGTATAGTATACCTGTAAAGTAGCACATGTTTTCCATGTTTAGAACTGTTCCTGCACAAAATGTAATTTCTAAAAGGAAAAAAAGTCATTTAAAACTACTCGTGGCTATAATGAATTGTCGGGTTCCGGCAATACAGATCAAAGTAATTGAAAAAAGGTCAGAGGTTCCCCCCAGTCCATTACCAGGCCCTTTGAGTCTGGTATGAATATCAAGGAGAACCCCAAACCATAAAAAAAAGGCATGGGGTCCCCCCCAAATTCCATATCAGGCCCTTCTGGGGTGCTTGGGGGCGCTGCTTGATCCGTACCTCAGTCAATAGAGCACCAAGTCCACACATCACTGAGGATCGGCACTGAAATCACTTTCTGTGTCTGATGACAAATTTCCCCATGCATCGCTATCACTCAATTCTGTAAGTGATTATGTATTGCTATCGCTGTTTTCAAGCAGGTCATAAACTGTTTTTGATGTAGATGCACGCTTTTTGGATGCCATGGTCAATGTCAGACAGAACAGTAAAACTGCAGGCAGGGCACTGGACAAACTGGACTGGGGACAAACTGAGGTCCAGTTTTTTTTACACTTTCAATAACATGTTTTCAATATTTGGAAGTGGATGTATCCCTAATGTGGCAGATTATCTTAATCTGAATATTCTTCCATTATTATTTAACATGCATAGTTAGTTCTGCCTGGTGTAAGTTGCCATTGTCAGTGGCGGGGGATCAACTTGATAAAGATGGTGTGGAAGCCTTAACTTTGTATATGTTATTTTGAGAACTTATATAGAAACATGGGAATGATAGGATCCATTTAAGTGCTTTACAGCGTCCCAAGGATGGTGGTAGATTGACAGTTCCCAATGTCAGATTTTATTATATGGCAGGGTGGGTGGAAATTGACCTTTACAATCCAATCCAGGGAGTTTTTTTGTCTAAAGACTCCCTAGTTTCCTTGATATAGGCAGGTCATTTTTGGGCACACAGTTTCTCCCCAACCTTCTTGTTGATTAATAAGGCTTGGGAGTCTGTGCATACCACTATTGGTTATTCAATCTATGTACAGTATATGCCTATCTGGAATAATATTAATCTTCCAGAAGTTAAAAAACGTACTAGTTTTGTGCGTTGGAAACAATCTGGTCTTGTTTACTGTAATCAGTTGTATAACAGAGGTAATATACTTTATCTTTTGATCTTATTGTAGAGCAGTACCACATATAGAGAATTGTTCCAGTATTTACAACTTTGCCATGCTCTACAATCTCAGACACAGTTGGATTCCATACATTTTCATTTTTTGAACATTCTCTCTATGGTGGTGACACCCTCTGATTCTAAATAGGGTTTAATTGGTGATCTATATGAAGCTTTATTGAGGTCAGTTCTAAAACCTTCAGGTTCTAAAACCTTGATTAATTGTAGACAGTAGGGATGAGCCCGATGTTGGAGTAGAATGTAAGTGTTCAAGTGTTTGCCTGTTCGCAGAATAGTGACTAATTTGCGGTGCTCATTTTAAAGGCTTATTTGCATGGTATTGTCATAAAAAGTGTAAAAGCCTAGGGGTTCCCCTTCAGGTCTGGTATGGGTTTTAAGGGGAACCCTGCGCCAAAATAAAATAAAAATGGCGTAGGGTTCCCCCCCAAAAATCCATACCAGACCCTTATCCGAGCACACAACCTGGCAGGCCACAGGAAAAGAGGGGGGACGAGAGAGTGCCCCCCCCCAGAACAGTACCAGGCCACATGGGGAGGATGCTTTGGTGTTTGACCCCCAAAGCACCTTTTCCCCATGTTGATGGGGACAAGGGCCTCATTCCCACAACCCTTGCCCGGTGGTTGTGAGGGGCAGTGGGCGGGGGGATTATTGGAATCTGGAACCCCCCTTTAAAAAGGAGACCCCCCCACATTTGAATTGGTAACGGGTACATTGTACCCCTACCATCTCACAAAAAAGTGTCTAAAATTGAAAAAAACAGAGCCAGCCTGGGACAAGTCCTTTAATAAAAAAAATGAAAATGTCCAGGGATGTCCATCTTCATCTTCTATTCCGCCACCGACACAGAAAAAAATGAGTGTCATTGTTGGGGGGAAACCTACGCCATTTTTTTCTAAATTTGGCACAGGGTTCCCCTTGGTATGGATTTTGAGGGGGACCCCTACACAATTTTTTCTTTAAATATGGCGCAGGGTTCCCCTTAATAGCCATACCAGACCTGAAGGGCCTGGTATGGAATTTGGGGGGACCCCAACGCATTTTTTTTAATGCCGTTTTTTTCAATGAGTTTTATCTATATTGCCGGAACCCGACAATTCATTATAGCTGCGAGCAGTTTTAAATTACTTTTTTCCTTTAGAAAGGTCATTTTGCTGTGGGACTGTTCTAAACATTGGAAGAATGTGCCACTTTCAGGCATACTATAGACACCCCCAGGTACAAAATTTAAAGGAATATTTCATTTTTATTGTTTCACTTTAAGCATTATTAAAACCGTGTTCAAACACATGTTTTGCCTGTTCGCAAGTTCTGGTGCGAACCGAGCCGGGGGTTGTTTGGCTTATCCTTAGTAGACAGATATGGAGTCGAGATATAGGATATCTAGATGAGGATCAGTGGACAGCGGTGTTAGAGCTCCTTCCAGACGTTTTGCTTCCCCTCTCTCAAAAGCTGATGCAGCTTTTTATACCTCATAGAGTCTATTATACCCCTCAAAAACTGTTTTCTTGGGATGGCCTACCTTCACATAATTGCCTTCATTGTTGGGTACATAGAGGCATGTTAATGGCACTGTTCTAAATTATTTCAATTTTGGATAGATATATTTTGAATTTTATTGGAACTTTGTTAAATTCAATTGACTCCTGATCCTAAATTTGCCCTGGTGGGCATATGTCTTGAGGTCTGACCATTTTTTCCATAAAATTGTATTTACACATTTATTATTTTTCTCCCATAAGTTGATTTCTTAATGATGCCTATCTCATAATCCACCAGCCTGTACCCAATGGTGGGTGGCAATGGATGCTGTGCTGGACAGAGAACAAATCACTTATAGGGGCTGTTTGAATTTGATAAGATTTGGTCCTTTTGACTATCCTCCCTATACATAGCCCCCACTAGTCTGGATGATCTCCCTGACTCTGCCGATATTTTTGCTGCTCTATGAGTGGTTTACAGTGGGGAATTTATTTTATTGTATTACTAATTGTGATGCAATGTCAATATCCTTTAGTGATGGCTGCTACATATCGGAAAAAAGTTTTCTTATTCTTCATTTTTTTTTTGGTGTGTATGTGTGTTTTGTGTTGACATTTTTTTTAATGTTTTATTTGTGTAAAAGGAAAAAATGTAAAGTATCATACTACAAAAAAAAAAATCCATACCTTAATCCTAATGCCTAACCTAAACCTTTTAATTCTGTTATCTTCTAAAATGTATACTTATCTTACCATGTCATCAACAAACATATCAGACCATCCTCTGAAATGATTAGCACGTAAACCACCCAGTTTCTATGCCAAAAACAAACTGTGCTGGCTTCACAGTGTTAAAATGAAATATTCAGCTAAGATAGATTGGATCAGTAATTGAGAAAATAATTAGAATAAGGATTTTTCTACTAATGATGAACACAAACTTTAAAAAACATAATTTAACTGTACAAAGTCCAAAAAAAAATAAACAAAGATTTATGAAGCTGAACATAAAACATCTAATTCAGGATTACGACATAATAAAGGATAAGTTAAGCTTTTAAGAACAAATAAATGCATATATTTTAGCAGAAAAAAAATGTGCATTTTTGTTTTTCTGCAGAAACCTGGAAAGCATTGCAGCCATGATCAATGGATCAGGAATGTAATGTCAGACTACTACAGACAAGCCCTGCAGCTTTCAGCCCATATCTCTGATATGGGCTGACTGTTTACAGGTTTCCGTGCTTGTGAATAAACTATGAGAGAGCTCATCAGTACCCTTCCATTCAGAACTACAAACCATCAGACGCAGTGTCTGACGTTATTTCTAGTCTACAGATTCACAAGAAACTCTGTCATGCTGAGGCAGGGAGTTTGGGGGAGAGGCTGCAGAAACTGGAACATGTTACTTGTTCCACCTTAAATACAGGTGGAACAGGTAACATGTTCCAATAGGTGAGTTTAGCCTTTAATAAGCAAGCAATAAGAAGGGTTCCAATGCAATTAGAAACTGCAGTGCATTGCTTGGAGATTTTTTCCTTATGCTTGAAGAACATGGACCAAAGTTTGTTAATTGTAAATTACTTTGGACAGATAAGACAATTATCTGATTGTGTATGTGCAGATTAGGACACCATTATTACATGAATGAGAGGAGGGTGAATGGCAAATGTAAGCTTATGCCACATCCAGTATATATGAGAAAAGAAAAAGGGGGTTCCCCTGGGTGGACTTTTAAGGCACTAATAGTATTCCAAAATATACAGGATATTGAGAGTAAAAAAGGGTTTTATTCACAATTGTACATGTTTATCAAAAAATGAAACATTGAATTAAAATACACAATTCCAATGGTTATCATCATATAGGTAAATACAAGAAGAACCTTCTATACACCCATTATTACATGAATAGTCAATCCGATTAGTTGCAAATATTAGTTTCTTAACCACTTGCTCACCATTTCAGCTTCCGGCACTGCGTCGCTTTAACTGACAATTGCACGGTCGTGCAACGTGGCTCCCAGACCTAAACCCAATTTAGCATCTGTGGGGAATCCTCAAATGGAAGGTGGAGGAGCGCAAGGTCTCTAACATCCGCCAGCTACGTGATTTCATTATGGAGGAGTGGAAAAGGACTCCAGTGACAACCTGTGAAGCTTTGGTGAACTCCATGGCCAAGAGGGTTAAGGCAGTGCTGGAAAATAATGGTGGCCACACAAAATATTGACACTTTGGGCCCAATTTGGACTATTTCACTTAGGGGTGTATTCACTTTTGTTGCCAGAAGTTGAAGTTAGGATGCATGTCAACTTGCTGGCAATCATGGAAACTAAAACATGTTTGATTGAAACCTACTTTTTACAAATTATTGTTTCCTACATGCGTATTTGTAAGGGATGTGTGAATTACTAACATCATACAAGTAAAAAATATTTTAATGGAAATTATATTATTATCTTTTCTCTCTTGTTTTTATTAGATAACACAGCAAGCATTGTAGCAAGGCGGCGAAGGTTTAGTAGAACATCACAGGACCTTTATTATTTTCCTGTTGTTGTTGCTGATGGTGGAACCCCATCTTTAAGTAGCACCGGCACGTTGACAATTAGAGTATGTGCATGTGAAAGAGATGGCCGAGTGCGAACTTGCCATGCTGAAGCCTTTCTCTCATCTGCTGGACTGAGCACTGGAGCCTTAATTGCAATTTTGCTCTGTGTTGTCATTCTGCTTGGTAAGTTATAATGGCATTGATTACCTAACTTGATGATACGATTTGGAAAATAAACATACTGCCATATGGTCAAAAAAAATAAAAAATCTTAAATAGAGTGTGCAGACATGTTAATTAAATCTGCAACATCTGGATAACAGTGACACTCAGTCTATTGGTTATGTTTTGTAAAGGATAATAGATATTTACAGCAACAGTTTTAATAGAATAAAAACAGATTTATGAACCTGGCTTTTTTACATTTGCAATTCTTGTATATCTGAGAATTTTCTGCAAACAAAATGTTATATCAGTAATGTTCTCTCAGGTGTAATATTGAGCCAACTATTATAGCTGCTTTAAAATGTACCCAT